>NC_136919.1:120109716-120506951 GCF_949752795.1 Hyperoodon ampullatus
ACGCTTTCCTAAAGCTGCTCTGTTCTGTGTGGACGTATCAATCTGCTCCTCCTTCTTTGCTTCTCCCCCGCGTCCTCCTCCCACTTTACACAAGGGGAGCACAGCTCTCCTCTCACCAGGATCAATAAGGAACAAGCCACAGTACTGGTGTCATGGAGGCGTCCTTTAATCAAAGCCGCAAACCCAGCACTTCCAAAAAGGTTTTACTGTTCTAATAATTATTTATCAAAATGTATTATTTCCTGGTTTTGTGCATTATAATGTACTAATTAATAAAGACAACCTAATCCAAAGTAAAAGTATTTACCCTTAGGCCTTGGGGCTATGAGAAATAAACCCAAATTTTATATGTATTTGTTTTGTAGCGGAGAAACATGACAGGGTAATGAATTTTTCAAAGTTCAAGCAAAAAAATATATTAACATATTATGGGATACATACAAGGGAAATATTTCAGAGGAAAAGAAACTAGGAAACATAATATCTCTGAATATTAAAGGACTTACTTTTCTATTTCTAAAGAGATGACCATGGATATCAAATTGCTCTGGTATTTAACATCCACTGGATACAACTGGGACTGACGGAAGGCTTTTATTTTAAAATGCCAGTTTTCCCAATAGGCAGATATTATATTCTTTGTAACTCTTTAAAGCTGTGATTAAAAACATTATAGATGTCGATCTAAAACTGTGAGATAGGGTATACTGTTTTTCGAAATTCCCTCAGGACCCCTGGGAGCAAAAAAATTTGAAGATCCCTGTCCTAAACCACACCTTTGTGGATGACAGGTTATCAGCATCCCAGTTTATTTCCAAAATATTTAAAATCACAAGGGACAAAATACCTGACAGAAGTAAAAGGCATTTCTTAAAACCATGAGATAAGTCTATCAAAAAGCTGAGTTGAGTCTGGGAGTAACTAACTGAGATAGGATAATTTTTAAAAATGAAATTTTAAAGAATATAGAGATTTTGTGTCCCACAAAGGAATAAGGGTTATTTCTAGAATCTTTGCAAGATTCTATGAAGAGAATAGTATAGAATTTCTGTTTAGTTGAAAGGCAAACTGTGTTGATTCGGTAAGCAATCTTAAGGGACTAAAAATATTATTATACCAGAAAAATACGTTACTAGGTTATCATGTCGTCTGCTTGTCAGTTTTAATTCAAGTAATAAGACCAAAAATTCATTTGGATGAAGATACTGTATCTACCAAAGATGACTTGGCAGAAAAATAATCTCAGCTCTCCAGATCCATTTCCTGGCCAGCTTTTCTGTTAAAGGACTATTCTAAAGGCTGGACTGTACTGAGCGAGACGGAGGCGGAGCTAACAGCCCTGTCCCTACCGCAGGGGTGCAGCACCCTCTAGTGGTCTTGAGGTGGAAGTTAACCTATAGATCAGTAACTCAGTTAATGATTTACTATACTTCTATGGCTGACGCAGAAAAAGACTCAGCCTGCACAGGTGATCCTGTGGATGGGGCTGCACACGGACAGGCACCACCACCTGGAGTCTGTTATGCCCTCACCACCTTCCTGACAAATAACACAGGCTTCCCCGAGTCACTTTCAACACTTCCCTGACCGCCCTTGCGGGAATCCATCAGGAAGGCCCGGCTGCGGTGATTGTGCTCAGCCTGGGCAATCAGCACAAAGGGACCTGTCCAGAACCAGGGTTTTCATGGCTATTACAATGGCATTTCTCAGTTAGCAAACAGTAATCAAGATACCATCAAATTGGAAAAAAGTAACTTTCCAGCTATCACTGACAAATCTCAAAAGCAAACTGCTCAAAAATCTGCTTTCTCTTTTCCACAGCTCCAAAAATGAATCTCATAGCTCCTTCCTTTATGGAATCCTGGTGTGATAATTTCTGGGCATCCCTATCACTTGAAAAGTTACAAAGTATTCTCTAACTCAGTACATCAAAGGAGAAAGTTATGATACCAAACAAGGTGAGAATTTTCCCTGTTCAAGAATGAACGTGTGGGGCTTCCCTGGTGGCGCAGTGGTTAAGAATCCGCCTGCGAATGCAGGGGACACGGGTTTGAGCCCTGGTCCAGGAAGATCCCACATGCCACGGAGCGGCTAGGCCTGTGAGCCATGGCCGCTGAGCCTGCGCGTCCGGAGCCTGTGCTCCGCAACGGGAGAGGCCACAACAGTGAGAGGCCCGCGTACTGCAAAAAAAAAAAAAAAAAAAAAAAAAAAAAGAATGAACATGTGGGGCTTCCCTGGTGGTGCAGTGGTTAAGAATCCGCCTGCCAATGCAGGGGACACAGGTTCGAGCCCTGGTCCGGAAGATCCCACATGCCACAGAGCAACTAAGCCCGTGCGCTACAACTACTGAGCCTGCGCTCTAGAGCCCATGAGCCACAACTACTGAGCCCACGTGCTGCATCTACTGAAGCCCGCGTGCCTAGAACCCGTGCTCTGCAACAAGCGAAGCCACCACGTTGAGAAGCCCGCGCACCGCAACAAAGAGAAGCCGCTCGCTGCAACTAGAGAAAGCTTGCGTGCAGCAACGAAGACCCAACACAGCCAAAAATAATAAATAAAATAAAATAAATTTATGAAAAAAAAAAGACTGAACCTGTGAATGCCTCTAGGTAAAAGAGCCCAGACGCAAGAGCTTCTGCCTCCATGACAATGGTCACAGTAAAGGCCACCTCAAGTCTGACACCTTAATCATGTCATTGAACCTGTTTACGAAAAGTGATGGCCATTATACAACACCAGATTTTCATTAAGGTAGACGTTGATTCCCGATACTCAAATTGTTGCATCTGTCCTCTTTAGTTAACCTTCATTACAGGTTTAACATGACATAAATTACACTTGCCATGTTTTACCTCCAGAAAAGGGCCCATGCAATTTTCAGGACTCTTTTATCGCCACAAACATCACCACACGTAGGCGTACTTGAAGTCTGTACAATTAGTTATAAAGCAAACCCCTCGTTACCACCTCCAGGGTTAGAAACAGAACACTACCTGCATCTAGAAGCATCCTGCAGCCCTGTGCCTCTTCCTTCTGTAACAGGGGTTCTCAGCCTCGGAACTACTGCATTTTGGGCTGAATAATTATTTGTTCAGGGCAAGGAGGAGAGACACAGCTGTGCTGTGCATTGCATCAACAGGATGTCTGGCTGCATCTCCAGCCTCTCCCGACCAATGTCAGTAACATCCCCCCAGCTGTGATCACCAAAAATGTCCACAGATATTGTGAAATATCCCATGGGAGGCAAAATCATCCCCAGTTGAGAACCACTGTCCTAACAGTAACCAATACCATGATTTTGGGGATAACCACCCTTCCCCTTACTTTTCGTTCTGGTTTTAACCATTCTTGGGGGAGAGAAAGTGCCTAAAGCACAATGGACTCACATACCTGTGTAACTACCAACTGGGTCAAGAAACAGAACAAGAATATCAGCCCAGGAGTTCCCCATGAGCCCCTTCTCAATCCCAAACCCCTCCCCCTCCCCAAAGGTAATCACTCTTGTGACTTTCATAGTAGAGTACTCATTTCTACTATGAATAACTTTGTAACAAAAGTTGTAACAAAATAACTTTGTTATAACAAAGTAACAAAATAACTTAACCACCCAAGTCTAGTACCTAAATATCAGATTTCTGTATTCCATTTGAAGTTCTATGTAAGTGGAATCACACTGCATGTTATGTGTCCCACTTCTTTCAATCAACTTTGAGTTAATGAGAGTCTTCGACACCAGAAGCAAACTACAGCCTGTGGACCAAATCTGGCCCACCACCTACTTTTGTAAATAAAGTTCTATGGGAACATGGCCACATCCATTTGTTTATATATCTCTTGCTGCTTTCATACTCCAACAGCCAAGGAGTTGTGACAGAGACGCTTCGGTCTGCAGAGTATCTCTATCTGGCCCTTTGTGGAAAGTCTGCCAAACCCTGCCCTATACTCACACATGTAACTGTACTTTATTCTTCATTTCTTTGTATTTACAAATGTGGCGGTCTACTTTTCCGTTCTATTGTTGGCGGACATCTGGGTTATTGCCAGTTTGGGGATACTACAGATAGCGTTTTAAGTATCCTTTCCTTCTGACTGAAGGATGTACATCCTTGAAAATTCCCTTTATTTATGGCCTACTGGTGGTAAACTTTTTGTCTGAAAATTTATTCTTGAAAGATGTAATTGCTGAATGTAAAAGTCTAGGTTGCCGTTATATTTCCCTCAATATATTACTCCAATGTCTTTGGCTCCCATTGTTAAGAACTCTGCTTTCATATATAACTGTTGCTTCTTCGAAGATAATAAGTATATTGTCTCTGGCTGCATTAAGAATCTTCTCTTTTGTGTGTGTGTGTATGCTGTTCTGCCATGATGCTATGTTGTCACATCTGTTATTACATTTGCGAGTAGAAACTTTTAATGTAATCTGCATGGATTCTCTCAATTTTCTTAATCTGTGGATTTGCTTTATCACCAGTTCTAGACAGTCTTCAGCCCTTATCTCCTTAAATTTTTTTTTCAAAGTACCATTCAGTCAGAACAACTCTTTTTTTTTTAACTTTATTATTATTTTTTTTAATTTATTTTTGGCTGTGTTGGGTCTCCATTGCTGCACACGGGCTTTCTCTAGTTGCAGCGAGTGGGGGCTACTCTTAGTTGTGGTCAGCAGCTTCTTACTGTGGTGGCTTCTCTTGTTTTGGAGCATGGGCTCTAGGCGCACGGGCTTCAGTAGTTGCAGCACGCAGGCTCAGTAGTTGTGGCTCACAGGCTCTAGAGTACAGGCTCAGTAGTTGTGGCACACGGGCTTAGTTGCTCGGGGGCATGTGGGATCTTCCCGGACCAGGGATTGAACCTGTGTCCCCTGCAATGGCAGGAGGGTTCTCAACCACTGCGCCACCTGGGAAGCCCCTACCTCCTTAAATTTTGCCTCTGTTCCATTCTCTCTCTTCTTGTGCTGCTGAACTTTTATTAGATATTAGATTTTCTCACTTTATCCTCCATCTAAACTTCTATTCCATATTTCCATCTTTTCGTCTTTCACACCTGCATTATGGATACTATCTTCTAATCTATGGTCTACACTTTCTTCAGCTGTGTCTACTTTATTAAACCCAACAGCATATCCAGTATCCAAACCTGTGTGTTAGAAGCCACCTAAAGTCATCAATAATGCAAACTTACAAATACCTGATGGGAAAGAAAAAGCTTAGGAAACAAAGAGATTTGGATAAATTTTCAGATAAATCCCTCATATCTTTGCTACTCTCTCTCAACTATTCAGGAGCTGAAAAAAATTGGGAGATCTAGTTATTTTGGTATTTACTTCATTTCTTTCTCTCACACTAGATTTGAAGTATTCTTCAGAGGGGGAATGAGTCTTTTTATCTATTTCTGTATCCTTAGTCTTCAAATAATACCCTCCAGAAAGTGAAAAGACAACCCACAGAACTGGAGAAAATATTTGCAAATCATATGTCTGATAAAAGACTTGTACCTGGTATATATTAAAAATCCTTACAAGTCAACCATAAAGACACATAGCACAGTTTAAAAATGGGCAAAAAATCTGGATACTTCTTCAGAGAAGACACACAAATGGTCAATAATCACGTGAAAAGATGCTCAGCATCATTAGCCGTTATAGAAATGCAAATCAAAGCCACAAGAGACACCACTCCCACCAACTCGCACGGCTATAATCCAAAAGACAGATAACAGAAAGTGCTGGCTGAGACGCAGAAAGATTAAAACCCTCATACACTGCTGCTCCATTCTAAGTATAAACCCAAGAGAAATTAAGATATATGTCCACACAAAAACTTGTATGTTAATGTTCAAAGCTGCATTATTCAAGATAGACAAGAAGTGGAAACAACCCAATGTCCTTCAACTGATGAACAGATAAACTGCAGAATATCCATACAGTGGACTATCATGTGGCAATAAAAAGGAGTGAAGCACTGATACATGCTATAACAAGGATGAACCTTGAAAACATTATGCTAAGTGAAAGAAACCAGTCACAAAAGACCCATGTTGCATGATTCCATTTATATGAAATGTCCAGAATAGGCAAATCTTTTTAACATCTTTATTGGAGTATACTTGCTTTACAATGGTGTGTTAGTTTCTGCTGTATAACAAAGTGAATCAGCTATACGTATACATATATCCCCATATCCCCTCCCTCCCACCCCTCTGGGTGGTCACAAAGCACCGAGCTGACCTCCCTGTGCTATGCGGCTGCTTCCCACTAGCTATCTATTTTACATTTGGTAGTGTATATATGTCCATGCCACTCTCTCACTTCATCCCAGCTTCCCCTTCCCCCTCCCTGTGTCCTCAAGTCCATTCTCTACGTCTGCGTATTTATTCCTGTCCTGCACCTAGGTTCTTCAGAACCTTTTTTTTTTTTTAGATTCCATATACGTGTGTTAGCATACGGTATTTGTTTTTCTCTTTCTGACTTACTTCACTCTGTATGACAGACTCTAGGTCCATCCACCTCACTACAAATAACTCAATTTCGTTCCTTTTATGGCTGAGTAATATTCCATTGTATATAAGTGCCACATCTTCTTTATCCATTCATCTGTCGATGGACACTTAGGTTGCTTCCATGTCCTGGCTATTGTAAATAGAGCTGCAATGAACATTGTGGTACATGACTCTTTTTGAATTATGGTTTTCTCAGGGTATATGCCCAGTAGTGGGATTGCTGGGTCATATGGTAGTTCTATTTTTAGTTTTTTAAGGAACCTCCATACTGTTCTCCATAGTGGCTGTATCCATTTACATTCCCACCGACAGTGCAAGAGGGTTCCCTTTTCTCCACACCCTCTCCAGCATTTACTGTTTGTAGAGTTTTTGACGATGGCCATTCTGACCGGTGTGAGGTGATACCTCATTGCAGTTTTGATTTCAGAATAGGCAAATCTTTAGAGTCAGAAAGTAAATCAATGGTTGCCTAGGGTGGTTGGGGGAAGTGGGGAATGAATACTACTGGGTACAGAGTTTCTTTTGGGGTGATGAAATGTTTCATAATTGGTTCTGGTGACAACTCTGAATATACTAAAAGCTGCTGAATTGCACACTGTAAATGGGTGAATGGTAGGCATGTGAATTACACCTCAACAAAGCTGTTAACAAAAAGTGCAGCGACTCCCTGCCCCGTCCCCTGACCCCGCACTCTTAGCTGGTTCTTCTCATTTTCCTTACTACATGTTTCTCAATAATATTCTCATGCTGCTATTTCTTACCAATTTTCAATTGACTTCCAAAAACAGAACTGAGGAACAGGATGCAGTTTTAAATTGGCAACTGAGTGTGGACCTTGTTGAGAAGGTGCACAGAAACTATCTGGGGGAAGAGTGTTCTAGAGAGAGGGAGGAGCCAGTGCGAAACCCCAAGGCAGGAGCACGCTTGGTGTATTCAGAAGGCAGTGCAGGAGTCGGTGTGGTCAGGATGGAGCTGGTAAGAAGGGGGTGGGTAGGAGACAAAGTCAGAAAGGGAGAGGATCCATATTGTGTGAGGCTGCAAGTCCGCTGCAGGGGCTTCGGCTTTTATCCTGAACAAAAAAGAGGAACCAACGGCGGGTTCTGGGCAGGAGCAGCACAAACGGACTTACATTTTAAGAGAATCGCTCTGGCTGTTAGGCTGAGACACACTGAAGGAGTCTGCGCGTGGACGGAGAAAGATAAATTCAGCGCAGCAGCTCCCTGTCAGGGCATTCTGCCCAGGGGACACTTGGCGCTATTTGGAGATATTTTTGGTTGCGACAACTAGGGGGAGGGGTGCTAGTGGCATCTTGTGGGTAGAGGTCAGGGATGCTGCCAATCATCCTAAAATGCACACGACATGCCTCACAGCAAAGAATTATCTAGCCCAAAACATCAGCAGTGCCATGGCTGAGCAGACTGGCTTTAGAGGCTCCTGCAATAATCCAGACAAGAGATAACAGCTGCTCAGACCATGTTGGTTACAGTGCAGGTGACACGGAGAAGTCAGGGTCTGAATATATTTTAAAGATAGAACCAACAAAATTTCCTAGTGGACGAAGTTCTTTGGCCGCAACAGCTGGAAGGATGAAGTTGACATCAACTGAAATGGGGAAGATGGTGGAGAAAACAGGCTGTGGGCTATGGGTGTCAAACAGTTTGCAGGGTGCAGGTGGGGGAGGTACAGAACCGGAGTCTGGACCTGCTAGGTGCCAGGAGTCGACAACACCCTGAATGCAGACACTGAGCAGGGCGTTCAGGAGAGAGGGTAAAGGAGCAGAGGGAAGTGTGGCAGTGGTCACCACACATCGCCCCGTGAGACCGGAGGCGTAAGAAGAGAGCCAGGGCCAAGAGAGGGCCAAGGCCGAAACTGTGGGACCCCGGACATTGTCAGGCTGGGGAAAGCCTGGGAAAGGCAACAGAGAAATGTAAACTGAATAAAAGCTTTATCTTGTCATTCTCAAACTCGTAATGGGGAAAAAAGTGTTTGCTTATGACTAAGGTTAATTCAATGAGAATACCCCTAAAACATAAACAGAAATGACTATTTGGGAGAGCTACAATCAATTGACTTTCAGATATAGGATGCTTACGGTAAAAAAGAGTTGATAAAAATATCTCAGATTGAGATTATGTCTTCTATAAGCCTAATGGATAAAAAGCAAAGTCTCCTTACCTGCTGTTTCCTGCCCATGGCAAGTGCTCAGTTCAGCCAGAAGCTGGTTAAAATCATCTTGATGAGCAATCCAGTTGTCCTGAAAATACCAAAAAATCAATCAGAGACAAGCCTGTAGTTTACCTAAGCTGAGATAAAATATATATTGGAATCAGGGAAATCTGGTAGTTAATGTGAATTTTTAAATGTTTCACAAAAATATTATTTTATAAATTTGAATGAAAAAGAAATAGTATAATTTGAAATGTAGTTTATCCATATCATTATTAAAAATGAGGAACTTGGAAGCTTAAGCCCTGATCTCAAATGTAGATGACTTATCAAGTCAACTTATAGTCAAATAAACAACAGGCAACCTGTGTGCTAAATGTTAAAATAAAGCAAAATAAAATATTTTTTTTCCACTATGGGAAAATTACATAGGTCAAAGGAAAAAAGCAGTGACAGATCTGAGGGCTCTCTTCTTTGCTCATTTGAGCTTAAAATATTCTGCCCAGTTCTGCTTGCTTGCATCCGCCCCAATTTCAGAAAACAGCGGTGGGGACAGGAGGAAGAAGGCCTCCAGCTTCCCTGAATCAATCAGCACCCATTTATAAGGGGCTCAGTTAATAAGCTCATCATAACAAAGACGACCTGGCTTTAAAAGAGAATGAACATCTCCAAAACAATATCAACCTGTGGGGAGCAGGCTTTCAATTCGGGAACTTGCCTCGTGCGTACTTTTTACAGAATGCTTAAGGTTAAGGTATATTGAATAGGTTAACCGGGCAATGCTTCTCCTAAAAAGTTAAGTATATCTGTATATCCACCTCTTCAAAACTACCTTCAAAATCAACCTTACATAAACTCTTTTTTTAAAATTGTCCAAGGTGTGTTTATTAATTGATGAAAATAGACGATATGGCTAAACATTCCATCTAGTAAGTGTGTGACATTCCGAACATTTTGAAGTACTGGTCTTGGATTTTGTCCTCAGAAATAGAACATTCCCCTGTCCCTTTTTTCAAGTTTATTGAGATATAGTTGACATATAACATCATATTAGTTTTAGGTGTACAACATGATGATTTGACAACATGTATATGTTAAACTCTTCCTTTAGTGGTTTAAGATTTTAGCTGTTAGCCCAAACAATTTTAGCTGCTCCAGCCCACTACTCTGAGCTATTGAACTAAGCAATGTAACCCAGTTTACCTAAAGTAATTCCCCAGATTTCCTACCAGATTCTGTCGGCTGCAAAAATGTAGGAACAAAGCTTTCGGTTTAGATCCTTTCTACAGTGAGCAATGATACTGAAAATGAAAGGCAGGGTAAGCCATGAACTTTTAATCATATTTTCAAAGTGTCAGTGTTTTAAGGGGGAAATGTGAATAAATTCAAGTGCTATACACCAACAGTCAGAAACAGACAGTGGGACAGGAAAAGAATACCACTTTCTTTCAGTATTTCCAAAACGAAATGCCACCAATTTGAACAATATAAGCTAATATTACAATGCAGGTAAAGATGAAAATTCCTCTCTGTCCTGAAATGAATATTTCTTTAAAAAGAACACTTTTTGCAAAGTTCAGCAATAAAGCTACTTTGGATCTCTTATGCATAAGCAAGTAAAGAATCCCATAGGGCAACAAGGCAAAACGATGACCCGTTACAGATGCCCAGCAGCTCCGTTACGGGCTCCTTAGTTATCTAAAACATGTATGGTACACGCTGAACAGCTGAAAAGTGATCAATCAATTTGACTGGATTAAATTTTTTACACTGACAAAAATATCAGTTATGCAAGGAAAGCCCCCAGCAGACGCTGTTGCTCACTTCATTATTGATCATAGCTCCTAGTCCCAGGTGGTTGTTTTTAACTTGAACTTTAATATGATCGGTGGCTCCTTGCTCCTGAGCCCCTAAACCCTGTGGAGATTAAACACAAGAGTTAGCATTTTTATCAGGTATAAAAATACCTCTCTTCCTTCATCAACTGTTTGATTAATCACTAAACATCTAGGAGGCATTATCCTTGTCCTCAAAGAGGACACAGTCTAATGGATCCTTACAAGATTCTGTAATATCAAGGATGCACCTACAATAATGAATGCCAATCCTTCAACCTGTGACCCACTTCAAGGACCATGGAAACACTAAGGAGAACATCCTTCCTCTGATGCTCAAAAGCAGAGTGCTACTGCCAAACTAACAGAAGCCCATCAGAGGCATTAAAGTCTGTGGTGCTTTCCATTAAATAATTTTACAAAACAACACTGAGGAAGGGGACTCCAAGTGCCCCGCATCATTAACACTCATTTGTAAAGAGTCCCAGAGCGCCTGGTGTACTAAATGGCACCCAAGGTGGCACCAGCACAGTGGATGGAGAAAAAATAAGGTGATATAAAGGGGCCAGACCTTAAGGACCTTGGAAGTTATGGGGAGAATTTGGATATTATTTTTTAAAACAATGGGAAACCACCAAACTTTTAAGCAAAGGAATGACATGATCTAATTTCTGTATTTTAAAAGCTCATTATGGCTGCTGTACGGCAAATGGCCCAGAGGAGGAAAAGAAGGGAGTCAGGGAGGCAGCTGAGAGGCTGCTGCGTTGATCAGGGCAAGCAATGGTGGTGGCTGGTCCAGGATGGGGCCCCGGATGGAGAGGAATGACTGGGGATTCGGGAAGTGAGAGCGGTCAAGGAATCAAGCACGACTCCCAGGTTTCTGGTTTGAGTAAGCTGATAGGGTGCTCTTTGCAAAAATGGGGAAAACCTAAGAAGAAAAAGATTTGCGGGGGGCAGGGGGGAATCAAGAGTTTTATAATAAAAATGATCTACCTGAGATGAGGACAGAGAAGGGACTAGGGTTGAACCCCAAGGAATTCCAAAGTCAAAAGTCTAGAGGAGGAAGAGCCAGCAACAAAAATTTCGCAGTGGCTGGTAAGGCAGAACGAAAAACCGGGAGAGAGGGCAGTATTGTGGAAGCCAAGACACTGGTATTTCAAGGTATGTCAAGTCGATTATGTCCAGTGCTGCTAAGGGATAAAGTAATGTGAGAACAAGAAAGGATCCACTGGATTTGGCAAGATCTTTAAAGACCTTGACAAGAACCGTTTAAGTGCAGAGGTATCAGCAGAAGTCCTGCATGAGTCAGGAATAAAGGGAATGTGAGAAAACAGAGAAAATGTGTAGTCTAGCTTTAAGGGTGAATAAAATCTTACTCTAAGCAACATAAAACTCTGATGGTTAAGTATGATTCCAAACGCAACTAATTAAAAGGCACCATTTATGAAAATCACAGCAGGTTAAACAATAAGCAAAGACAGCTGACGTTTATGTTCAGTTCTAACTCTATCATCACAAGGTCATTATAATTTAATTATTTCTCCAAAATCACTTATTGATCCAAAATAAATTTCTCCCAGTCTCCTAAGGAAGATGTATTCTCCTGATCTGAAATCTCTCTGCATGGCTCCAATGTCTTTGCTCTTCTCCAAGGTACCTTTCCTTTAGACCACCCCATCTTCTCCAGCATCCTCTGGCCAAACTTGGAGTCATCATTACTCCACGCAGTGTTTCTTGGATCCACAGCCCACTTCTGCTTCCGCCGACCTGTAAATGACAAATTATCTCATTAGCAACTTATCTTTCAAACCTGGAGAATACCTCACAAATACACACATACCTAATGCATACACACGATACTTGCATAAATACAACAAACATTATGTTTTATTAGATACAGATGTCAGATTTGGCATCCAATGGGACAGTATCAGCTTGGATCATTTATCCTGGTTTCCCCGATAACTGTATATTCTGAACATACAAACTGACCTTATATGATTAAAATAAAAAGATTCCCCCAAATGTGACAAATCGAAACACATGATGTACCATCAGCTGGGCCTTCCAATTCAGCAACTGGCAGCAACCTAAGGCACCTGTGACACCAGTGTCACTAGCACCAGCAGCAGTCATTACAGACATACGTTAAGTGCCAAATGCCATCCATATATTCTCAGGTTCAATTTTCACAGTAACCCAATGAGGAGAGATCTGCACTTTTCAGATGAGAAAATCTGACGCCTACAGAAAGAATGTTCCTAATGCCCCCAAGCAAAAAACAGAGCCTTTATACAAACCAAGGTCCTACCAACTCCAAAGCTTATATTTTTAATTCACAGCATACGAGTCACGATCTTGGGGAGAGTCACCCTCCATGCAACCTACAGATACTAATCAATCATCCCTTCTCACAGAGACGCCCTAAAGCCATATGACCCCTTCTCTGAACTCACACAGTAAAGTACCTGCTGCTTTTTTTGGCATTTAATTAACATTCTTCTGTATTATGGCTGTTTCTATCCATCTCTTATGTTTGCTATTATGCCATAATCTCCTTAAGGCTCACATCCATGTCTTATTCTTTCTTATGCTTCACTGCAAGAAGTGAAAAACACTTTGCCCATAGCAAGCATTCAGGAAAAACATGAATGTATGAATGACTGAAAAAGGGAAAAGGAGGGAAGGCTGAAGAAAGGAGACAAGAAAAGGGGAAAGAAAAAAAAAAAGGAAGGAAGATAACTGAATTGAGGGCACTGCTTTGAGTCCCTACAAGTTTTTTTTTAATGTATATAAATAACTGACCATTAGAAACTCAAGTTTATCGCTATAGTTTTAAGGACAAGTATGGCAGAGAGAAAGAACTCCTAAAGTTTATTAAACAAGCATATGAAACCCGAAAGTAAACTGTGGCCAAGCGGGGAATTTGGAGGTCAGGTGTCACCATCATTCACCTGCTGCACCAATGGAAGCAGAGTAACTCACTGTCCACAGCGGCTCAGGCCGTGGCAGTCTCCTAACAAGTAAAAGGATGACAGCCTCCAGTCAGAGAGGCTCAGTGCACTGCATGTAAGATCAATAAAGAGACCTGTAACTATCCACACCCTAGCAAACATAAGTAAACCTTGACTAGCATGCAGGCAGAAAAAGACGACTTACAAAGAAAAACGAGTTGGGCTCAAATTTAGAGCACTTTGCAGAAAAAAGGTGACCCCAGAATGCTACACGTGACTAAGTTACCACTTTACTTATCTAGTAAATACACAGCTAATGAACAGCCTACGAGATGGGCCTTGTTAACCAAGGCTCTCTCTGTAAGGCTGCTTCCTGGTGTGTGTCAGAGTTCATGTCTCTACTGTAGCGTCTGCCAAGGGTCTCTGACTGGGGCTTGTATGAAGGAGACATTTTTGAGAATGACGGCACCCACCCTTTGCAACAAAGACGGCATACAGTTTATGTCACAAACGTCTACGGCAGACTCTAATGTTGACACAACATTAGGGCAGCTACTCCGCTCAGGGTACAGTGCCCTGAATCTGCACAATCACTCTTTGGGATGACGGCGGCGGGGTGGGGATAACCATCCTCTAGCAGGGACTCCTCCTACATGGAGATCTAATAGGATACTTTCAGGGTAACCCCAATAAACAGCTCTGCGCACAACAGCTGCCAGGCCTAATACCACAAGGTTTATGCCAGGATTCAGCTTACTCTGAAAAGTGTGCTGAGTTCCAAGAGCCAGGGACAGAAATTTTTTTTTCTTTGCCCAAAGACACTTTCAGATATTCAAGACCTCAAAAAATATATCATCCATGTATTCTTATTAAAATATTATTCAAGACATATTCAAGGTTATAGAAACTGCAGCATAAAATCTTAATGCAATGAAATCCATTAACTATCGTGTTGTCATTTGATTAGAAAATGTAATAACTGCAAGTGTCAAAAACTGGTCTTGAAAAGAGTCTATGAAAAAAGTAGTATCTTGATAAAATATGGGTCTAAGACTCTGAATTAAATAAGGACTGAAAAGTGAGAGTGATAAATGAAATTCTTCTCTTACATTTATGTAAGCGAGATTTCTTACCTTACATGGGGAGAACCAATAAAATAATATTTGATAACTAGAGAAATGCAGGATAAAAAATGTTTTTGAGAAACAAAGCAAACTACTAGATTTTAAAAATGGGATAAGTGACTGTGGAGAAGATGAAAGAAAACAAAATATAGTCCATATGGCAAGAGAAAACAAAGGAAATTAGCATATTTACTGAAGGGAAAATGTTCACTAAGGTTAATTAGGGGAAAAAAGTAGGTTATAAAACTGTACCTACAGAATTATCCCAATTTTATAAACTATCAGAGAAAATAACTGCTAGGGAGTGAAATGGCAGACTGGGGCTTTTCTATGCTTCTATTTTCGCATTTCTAAAATAAGAACACCAGTCCCAAATATCTAATCATAAGGGATGCCACAGACATTAATTTAGTAAATTGTTTTAAAAAACACAAAATATTACATACTATTAATGTCAAAGATTTGAAAATTTGGAGTCATGGTGGGAAGAGAACGTAAAATATTCTCATGAAATTATGCAGCTTGAGTTGCTGCTGTCCACAGATGGCACTTCACATCTGTATATCATTTCATACTTTGAACTATTCTCATGGTCACCATCTCATTGATTTAAGCCAACCTAGTAATGAACATAATCAAAGTAGTTTTTAATAGCCCCAGAGAAACTGATCAGGGAAAGAAACATAAATGAATAGCAGAGCCAGGGCTAATGTTCCCAAGTGCACGCTGAACTAAGCATACATCAAAGAATATTAAAACCGCAAGAAATCTTAGCCACACTGGTTATACAGATGAAGAAATAGAGCCCACAGGGTCACACTCTAAAACATACTCCTTTCTGTAAGTCCCTGTTTACAAAAAAATAGAAATCTGCTGACCCTAGTGACAAGAACGTAAAGATATAGCGACAACTAGATCAATTTTGCCACTTTCTACCTCAATGACCTTGGGGTGAATTATTTTCCTCTGAACCTCAATTTCTGCCCCTGTAAAATGTGAATGGTGCCTTACCCACTCCGTTTTGTGTTCCCATTCCTCCACCCCCTTAGATTAGAGGATGCCGACAGCATTTATTTCATGGAATCCCTATGTAGCGTCTGTTGGGTCTGTTAAAATTTAGCAGTTGTTTCTGCTCCTCGCTCACCTGACACTTTCAAAGATACCGGCCGGCTTTTCAGGACCAAGGCACGACTGCCATCTGGTGGCCGGCAGCCTTAGCTACAGGTATCGTTCAGAAGTTAAACAGCCTCTCCAGAGGGAGGGAATTAACGAACTTCACAAAGTGATGAGAAATGTCAAAGGCAAACTGAGGCAGGGTGGGGCGTTGAGGCCAACATTCCTTCCATAGTAGAGTGTTAGTAATTCCAACTACCAAAGTCAAAACCGCCACTGTCTTACTTATAATCACTCATTAGCCCCGCCTCCCCTAAAAAACGCTAACTTCTTGTGTTTGATGCTTCTAACCCCTTTGCTTTTCTCTTTCTTGATTCAATACACCTTCAAGAACGGGATTTCACTGCCTGAAGAGATTCTGCTGGCCCAACCGCCTCTTTTTAACCAGAGGAAGCTGAGGCCCGGTGAAGCGAAAGAGCCAGTCCGGGTTCCCGCAACCGGTGTCCGGACCCCCTATTCGAACCCACCACTCGCGTGCTCGGGTCTGAACGTGAGAACAAGCGTCCGAAGTGGACACTCGCAGTCTCTCACCAGCAGACCGCAGCTAACTTTCGGGGAAGGCTGGGCTGGGAAATCTCCGCGACAGCAAGGGCGAGCCGAGCAGGGCGTCCGGGACCCCGGCCCCCCGCATCCCCCGGCCCACCGTACGCCGGCGACCGGTGCCCCCCGCCACTCGGTCCGGCCGCCGCGTCACCCGGAACCTTCACCCTCGCGCCCGGTCAGGCCTCCGAGCCCAACACTCACGCTCAGCTAGCATCGACATGTCGCCGAGCCTGTGACGCCGCGGGCCTCGGGACCTGAGCGACGGTGGAGACCGCTTGGCGGACTCGCGGAGAAGCTAGAGCCACGAGCCTCACACACCCGGCGAATTGCAGCGGCTAGGGCGCGCGCTGCTGACGTCAGTGAGGCGCGACTCGCTCCTGGACCGCGCGGCGGCGAGTGGGCGGGGCGCGGGAAGCCCGGGACTCTGCATTTGGGTGGACGCTGGGTAGACTAGCGGTTTCCAAGGTTTGTTCCAACTCCAGCATTCCGTGTGTCTATGAAATATCCATAAGGATCATCCACTAAAAAGAACTGTTATTAAGTTTGGAGGGTTTTTTTTAATTACAGGATCTTAATATTTTAAAATTGTCAGCTGGGAGTAGATATTGCACTTTTAAAAATAAGGTGGTTCAGTGTAAGACATTCCATCTTATTCTTCAGTCTCATGGCAGACCCGCATAGAGCAGGACTTCTCAAACTTTAATGTTTGGGTGAATCACCTGGGGATCTTGTTAAAAATGCAGTTTCTGGTTCAGCAGGTCTGGGATGGGGCCAGAGATTCTGCATTTCTAACAAGCTTCCAAGGACGTGGATGATGATGGGCTTACTTTGTGTAGCATGCCATTAAACAACCAAAGGTATGAGTGAACTCAGGGTTAAAATATACTCTTTTCTTTTTTCCTGTTCAAGAAAAGTGCTTTATGAAGAACACTTTATAAAGTGATGGTGATAAACGCTTTCAAAATATTTCAAAGAACTGAACCAAGAAGGTATTTAGGTAAGTCATCTGTGCTAGTCCCCTGCCTTCAGGCAAGTAAAGACCAATATCAGGGACCGATGATTACTCCTTTTTTTTATATAAATTTATTTATTTTTGGCTGCGTTGGGTCTTCGTTGCTGCACGCGGGCTTTCTCTAGTTGCGGCGAGCGGGGGCTGCTCTTTCCTCATCTCTCAAATGCGGTTAAGAATATTTACTTTGGGGTTGGCTAAAGGATTATTAACTGAGATAATATATGTAGAAACAAAAATCTGATGCTGAACTTGACTTATCTTTACACTCAAATAATGCAGGGAAGAGGACTAAATTGTAAGGAAGAGGGTTGGGAAAGAAATCACGGTACAAGAGAGAGCTATGCTAGCCGACACAGGTGCTCCATTGAGGAAGGAGTATTAACTCTCTTTATTCAGAATAATCTAGGGGTTGGTTTCCATGGCGTTCATTATGTCTCTCCAGTTGTGCCGCTGAGTAGGTTTCCTTTGGGACGGGGGACCTACCTCAATCACATCCTGATGTAGGAAGAGTGAAGCACAGGTTAGGTGGTGACTGCTGCATGACTTAGGGACTTCACAGGCAGGACCAAGGCTAAACATGCATAAATTGCTCTTGAACTTGTAGCCTCTGAAGATGGTGTCTGGCTATTAGACCTCATGACTTCTCATCCTTATTAGTTGGTTCTGACTCTTTACTGAGATGGGGAGGGGACAAATGTCAACGTTTCTTTCTAGGTCTCAACTTCCATAATATATCTGTAGCAAATACAAGCAAATATTCAAACTCACGAAAGCCCAGCTCTGAGCCATTGATCTTCCTGATTATTGTAGCTATTTAATTCTTATTATTTGAATTTTATTTTTAAAGTGTATAACTTCCTTCATCAAGAAAACTTGAGATGACATACAAAAATAGTTGGACTACTATTATATTATAAATATTATAAAAATAGGAAGAAATTGGGTCAAAGGGAATATGGTTAGAAAAAATAAGTTAGATCAAGGGTAAAGTTAGCATGTCGAAATGCATACCATAAACATGAGCTAAAGGTCAAAGGTGAGCTGCCCACTTGGTTTTGAGCTTATAGCAGCCGTGCAAAGAGGGAAATATTATATAATATAATGCTAAATGATGATAGCAAGTGGCTGACATTTATTGAGTATTACTATGTAGTGTCAAAGGCAAGCAAAGTCAGATGCTAAAGTGGTCAGCACTGGTCTTAATCAATAATATACTATTGCAGTGGGATAAGAGGCCAGCATGAACTGAGTTTAGCATCCTTTTGTATGGAGGTGACTGGACGTTTTAATGGGAGAGTGAGGGGGTAAGGAAGGGGTGAGTGGAGGCTCAGTAGAGTCAGGGACGTGAAAAATTATAAAAAGCAGGAGTGGGGTTGGTCCCTGTGAAACCCATCTGGGTTGCTAACTGGGGCTGATCCAAGTTAGACTCCTCCCCTCCCACAGAGGCTGGGAGACAGGGCGCTGTCTTCAGATGGCGGCTGGAACAAACAGTAAATTCTTTTTAGCAGCCTTGAGTGTTCTCAGGCAGGCACTTTAAGGAGTTTAGGGTCAGCCTAGACTATGCAGGCTTGAGCTGTTAGAAACTGCGTTAATATTTTGTTCAAGCTTTTGAGGCCAGTGTTGAAGCCTAGCAGATGAGAGGGCACAGAGGGGTCTGGCTAGAATTTGGTCAAGAAGAGAGTCTTTGTCAGAAGCAGGCATGGTTCTAACTTCTTTACAGGTACTATCTCATTTATTTTCACAAAATTGTGTGAGATGGGTGGTACTATTGTCCCCATTTTACAGATGAGAAAAGTGAGGTGCAGAAATATTATCCAACATCATTTTATGATTCTAGTCTCTTTGTTCAAGGTCTATAAGAGATCAGCTATTCCCAGAAAACAAACAGAAAGTGAAAAGTTTTCTAAACGTTTTCTTTCCTTCTCTGTTCATGTTTACGTGTTATTTCCAGGTAGAGGGGGAGACACAGCACATTTTCTGTCTTCCTAATGCAGCTTCTAAAATTCCTCCCCAAATGCCCAAAGCCCTTCCCCTTCAGCAGATAGATGGGGAGAGTTTGCCTAACAAGATGAGTACAATCCAAATAGAGTTGGGAGATTTTCAACGTATGCATGAGAATTCGTGACTATTCCTTTGTGTTCTGCATTTTTCCTAAGCTTTGCATTGTGTGTCCTTTCGACGGAGCCTCTGAAGGCTTTGCCTCTCCGTGCCTGAGACCAGCTCCCACTGGCTGTTAGCCCTGCAGGCTGCAGCCTGATCTGAAAATTCAACACTGAGTTAGATCAGTGCTCCATCTCCCACATCCGAGGAAGTGTGGGTGTTGAGGGGATCTGAGAAGCAGCTTTGAAGGATGAGGGCGATGTTTACTGAAGATTCTGGGGCCTCCCTTCCTCTCTGTGTGTCTCTCCTATGCCCACGGCAAGCCTCACGTTTCTGCCATCACTGTGTATGGGACTGGGGACAGGGGAGGGAGGTTCTTTTCCTGAAGGTGTGACAGCAGTGTATGTGCTCCCTGGGCTTGATGTATGTCAGGTAAGGGGCTGGTATGTGGTTCTGTCCCCCTCAAGATGTCACTAGAGGGGACTTCCCTGGCGGTCCAGTGGTTAAGCCTTCGCCTTCTAATGCAGAGGGTGTGGGTTCGATCCCTGGTCTGGGAGCTAAGATACCACATGCCTCGCAGCCAAAAAACCAAAACATAAAACAGAAGCAATACTGTAACAAATTCAATAAAGACTTTAAAAACGGTCCACATCAAAAAAAAATCTTAAAAAAAAAAAAAAAGAAGTCACTAGGGGAGGAGTGTGAGTTTATTTGAGTGAATGAGTCCCCTCCCACCACTCTGCACCAGAAAGAAAACTTCATCTAAGGATGGAGAGTGCTGGGGGGCAAGGAAGCAGCCGCAGCTCTACCCTCTGAGGTCCGGAAGCCGAAGTGTTGCAGGGAGACGCAGGCCACACAGATGAATTTCCGGTCCCCTCCCCCGAGCCTCGGGCAGGGAGGATGAGGAAAGGCACTCCCAGTCCTGGGCTGAGCGCTCCCTTCCTGTGTCACTGAAGGTCTTCATGGGACCACAAGTCAAATGCATGGACTGAAATCTGGGGACAGAGGCGATCAGACCAGGCCCAGACCACACAGGAAGCTAAAGAAGGAGCTGGAAGGAAGAAAGCGAGGTGGAAAAGCTGAGGGACGGGGCAGGGCACAGAAGAAGTGAGCCTAAGCAGCCTCAGCAGCACTTGCTAGGGGGCCTGGGGCTGATGGGTGGTGTGTTGGGAGTAGGGTGTCGTGTGTGTGTGTGTGTGTGTGTGTGTGTGTGTGTGTGTGCGGTCAGCAAGTATGAACTTGACAGTGGTTCACCCAGTTAGCCCCTCACCCAACTCCAACGGCTAGGGACCAAGACAGCCAAACTTCTCTTTACAAGTAACACAGAAAAGAGGGTCCAGAATCACAAATCCACAAGTGCAAATCCATACGGCACGGGGGAAGACCCTGACATTCTAGACTCATATTCTCCATGTAGCTGCAAAGGGTCTTCTATATTGCCTTTGATGAAACCATCTAGCAAAGCAGGTAAACTCAATTTTAGGAGGGATTTTTTTCCCCCTACATGGCCCCCTATCCTAACTTTTGATTGCCAGCCTGCATTCAGACTCCAAGAGCCAGTAGCTTGGGGTCCGGGGTTTTTCCTACCTGGAGAGGGGGGTGGTATCAGCGTATCAGGAGGTGGCCAGGGCCTGAAGGGCCCACCCACTTACCTCCCCCCTCCCCCTGTAAGGTCTCCTCCTCTCCTGGGGGTTGCCAGCTGCTTCTGAGGAGCCTTTGGTCCGGTCAGAGGCCACCTCAGCTTACACTGCTGCCAGTAAGCACCCAGAGTTTTCCACTCCACAGCCATCTGTCCCTCCCCCTCCATGAACAAAGGAAAAGGCACACGTACACACATGTTATTAAAATGAACTGTTTATATATCTCAGTTGAGTCAATACATTATAATGTATTAAAATGGAAAGGTACAAAATTGAAATAAATACTTTCTGATTCATGTATAAATCTTTTTTTTTTTTGTCAAGATGACTTTTATCGTCAGTACATGTCACAAGAAAACATTTAAAATGACACTGAAACAATCATTTAAATCATGGTGCATGGAGGAAAAAGGTAAAGAAAACAACTTTTGGCTTGTTTTGGCATGAGACCTTGATACAATTTGGGTTCCCCAAAACCATGTGAAGGGTGATAAAATAGAAATGCTCAAAAGCGACTTAAAAAAATAAACAGGCTTTACAAAAACCCTCTTTTTGATGAACCCGGCCACTTCTCTACATGGTCTGCACTTAACAGTAGATACATTCAGTATTGTCCACGGGAAGACAGCAACTGCCTTTCGTTTTAAAGAGCTTGGTGGAGAGGCTGAAGGAGTACGCTGAGGTGGAGGTGGGTAGGATGTACAGGAGAACAGAAAGTCTGGACGGCCTTCAGGAACGCCTCTGAGAATGGGGGTGTGGAGGGTCCCTGGAGCAAGAGTGGGCGCTGACAGCGTTAGTCCAGACCTGAAGCAAAGCAAGTGGGCAGGATGGGAACAGTGGCTGCTGTGGGGCAGGGTGGTCTCCCCACCTGAGCAGTTCTGGGTTTGCCCTCAGCCTGGGAACGTTTCTGTCTCAGCAAGAGGCTAAGCCAGCGCTTTGGGGACAGGGCTGGGACTCTTTTCAGGCACAGCAGCATAGGGGAGACGGGGACAGGTGTGGGGCTTCAATGAATGCCACGGAAGGGGCTTCCTCCTCTGGTTCCCGTCGTTAGGTGGCTGTTAAGGCAATAAGGGCTTCAGCAAACTAGAAGTTAAGGGCAGCTAAGTTCAGCCAGATTGAAGGCAAACAAAAGGTGAGAAGGAGTCCCTTTCTCCTCAGCTACCTTCCCGCCCCAAGCACAGGAGGTCTCAGCTCACAAAGCTCTGAATTTACAGTGTGCTGTAGCAGAGGGCTTGCCCTTTGGAAGGCTCCATGGAAAAGAAGACTCATCCCTGGCTTTGGGCAGCTTGACCCAAGTTTCCTTTCTCCAGACTCTCTTTCCTGAGGTCCTCTCAGGAGGGCAAGCTGTGGTCACCCAGCTGTTGAGTGAGAAGTGGAAGCACCAAGGTTCACGCAGAGTTAGGGCAAGTCCTTGGCCACAGACCATCTGGCCCATCGCAGTGGCCTTGAACACTGTGTGTCCTGGAAAGCAAGGCCTGATGTTCGAATGCCCCAGTGAGACCTATGCTCAGCTGGAGAACAGGACTAGCCCTTCAGGGTTCAGAAATGTTCCCCCTACGTCAGATGGAAAGAAGCTCCTTTGACCTGAATCCACTCACAGGGAAACGTACAGAAGACTGAACAGAACAGATGGAAGAATCTTTTCCTTTGCCCTTGTTCTGGAGTGAAGGAAATAGACCTTGACATGCTATGCGAAGGATAAACCTTAACAGTTGCCTCCATTCTGGGCAGGCTGCTGGCAAAATGCAGGGTGATTTGACTGCTGAGGCCTAGAATTGAAGAACTGACTCTCAGGCAGTTGCTAATAGGTACAGCTACTCACTCCAGCAAATGTGAGCTCGGAAAACAAGGCAGTATCCCCTCTATCCTGCAGCACTAGGTTACAGACTAACGCCAGAGCTCTCCATGAGGTGCCTGGGGCCCGAGGATGCAATGACTTGGACACAGTGGCAGCTGGGATCTGATTACTCAGCACCACCTCAAAAGGGGGCGTTCACGGGGACCAAACGTGCAGAACGAGAAATGGCAGTTGTAATGGTCAGCCGTCTGGGGGCCAGCACCCTGCCTGACTTTTCTCTTGTGGAAGCCATATTATTTTGGTCCTAAGAAAAATGGGCAACATTTCTTCCAGGAATCCAAGGATTATAATAACAAATCTATAATAAAGTCGATGTGATCATCAAGCTGTGAGGGCACAGATGACACAAGATTGGTCGGAGTCGATCACTGTTGAAGCCCATTGGTAGTTCTGTGGACTTCACTGTACGATTCTGTTTTCATTTGTGTTTAAATATATGTTTTGAAATTCTCCACAATACAAAACGAGGCCCCTTGGACGTTCTCTAACTTAATCCCTCATTTTCCAGACAGAACCCAGTGGTTAAGCACCCAAAATCACATGGGGAGTTCATGCAGTACTGGTACTAGAACCCAGCGTTCTTTCTGCAGGGATTAAGATATATGGGTTGGATTGACATCCTTAAATCAATGTCAGGTTCTTCAGCTCCGCTCTTACCACGCTGAAAAGCAGGGTTTTTTTTTTTGTTCTTTGTTTTTTAAACCCTGCCAATTAGCCCTAAGAACATAATAATAATGGCAAGTACCCTTCTCCCATAAAGCCACCTGTGGCACTTCCTGTGAAGGCTCTCTTTGGTCCCAGCATTTCAAAGGGAAACACTGTCCCCTAAGGTTCCTGGGACAAAGCAGTCACTGTAGCTGCTTCTCAAGGGAACCACCACCAGGAAGGGCACTGAATGTCCTTCCTGAGCCCCTGGCCGTGTGCAGTTTTCTCTGGAGCCTGATTGAGGGCCCGGTAGGGGGAGGGGAGTGTCACACTTAGGACAGGAGTAGAGGTGTAAAGGGCTGGTATGGCAGCCATTGAAGGGAATAAACCCCTTTAAAAATCTTCAACCCAGGGCTTCCCTGGTGGCACAGTGGTTGAGAGTCCGCCTGCCGATGCAGGGGACACGGGTTCGTGCCCCGGTCCAGGAAGATCCCACATGCCGCCGAGCGGCTGGGCCCGTGAGCCATGGCCGCTGAGCCTGCGCGTCCGGAGCCTGTGCTCCGCAACGGGAGAGGCCACAACAGTGAGAGGCCCGCGTACCGCAAACAAAAACAAAACAAAACAAAACAAAATCTTCAACCCAGGTTACTGGATCTCTTTAGAGAAAGAGCACTGTAATCTAATTGCAATCAAAGACATTAATCCATTTAATAAGAAAAAGACTTTTAAGACCTGGAGGCTTGGGAAAGGGAGACAGGAGACAGGGCTCTTCTCACGGTGATGACACGGGTAGGGAACCAAGGGGCCTCGGTAGCAAGTTGTAGACTTTAGTTTGAAAATTAAAAATGTTCTAGATACATCCTTGTAAGCTTATGAGGACACACCTCAAAGGGTGTATTCCCAAAGGAAATCAGGCCATAAAAGCCAGGCAGATTCAAGTTCCCAACAGGGAGAAGGTGAGGTCAGAAGGCCTGCACCAGTTTTAGAAGAATGACACCCAGGCAAGTTCCGGGTCCATCATTCTGCACAAGGAAACCACGCTTTGGGTTCTGGTGGCTCAGCTGAGATGAAAGTTAGCAGAGAGAGGTGAGGTTGAAAAAAACCCCCAAGAAACAGAAGGAATTTACAGTAAGAATTATGAACATTAGCCTGGATTATAAATGTGTGGGCTTCCCGAAACAGATGAAAGAAACTGTGGAATGTCCTCGTAGAGAGATGAGATGCCTTGGGCATGGAAGATGTCCAGGAAAGTCGTAATGGCTGAAGGAGAGATGGGGTGCCTGGGTGGATGGACAGACCCCTCCGATTATTTAGAAAACTCTGTTCTGGCAAGAGACTTAGTAAGTTTCAATTCTGCTATTTCTTTCTCTCACTGTTCTTCCTGTCCCTCAAAATATAGGTTAAATAAGATATCAGTTCATTTCATATTCAATACCCCAAGCTCCTTAACTTGGTTTACAGGGAGCTGGGTTTGGAGAGGGCGCGTGTCTGTGTGTTCACATTGCCCACAGTAACTGAGAAAATAGACGCTTTTCTTCCCCAGAAACTTATATAAAACATGACGGTTTGGGAAATATCATCTGAACTTCACAAATTAAAAGAAGGTCTCTGAGCTACCGGTTATAAGTCAGGAGAGGGACAAACGAGCATCGCTGTGGGGATCTGATGTAAATTTCTAACTGTGTTCCTTTGGGAAAATTACTTCCTCTCTCTGGACTGGAGTTTCCTCATCTTGCCACTATGCAGTCAACCTTGACTCTGAGGGAGTGTAGCAGGTGCTACTCAACCTCATGAAAATGTCAGTATATCCTGAAAGATGTCCGTGGCAATGGTCAGTAATGAGCTCGGGGCTCATGGTCACGTACGTCCCAATAAGATGAAGTGCCCACGACAAGCGACTGAGCTCTGAGGTCTCCACTCGGAAGAGTGAAAACAGCAGTAAGCGCTTGTTTCCACCTGGTTGCCCGTCAGGACTGATGTTTCACTGCAAAGCCAAGAAGCCTGAAGACCTCAGAGAACTGGCTGTGTCTCTAGATCTGAGGTGGAAGGAAAGGCCCATTTGGAGACAGTTGAATTTTTCTGCCAAAAGACCAACGTCTGCAAAGCCACAAATGCTGGAAATACAGGTGCTTCTAATACCAACTGTGCATGTTGTTTCCTAGCCATCAGGGTGGGGAGAGTCTATCAGTTTTTGGTGGGAAAAAAATAGAACAGCCATCTCCTTGTGTGCTCGGGGAAAAGCAAGCCTGTGATTTTGACTCGATTAGAGAAAAGATAGGATTCCAGGGGACAGAAAGTCCATTCCATTCACCAGAGAAATTGCCTACCAATCCCACCTCCTTCCAAGCTGGGCAGGAGCCACCTCACAGAAGAGAAGACTTCGGAAGCCAGGGTAATGCCAAACCAGGGTGGCTCGTGCCTTTTAAGACACGTCTTTCCCCTGACCAGGCCTAGATGTCCTGAGGTGGAGAGAGGATGCTACCAGCACGGTCTCCAGACACACGGCAGTCACATCTCTTAGGTAGTTAAAGACCACTCTTGCTCTAAGTGCACTGAAGATTCAGGAAACTGTAGTTGCCTCCCCTAGCCCCACCCCAAACACTGCCCTTCCTCATCTTACATCTGGGGAAACTGAGGCACAGCAAGGACAAACAGTTTTTCTGCAGCTCTCATACTGATCTAGTGACACACCTGGGAGGAAAACCCAGGGTCCCTCTCTCTCTCCCTCTCTCATTCTCTCTCTCTCTCTCTCTTGATATCTTCCATTGCCTTTCTGCTTCATTCGCATTTAAAGTCTGTCTGCCTGTCTATTTATCTACAATATATGTACTCTTATGTATAAAATATAAATAATTTGTAGATTTCTGCTTAACTCCCTGTCCTTTTCTCTTTCTTTACATAACTTGGTTTGGAAAAAAAAATAGATGTTCCATGGCGAGGGAAAACCACAGTACTGCTCAGAGGAACAGACCTCTGGAAGGAGAGATGACAGCCTTTGTCTGTTGGGCTGGGGGTGCTTCAGATCTGGACTGTACAGCAAATTAAATGGAACACAACTCATCAGAAATCAGCAATGGAGACATCTGTGCCAGACGACATGAACTTCCACCACCTGGTTTTAAGGAACAGTAAATACAATAGAGATAGATAGATACACTATGCTGAATCTCGAGTCATAAAACAAGTTGTAAATAGAATTATGCTAAATTAAAGACGGACATCATAGGGAATAGTCTGGTCAACAACCAATCACCATTAGAATCAAAAAGTAAACTGGCCTTTTCACTGAGTACCTCCACGACATTTCTCAATGCACTAAGTACATTTTAACCATGCAAAAATACACAGACATCTTAACTAGGTTGTTTTTTTTTTTGTAAAAAAATCAAACACCAACAATATGCATTTTTGTTAATTATATTGGTTAAAGTAACAGCCAGTGGCTGCCAAATATCAGATACATCATATACATATTTTTATACAGAATCTGGACAACACAACATTACACATCAGAGAGAGAAAGAGAGAAAAAGAGAAAGAGATTATTTGTTCCTTGGTGGGTTTGTTGCTGTTCAGTAAAAAAAATAAAGTAAAAATATGAGAAGCAATGCTAAGAAGGAAAACACTTCAACAAGTTAGGAATACATAGGGAGAATTGCTAATCAGAAGTACAGGAGGAGAAGAGTTCATAGTTAGGTCTGTGTCTAGAATTTTCTTCACTAAGAAGCAAAAGAGCACAACAGGTGTATTGGTTTGGAAAAGCAGAAAGAGCGATTAACATCATGCTGTCTGGTTCCCAGCACGTTTCCAGCGAGAAGAAAAAAAAAACATAATCACAAATTAATTTCACAAGTTTTGTTTTAAAAATGTCCTCCCTTACCCAGGAAGCTGGGTAGTGCAGGGGTCGGGGCAGCTGAGTTTCGAGAGTCCTTGGCAAAGGTTTGGCCAAAACCGTTGGCCTTAGATTAGTTGGAGATATGAACTGTCTGTGGGAATTCACGCAGTGGAATGCGACGTCGGCTCACTGGGTCCCCAAGCTCCCCATGCCAGCTGGTGATCTGGTAGAGGGAGCACACAACCCACTGACAGGCCTGCTAGCCAGGCCCCAGTCCTGCCCCTGAAACATTTGGCGTCAACACAATCCTAAGAATTCAACCTGGAAAGAAACAAGACCTTGAACACAAGCTATGGAAGCACTACCATGGTCACGGTTAGATACAAAAATGTGAAAATTCAGATGTAATCAAAAATACAAAATCAGTTTCGATAAGATTTGCTTTTTGTTTGTTTGTTTGTTTTGAAACCATTACAGTGCAAGGTTTTTCAAATTACAGTAAAAGTTATGTGTCTGCTTACAGTAACTAGAGTAAGTGGCTGATTTTGCTCTGCTGGAATCAGAGGTCCCTGATAAGTGAGGATGCACCAATCTGAAATCAACCCAGCACAAGAAATGGATGTCTCAACAGAAACACAGTTCACGAGGGCTTTCACCCCTTCGAATTGTAACAAAAGATGGTGTCCTTTGCACAACTCATTAGTGTGAGTTTCTTCCTCCATTGAAAAAAAGAAAAAGAAACGGATGGTATTAAAATTCCAACAAGAAAAGGACTGGAAATCTGGGGCCGAAGGCCGGAGCATCTGAAGGGAGTTTCCCACGTCATTGAGCTTTCCCATTGTACTTAAAAATAAAAAGAATTGTTTCAGCATGAGCCTCTTTGGGCAATGCTGCTTTGTGCTTCAGTCCCGCTCCCCACTCCTCATCCCAGGCTGCTGGGAAAGGAAGCAGCACCACCTCACGGGGTCAAAGGAAACCGTGATGGAGGTCACGGCCTTGTGCCATCAAGAATCGCCCCCCAGGAAAGGACAACGGAACTGCTAAGAAGGGCTGGGGGGCCGGGGTGGGCAGGGACTGAGGAGCCTTCGTCTGGCAAAAGGACGGCCCTTGTCAAGGCCACTCTCAGAGCCAGTTCTGGAAAGGATGCAGAGGAAGGAGTCAAGAACTGCAAGTCATATCTCAGAGTAAGAGCCACTGTTGCCCCAGAGCCTGCCTTTGGGAGGTGGGCGAGTGGCCCAAAGAGGGTCACTGGCTAAATGAAGTGACAAGGCGACAGGCTTCACCTTCATGCTGTGGGACAGGAGAAGAAGGAAGGGTAGTGAGGAATCATGCTTTTCCACTCTAGAACCAGCAGTCGGCCTGGGTCAGGAGATGCAAGACACCCCGAAAAGCCTCAAAGAGCCCTTCTCTCCGTTCCAAGAGCAGCAGGCGGATGTTGGCAGCCGTGGGCACAGACATCAGGCCAGAAGCCTGCGGGGGCCACGCAGCCCATCTCGAGCCTCATCCTTGAGCCCAGACCCACGCAGAACTCGCTCTGAATTCTTCCTAACTCAGTGGGGCAAACTCTTCCCAGGTTTGCTGAAATTAAAAGGGGACAGTTTTCGACAGCCAAGACTGTCTCTCAGGGCCTGGGATCCGCCAGTCCTGCATAAGGGGTGGGCAGCCCAGTCTCCCATCCCCCTGGGATGTGGCCCGGGTGGCGGAATCTACCTGCCTCACACGAGTGACCTGTGTAGGTGAGCCACCCCTTTACTCACACCCACATCCCCGAGAAAGAGAGGAAGCACACATTCCTCTGTCCTGATAGAAAAGCTTCCTGCCTTTGAAATAGAGTGTGAGGGGCTGCACTCAATTGTTTGGTTGTGATCTGGCCACTGGAGGAAATTTGGGCTTGCTCTGCACATTTTGCTACGTTCCTCAAGAAGAAAAGAAAGCCCCGCCAGAGCCTGCAGGCCCAGTGCCTCCACACGGCGCTGGCTCTGCCCCCCAGTGGGGAAGTGGGCCGCCGTGCTCAGCCGAAGCTCGAGGCTTCCCCCAGCACACCTCCCTGGCTTGTTCTCACCCTAGGGGTTGTGGAATCAGGCAGAACCTGTGTGTGTGTGTCCATCATTTTTAGCATAAGATGCTCACGCATCCTTATCCCTTTGGCCATAAGAGACCCTGCGCCTTCCTAGGCTCCCCGATCCCGTTTCTCACCCAGCCTACCCAGAGTTCACTACCCCACCCGGACTGTTCTAGCAAAGCAGTTGCTCTAGAAACATTCTCTGTGCTCGTCCCCCAGCTCTGACTCGAAATACAGCCCACAGCCTGGTCCTCTGGTGTACAGAGGTGGTGGGGCTCCAAACACGCCCTCTGCTCACAGCTCTGGGTGCCACTAAGGGGCTGGTTACCTCCAAGCCAGCTGCGGTCTACAGGGACCGCTGGCCATGGGTTTCCCCTGCAGTGGAGGACTTTTCAAAGGCACAAGCTGCTTTGCCCGAATGGCCTCAGCAAACACCTCGTTCTTCCTGAGATAAATCCCAGAAGCTCTGCCCAGCTAGATCTGCTCTCTCCAAGTGGTGTGTTTCTAATCTGGCAGTTGGCCACTGAAATATCATTTGAGGATTTGTGATCACGGGTGTATTTACACGAGCGAAGGGCCAGGATGAAGTTAGGGAATGAGACGATATGTAGTGTGGCTTGAAGGCGAAAGAAATGCTCCAAGATTCCTCTGTGCTGAGCTCCTATTGCTGTCCCCAGGCAAACGTGAAGCCTGGTGAAAATGTACAGAACTGGGCTGTGACGCCCCGTTTTGGGTTCCTGGGACTATTTCGTACTATTTACCATTAATTGTGGAGCTGCCCTGGCTGAAAGAGATTTCCAGGAAGGGTGCTGCAGAGCATAGGTATCATCATCCCGGGGACAGTGGTGGGAGAAGTGGGGTGGTCAATAATCGCATCACCTCCAATACGGCTGATTCTCCTCTCATGATGAGCGGATGCTCTGGTCTTTACCCCAATACACTTAAACTGTGCGACAACAGCAACAGAAGAGGGATTGAGGGAAACAAAATGTTTTTTACCTTCAAGATACATATTTTGAGTATGTTTATTAAGACGGTGAGAAGTTGGTTTCATCTTTTCTTTTAAAGCACGAGAAATATAGTTGAATTGATGTCGGAGATGTTTCCGTTCCATTTAAGGAAGATCTCCTAGGTTCTTGTAAACATGAGGATGAGTTTAAAAGGAAAAGCTACCTTTTTTCCCCTGGGGTATTTTAGTTCACAGTCTGGAGACAATTAAGAGCTTCATAGACATTTGTCGAGTGAGTGGGTGTACTGACAACAGAATTTTAGGATGGGAAGGGACCTTAGGGAGTGCCGCCTTCATTTTGCAGCAGAGAAACCGTCCTTGAGCTGACTCAGCGGGTTGGTGGTGACTCCAGTGGCCCTGCTTCTGCATATGGATTGCAGGGAAGCGGGACCCTGCTTGGAGGGGAGATGGGGCTGGAGCGCAGCTCTCCTTGGCCCTGTGATGTAACAGCACAGCTTCCTAAACAATCTGTGTTTCTACCACAGAAGTCCTTCTACCCTGCCCTCACCCAACCATGCTCAGAGCAACTGGATAAACTGCTGACAGGCTTACAGTGGTCCAGTTGGCTGAACTGAACTAGGAGATTAAGGAATTAACAGTAACTTTAAAAAGCCCACTATTTCTCATCACTGTTAAACATCGAGGACTTTTTAAAAAACCCCACCACCTATTGAATAATCTGTAGCTTTAAAATGAACTTACTTGGAGATTAATATGTACTGTTTTAGAGATGGGCACCTGGTTAGTGATGGATGCAATATGTGTGATATGTCTTGACTTCAAAAACTCTTTTGATAATGCAGACCTCATTATCATTATATGTCTTGACCTCAAGACATATCTCAGCCTTCCCCATGAGAATAGAACAGTGCCCCCAAAAGGATCATTCTTAAGAGGAATTAATGACAATTCTTCGTTGGCCTAAAGGGGCATCGTGAGTGTTTGGTGGGGATCAGCCCAGGGCTTCGTATTTCACGGGGAACCTTTGAAGGTTAGCTGACTGATACAGCCATGCTGTTGCGCCTCGTTTCTCTCTCGGCTCTTCCTAAGGGAACAGCCTTCTCTCTTGTTCTCTGTAACCCATGTACACGTTCATAGCATATTGCTGAACCTACACTTTGTAAGCCCATGAACTCAGGATGGAGGTATGTGTTCGTGGACATGAAGAAATGATGGCTAAGAACAAGAGCTAGAATGGGGTAGGACGGTTGGGTTTCACGTCTCCTGGAGGCAAGGCAGGAAAGAGGTCTCCTGGACTGAATGCTTGTGTCCCTGCCCAAATTCCCTATGTTGAAGCCCTAACTCTTAATGTGATGGTATTTGGAGGTGGAGTCCTTGAGAGATCATGGGGTTTAGATGAGGTCATGAGGGTAGAGCCTTCAGGATGAGATCAGTGCCCTGATAAGAGGAGGAAGAGACCAGAGCTCTGTCTTTCTGCCACGTGAGGACACAGCAAGAAGGCAGCCATCTGCAAACTAGGAAGAGACCTCTCACCAGACACCAAACCTATGACACCTTGATCTCAGGCTTTCCAGCCCCCAGAACGGTGAGAAATAAATGTTTGTTGTTTAAGCAACCCCCCAGCCCCAGTCTATGTTATTTTATAATAGAAGCCCAAACTAAGACAGAGTCCTTTCCTGAATTCCTGATCTGCATCCCTTTTAAAGCTCCAGATCAAGGCTAACATGACTATGGATGGAGCAACCTGCTTTCTTTCTAGAGCAATCTATCTTCGGGAAAGGGGAATCTTCTCATTACTCTCCTCTCTCTGTCTCTTCTTTCTGGTCAAGCCATTTTTCCTAAGAAAGCCTTGCTTTTGAGCAGGGCTCCTGGTGATCTTACAAGAGGTATCTGCTAAAAATGGTGGTCAAGGGAACCAATATATTGGCGCACACTGGGGGTTACTTTTAGGGAAAGGAGAGGAAGAGTAGGGGGCACACACATTGTGTTAAGGTCCTAAATCCAAAGTGTGCCACCCATGAGGAATGCTCAGCAGTCTTTCAGAAAGACAGGTGGAGGCAAAGAGCTGACAACACCCATGTCATCTCCTCCCCCTTAGAGCTCAGAGAGCTGTATCTGGACTCATCACTTTCAGGCTTACCCTTCAGCCCTTGATGTACAGGTTTTAGTTTCCTGCCCAGACTGTGAATTACTTGAGGACAGGACCTAGTCCAATGCCTGGGATATTTTCTGGTTGAAAGGTGACTGAGTAAATAAGGAGACTAAATTATGAAGAGAATGAACAGACTGGCCATGAGTCAAGAGTTCTGAGCCCTTGGTTCTCAAAGAAGGGGCTCTCCTTCACATCAGGACAGACTGCTGCAGCTTTGACAGCTGGGATGAGGCCAAGCCAGGTCTTCACAAGCTTCCTGAAGCAGAGTTAGAGCCAGGGTTCTCCCGGGTTTGTGGGGCAGTCCTTCTGGAGGCAGGAGCTCTTGGTGAATGCAGAGCCTTGCTGTCTGCATTTTTCTGTTTTGTTTCATTTTATTTTTTTAGCAGCTTGGGCTCCGAAAGATAATGGTGACACTCAATGCCCTGATTTCTTCTCTACAACACGGGTGGATCCTGCTTAAAAAGCCCCTCGGGAGAAATCAGAGGAACACCGATTGACTTACAAAATAACTTCTCATATGTTGTTTAGGCCCCCCCTTTTTTTTTCAGAGCATCACTGGAAATCAGGGAAAGGGTTTCTTTCCCATATGTCGACTCAAGCTGATACTTTGAGTATCAGGGGCCTTGTACCCTGATACAGTATCAGGGGCCCTGCTCTTCGCCCATTTCAGTAGGAGTTGTTTATACACAAGTCAAGCCATTTGGGTTGTTACAGGCTTAGATAAACGTCTCACTGTAGGGTGGACCCTCAGAGTTCCGTTAGGCAGAAAGAAGGAAAGAAAGGTAAGATAACCCCACCAGTTTAAGGAGGGGGTGCGTGCCTTTTCAATCAAGACACCTGAGCCCACGTCGTGGTTTGTCTTTCATTAATCAAGGGAAGTTGGGCAAATCATTCAAACCCCTATGTCTCTTTCCTCTGTAAAATAAAGCTCTACATTAGATTCCCCCAGATAATAAGGTCACTGTTAACTTATTCTTAAAAATAACGTGTGCAAAATAGCAGCCCACCTCTTCTGAATGGATGCTAGGCTGATACGTTCAGTCTGTCAGCCTCAGGGATGCAGGTGGTCATCATCCCGCTCATTCTAAAAAGATTCCAGGCCATGGATTGGCAACAAAGACTTATTTTATGGAGGTTAAAGAGGGAATGACTATAATGAACCAGACCAAGGAAATTAGGGGATTCCAATTAAAGGGCCAAGCCTATTTATTCTATTAACAGGGTCTAATGTTCAGAACAGCCACCCCTGCATGTCCACTTAGACATGCTGAGAAGCTGAGGTCTGGACCAAAGGCCAGGCCACTCCGAATGGGAAACATGAATTCCAGGAAGGGACCCATCGGCGGGGCGGGTCTCGTGCTTGCCCTGCTTCGTTTTGCCTTGCGTCTCTCATCCAGTGTCTGAACGTCGTTTGTTCTTTACTCTCAGAACGTGAAATTAAGCCGAAGAAACTGTGGGGTAATCTGTGTAAGGCTGAAGGAACTGGGCGCCACTGGGGAAAGGGTCAGACAAACCCCGATTTCTCTTGGCCTCCTTTTCATCGATACTCTTTGCATGGTATCTGGAAAGGCCCAGAACCACTGCATTAATTATAGAAGAAACTGGGCCCTTCCCCGGATCCCAAAGACTCAGACCCCCTTAGGATATGCTGCGCCCATAGTGACCAGCTGCTACAGGGAGCACCCAGAGCTGGCTGAGGTCTGCAGGCCTGAGTCCCTCTGGGAGGCTGCAGGGGTCTCAAATATTCTGGAAGGTTGGCCTGAGCAGGACTGAACTGAAACCTCATTAAGAAACAGAGACTGGGCTCTTCTGTGTCTCATGGGCAGCTTTGGGCTTTAAGAAATCCCATCCATCATTCAAGCCTTCCTCCCCTTTGGCCTTAATTCAAACCTGGAATGGTCAATGGACACCTTCCAATCCTCTGATTTGCCCTCACCTGCGGAGATATGCACATCACGACCACCTGAAAGCCTCATTCCTTCTGGCTTCCACCGCACTGGGTGGACCAGAGGAATGGGTTTTAAACAGACCAAAGCTGCAGGGAACTAAACTTTGAGCCAAGATGTGCACGTGAACACACATGAGCACCCGCGAGCCCGGCTCTGGGAGCTCCGTGAAGCCTTCGAGGAGGGAGAGGGTTTAGTGACAAGGGCGAGCCATTCTCTGAATCACATTACCAACTGCAGAGAAACTGGTTGCAGCTTGAAGGACTATGCTTTCAACGAGGTTGGGCGAATGTTAACAGGCCGTGACATTGCTGGAAATTGTCTTGCTTTCTCATCAGAAGGCAGGCAATGTCTCAAATGAACGAATGATGTCACATGACTGTAGGCACAGTCAACTCAACTCACCCATCTTCAGGCATCCTATGGAGCCTCCAAAACCCAACTCAAATACCAGTCTTTTTAAAGTCTCCTCTTATATCGCTACTTGGAAACGTTGCTTCCCATTTTAGGTGCCCCTAGCACCTTGCACTCTCTTAGGGCTCTGTTTTTCACTGTATTATACTTATTTATGCACAATTTCTTCCCTCTCATATTTAATTCCTTGAGGTTTCTCTTTAGAGCCCCTTCTGCCCTAGTCCTGCACTTGGCACAGCAGGTGTTTAAGAAATATTTGAGAGCCAGGTGACTGACTGAATTTGAAGTGGGAATACTGTCTGGCAGGAAAGCTCCAGTGGGGTGAAATCAGTTCATCATGCACCACCTTGTCCTCGCAAGGAGCGTCAGTGCGTGGCAGACCCAGTGGTCCAAGGTCAAGAAGTCTCTACCACTGCTGTACCATACTTCAATTTCAAGGTAAGAGAAATTCTTAAATCATCTGCCACATCCCACTGAAATACACTTCCCACCTCTAATTTCAAAGTAATTTCAAAGTATCTTAGGCACAGAAGTTGTCCTTGTCTCACGACAGGCCACCTAGAAAGCGGCCAAAGAGTCAGAAGTGGATTCCAAGTTGGAGATTACCCCAGAGGTTCTGGAGCAACAAACAACAGTGAGCAGGACTGCAAGCTTCTCTATCTAGAACGATCACATCCCAGGACAGCGCCCTCTCCCTTCACGGGGATGGAGAAGCATCCAGACTAGTCACAATGAAAGAAAATGGACAGCATCCTCACCGGCAGTACAAAAACTTCCCACAACGACGCAACAACAACGTCAAGACCAGAGACCAACCCGCCATGCAGACACAAGCTCTCTGGACAGAAAAGGAAGGGCAGAGAAGAAAATACCTTTTCACAGCGAGGTGAAGCTCAGTGCCCTTGCCCCTGTTCCCAGGCTCGCTCTGTCAGGTTGGGAATCCCCTCTCAACCAAGGGAGCTTTGCTTGGGAGCCAGCAGTGGGACACTACGTGGACAAAACTGGCTGGTCTGGATCAGAAGTCGCATCACGCCCTCACCTATAGCGTCTGGTCCATTTGGATCCTTCCTCTGTAAGAAACAGATGAAACCTGGTGCTTAGGACTCCAAACACACCTACCCCAGCTGCAGCAAGAAGTTCCTTCTGTTCACCCTGGAACCTTCTAGTTAGCTGTGTCCTGTAGAGATCTGGAGGTACAACGGGTCTGGTCATCCAGGCAAGGTGACACCAAGTGTGAAAATGCCCAGAACCTACATGGAGAGAGAAGTCAGCCCAGTATCCAAACTTCAGAAGGGTCTCCAGCCAACAAGGCCTCCCCTGTGGGAAAACTGGGGACCTGAGATGAGTGGAACGACAGAGCAAAGATAGAGGGTATGGACGGCTCTGTAGGTAACGTTCTTCTGGCATTGGGTGGGCTGGAAGGTGGTGGTACAAGAAAGGATCCCATAGAAACTCACCTAAAAACAGGCTCCTCTGAATCTACAATAGTTACGTCCCCAAAAGAACAGGGAACAGTTAGAATGGTGCTTTCTAGTACCTAAAAAACAAAGCAAAACCTTTCTTAAACAATCATTTCAAAAGAAATTTGGGAATCTTGGGAAGCTCAGTGAGGCGGCAAATTCCTCAGAACCAAAAACCAACTTTGGACGTGTACTGTCATTGTGCCTGTGTGTGTGTTTTGTATGTGGGTGTGTGGCTATATCGTATATTTCCACTCACCTACATATAGATATAGATAGATAAATAGATAAATATATATTTATCATTAGATTTTTTTCCCCTTCAGGTCAACACCAGTGTGTTCCAGCTTCAGTACATATGTTATCTGCATTTCGACTGATACACAGACCATTATACGATTAAAAGAGAGAAATAGCTGAGAACAGGCAAAGTATTACCTAGCCAGAGTTGTTTAAATGCCGGTTCAGCATTGTTAAGGAGAAAAGCAAACCTCCCCAAATACAAATGAAAATGTCTCTTCTTAATACACACAAGCAATTCTTTATGATCTTCAGAAGAAAACAAAACAGGAGGAAAACGGAACATACTGTGAAATTGAATTGTAAGCATTTTTCTTTTTTGTAGTCATTGTAAGTACTTTAAGGGAAAACACTGCACATGTAGAAATGATTCTCTCCCACTTCGATTACAACTTTTCCCTAGCTCTCTGGAGCTGGGGGATAAAAAAACATGTTCACTCAAGTAACATTTTAAAGGATCTTTAACGTGTAGACCTTTCTTTATCCCGTTTAAAACATATTTAATGAAGTTGAGAAATGTCTCCCATATTTTGGCAAAAGATGCAGAAAAACAAGGGTAACTGAACCATACAGAGTATCTAGGGCTCACGACCTAAGTTGCTTAGTTAAAGGAAAGTCATTCTGTTCAAATTACAGAAAAAGGGAATCAATTGCAGACAATCCACCTTGCGATTTCTATTCAAGATCCCTTCGCCCTGTACTGTAATTGGTCAGGATTCTTCGGAAGAACTTGGGTCTTTATGGCATCGCTGGCTTGCAGACTACAAATGTTTCCAGATCGCCATCCCTCTGAACACATGGTATGGAAGAGGGTTTCACAAGGTTTGGAGAATATGTAAGGGCTGGCCACAGGGTACTTTACCACCAAACAGCACAACACATAAAATCAACCTAGAGAAAACGGCGAAGTCAAAAAGTTGAAAGCAGCCAAAACAGGTGAGGGTGCTAGGGAGTCAGTGGGTACCATATTCCATGCCAAGAGATTGAAATTAAAATACAAAAGTTGGACATAAATCAACATTGAAAGCTTCAAGAAGTTGAAGCCAAACCAATGTTTCCTTTTTCCCCCTACGCACAAACCTTTTGTTCTAAACCCAATGACATTGAGATCAATACTTCTATCTGGAAGATTCCAGTCTGCAGAGACACTTCCCTTCCATTTGATCACATGAGTTCACAGAAATAAAGCACCTTTGGAACCAAGAGTTGTTCAAGAATCCTAGTGTTATATTCAATGTGTCAAAAAAGTACAGTTAAAATAATTAGAATAATTCATCAAATGACAAACAATAATATTGACTCTAGTGAATAGGCAAAAGGGCTCCCAGGACAATTCACAACTAAGAGGATAGAGCACAATAAAAGGCTATGACATTTCATGAATAGTCTGTGTTATAGCTTTGAACTTTATTGCAAAGCAAAAAATATATATTTTTATATATATATATTTTTATCTACATTTCACCTCTGACATCGTACACAACACGAAAGCACAGGAAACCAAAAAAATCATAATGAGGTAGATACATAACACTTACAGATGGAGGAGACTAAAGAGTTTAAATTTGGCTTAGTACCGCGGTCACCAATGTATGCATTTTCAACACAGCAGCAAGCATGGATTCACAGGGCAAGAAGCCCAGTGATCTCAAACCCAAAAATAAGCCCCATAAAAAAAAAAACACCTGCTTCAAAATGAAAAGAAAAATATTTTTAAGTCAGGGAATCAGACGTGTTCAATTAAAAGCCCTGGTGTAATAAAGTTTTTGTTTTTGCTTTTGTGCCCAGGAAAATATATATAATTATATTTATATATATATATATATATATAATTTTCACCTATGTAATTGGAGTAACCTGTCCCACAGGACTCTCCTTTGTATCCCTGCGGGTGGGGTTCGGCAGCCTTGGGAGCTCAGCGCCTGGGGGATGACAGTAAGGGTCTCTAGAGGCATCCTCACCTCTGCAGCCACTGTGCCAGGGACCACTAGCCTCTGAGGGCCCTTGACACATGCCTGGAAATAGCTGGAAATCAATTTAGCCGTGAAGTCTCTGGCGTGACTTTACCTTCCTAGGATCACTGCTTTCCTAGTGGCTGAGGCCAGAAGCACCTACCGGTTTGGGTTGCTGGGATTGTCCCTTTCCCTCTGTCATTTCCATTTACAGTCTTTCCAATGGAGAGCTTAAAAGGCCACGAAGAAGGCCATCTTCAGCCTCAGTGTTTACTATAAATGCATTTTCACCGTAAAATGCAGTCAGGCAGTGGTAGCTGATGAAAAAACCAACTCCAACCTCGTCTGAGGTCTTGAGTGGGAGGAGGATGGAGTGAGGGTAAGGGACCAGGAGAGGACACCTGGCTGGCTGAGGCAACCGGTGGGAGGACGGAACCATGAAATGACGAACCAAGGAAGGGTCAGCTCAGACAAGTGCAGATGGAGATCTAAGGGGCTCCAACCAGCAAGCCAAGGAGAAGCTTGAGTTTGTCGCCAGTGACTCAAAGGCCCCAGAGACCCTAGAGAAAGTGCAGAGGAAGTGAGGCTCAGAGACACCGATGGGCCTAAAAGTGGAATTGCATCAAGCTTCCTCAGACTGTTCAACAGTTATTTTGACTCTGGATGTGATCCTGCTTTGGTTGGGATTTGCTCTACCGGGAAATAGCTGGGAACAGGTCAGCTCAAGCAAGAGGGAAGACAGAGGGGTCCAAGAAGGATGCCTGGTGAGTTTGGGAGAAGGGCAGGGTGGGGGAGGGGACTGGGTGGGAAGTCTGGTACCCGCGCAAGTGCACACCAGGGAAGCTTGAAGTCAACCCATGCCAGAAAGGGCCAGGCCCTGTTCTCCAGAATCAGAGTGCTGACTGTACTGTCCCATTTGTCTGTGGGTCTTCTTTCTCCCCTGCTGGACTGTGGATACCCTAAGAGACCATCTTTCCCCTCTACCTCCCCAGTGCCTGGCACAACGCCTGGCATATGGAGGGCATCATCCAGGCTGGATTGCATTTTTAGAAAATGCACCAAGAGAATGGTTTGGGGAAGAAGGGAAGGTGTCCACAGTGTTGTAAGAACTTTAAAGACCCTACATTTTCCCCCCAGACCATACCCAGGAGCCTCCTCCTGTCTTCCTAGGTACATCTCAAGGCAAGAGTCACATTTGAATTTTGAACATAAAACATTATCCTGAGAAGGAATAATACAGCGGCAGGACCCAGTGGGAGAGGAACTAAAAACAATCTATCTGAGGATGTGTGAAAACTGAGTCACAGCAAAGGGGACAGCTGTCTCCAGCCCAGCTGGTCCAGTAGGTTGTGAGGGAGTGGTGCAATCTATCTGAATTTCACATAATTTCAGGCAAAGACAAGCTGAGCTTATGACCATCCCTCTCATTTGATTCCTAGTCTTGCCCTCCAGGAGTTCCCTGGGAAGGGGAGGCCGAGGGCTCAGTAATCCAGAGACTAGATCCCTGTCCCCTCGGAGACCCAAAGCAAAAGGAATCAGTCTGGTGAGCAACAGACAGCATTGGAGTCATTACAAGGGAGGACTGTCTGACTACAGGCATTCACTAAGGAGCAAAGGCAAAGAGTTTTTACCTCGGAGGCCTTGAGAAAAACTTGATATCGTTTTGTCCATGACTGTGTGGACAAGCAAAAATCGGGTGGTGTCTGAGTCTCCTTCAAACCCTGCGATTCCATTTTTCCTTTGTGCTCTGAAGAAGCCCGATCTCTGCCCAAGGACTGAGGGATTTTTCTCGTGGGTAATTGCTGTGACTATAGCAGGATTAAGCGTGTGTGTGTGTGTGTGTGTGTGTGTGTGTGTGTGTGCACGTGTGTGCACACCCAGTAGGCATCAAGCTGACATAACTGTAATCAAACGTATAAAGCAGGGGCTTCCCTGGTGGCGCAGTGGTTGAGAGTCCGCCTGCCGATGCAGGGGACGCAGGTTTGTGCCCCGGGCCGGGAAGAGCCCACATGCCGCGGAGCGGCTGGGCCCGTGAGCCATGGCTGCTGGGCCTGCGCGTCTGGAGCCTGTGATCCGCAACGGGAGAGGCCACAACAGTGAGAGGCCCCCGTACCGTAAAAAAAAAAAAACGTATAAAGCAGGAGGCTGACCTATGTTTGTGGGGAAACAGCACGTAGGGTTCTCCTCTCCCCTCCTCCAACTCTCTCTATTCTGCTTTTTCCTGCCCCTTTCCTCTCCCGGGTTCCCTTCCTCTCTCATTTATCTTGTTTTTCTCCCTTAATCAGTTCACATGACAGTGAAAGTCACTTTCTTAAGCCTAGCAGTTCCATGTTGGTCATTTCATCCCCTGGCTTAAGAATTTACAGTAGGTCCCAACAGTTATCATCCCACATCCCAATGGATCAGTTCAGTTGTCAAGAGGTTCACAAATGCATCTGCCTGTCTCGCTATTTTCTTACCTTTCTGGTTGGGACCCATCACGGAGGTCACCAAGCTCACCCGTGTTTCAGAGATGAGGAAACCGAGGCTCACAGAAGGCAAGTGACTGGCCCAGGAAGTGGGGACAGGAAGACGATGTAGGTTCCCAGGCTGCTCCCTGCTCCAGCCTTGCATGGGGAGTTTGCTGTCTAGAATTCTCCTTCCCTCTGTCATGTCATAGCCAGTATCTTCAAAAACCTTCTCAAAATTTATCCCATGAAGCTTAATTTTCTGATTCTGTCCTAATTCCAACTGTTCAACTCTTCTACGGGATCCTTAGAGAAATAATCCACTTGTCCGGAAGTCACCTCACCTTTCAAGATCAGACACACAAAAGCCACCACTACAGAACCCTAAAAAAGGAGATACAAAAGTGCTCAGGACACCAAAATAGACATCTCGCAGCATTTGCAGGAGGAGCTCTCCAAACACTCACATGGAAAACAGGCGTCCTTTCCCATGCGGATACCCTATTTCATAAATCGTCACTAAACTTTTAGTCCCCTAAAACCTCACACGTCTCCAGCTTCTATGGCCATCTGCAAGGAAACAAGAATGTCAAGACAGCCCTAGTCCCAAGCTGTCCCTACCAGGCACTCTGAGCTACCTGGCCTTTGTGAACTGTCGGGAGATGGCATGAGGCGGAGCCTGGAAGGCCAGTGGGACCAAAGATCCAGGTCTGACCCCCAGCTGGACCCCTGGATGACCACGGGACCCTGTGCAATCACAGAAGCTCCCCGAGCCTCAGTTTCCTCATTTGTAAAATGGGTGGGGTTTCTCACCTTGCCAGAGCATCAGAGGATTTAGGTGAGATCATTGTATGAAGGCACTGGGACAAAGCCTTCGTCATCATTGGCCTCAGTTAATGTTCGCTGCATCTGGGTTCTCCCATCCTCCCAAAGGGCTGACGTCACCTGTGCAGGTCACACTGGTCTTGCTCTGACACCCTCGATGTTCCTGAGACTCCAGGAGTCCTAAATACTCCTTTCCTCTAAAGCAACTGTCCCCTCCCCCAGAGAAGGACACACAATATCTCTGACGGGACTCCTTCTCCACTGCCAGGTGGGCTCTGGGCTGCGCCTGACTTCTCTGGCGTCATGGCATCTGGAACTCTATACCTCTGGGCCCCTCAGGGTCTCAGGTGCCAGTCGATGGCCAGAGCCCACCTGACAGAGGGTCAGCCCCCACCCCACAGCAGGATTCATCCCCTCTGAGGGGGAGGGCTCTCCTCGGCAAACGTTCTGTTCGTGCTGCAGGTGAATTGCCACCTCTGGACAGGCACAATCCCCGGGTCTAGATTTCTGGCGGAAACCCAATGATGCCACAGCCCCCAGAGGTGGGCATGTCCCTCCCCAGATAGGCAGGTTGTCACAGCTCCAAAAGAGGTGCTGGACGCTCTGACTTGGCCCTGGTTGAGGAGTAGGGGATGGAGACCACTTCCACCCTTTACCTTTGTTCGTTTGCCCTGAACTCTTAACTTCTTGGAAGACCCAGAGCCTCCAAGTCCTCTAGGCTGGTACCAGGGACTGAGCTCTGTTGGGCAGGCAGGAGAAGAGTGGGGTCACAACGTTGACAGGGCCCCACCAGCCCCCAGCCACTTTTTAAGCAAGGCCAGGAGTTGAGAAATCTCCTAGTATCCTGGAGCTGATTCCCTTGATGTTTTCTGAGCTGTAAAGACAAGCTGGCTTCTGGTAGAGGCTCCTGGGCCTGTGTCTGATAGGCCTAAAAGTCTCTCGAATGGTACCTCCAAGGGTAAGAGAACTCCTTTTCAGGAGGAAATGAGAAATAGTGAGTGATAACTTCCTGGGATGGGTCTTAGCAGGTGTGACCTATGGAACAGGACAGAAAGCAAATGCACAGCATTTAAGTAAGACCCCCTGAGTCGCTAGGAATACGTGTAGGATGAACAGGCAAGGAATGAGGCTGACAGAGAAAATGCACTCTTGTCAAAGAACCGACATTTTCATTCCAGAGGAACTCCATCCGAGCTCCCACCAGCCGTGGAGTGGAAGCAGCTTGTGCTAGAGCAGTTAGGCAGTGTCTGAATTTATCTTTTGAAAACTGTCTCGGATGGCTCGGCCACCTTGTGCAAGATTTGTAAACCGTGTGCAAAACTCAGACTTGTGCAGACAACCAGAGAAGTAGAGAGCCTGACTTCTGTGTGCAGGGCTGCCCCTGCCTAAGTTGTGCTTTGTCTAACCTCGGGATCTCTCTTCTTCCCAGCGACTCCTTTTTAACACCTCATGAAGATGGGCTTGGCCAAGCTGGGTAGTTTGTAAATGAACCTGGACCCGCTCTTCTCTGTAGCTAAGAGTCTGTTGCAAATACCCTCAAATGACATGCCAACTGAGGACTGACTTCCTCAGTGCTTTGGAGGTCAGGCTCTTGGAGACTTCCTTTATGTCTATCTTTTACATTGAAAGCAGATGCAGTAACCCCAGTCAGTGGCTGCCAGGGGAGGAGAAGGATCAGCGGGAAGCAGTGCAAAGGCAGGGAACTGGGATTTGGCACTGGGTAGAGTGTGGAAGGATGGTAGGTGGGAAGGATGAGGCTGGCATAAAGCTGGGTAGGAAATATGAGTTCACCCTCTGGGATAGGTTACTCCATATAGAGGACCACACATAAGGAAATAAAAATCCCCGGGGTCAAATCCTGCCCAGAGTAGCCAGCTCCCAGCCAGGGTCTCTATTCAGGACCAAGGTGTAGGTGCTAATTTAGCTGCAGGTCCACAAAATTTCCCCACCCCACCCCCAACCCCCGAGGTCACACGCTCATTGTTCCACTTAAGCCAAATTTTTTTTCTTCGTTAAGTCAACACATCCCCCAAATGTCCTATAAAAGTTACAATTTATAAAGAAAATAATTATTTTGAATCAAGAAGAGGATGGAAAGCAGTTTGTAAACATGTAACCGAAACATAAAAATACACATCAGTTCACTTACAGAACCAAACAGGGTTACATTGAATCATTGAAAATGAAAGAAAAGGAAAATTTTTCTCGGGAGCTCTTAAATTTAGGAAAAGAATCACTGTAGCATGCTCACCTTGAACCAGGGGTTGGATATTGTGGTTCTGGTACAAAGGAAAATCTGTGCGGGAGGTGGAGAGTGGAGGTGAAGGCGGGAGGGATTGCATAGTTGTGAAACAGTGGCTTCTCATCAAGGTGAACAAGTGCGTCGTCTGATAAAATAGCATTTGATTATTTTTTTTTCTGTTCATGTCTGTTTATGGTATTTTTCTCTGTCCATCAAACATTTCATCCATTGAAGCATATATACAGTACACACACACACATGCTAGCACTAAACACCTGAATTACACAGCCGTACTTAAAAGGACCCCACACCACTTGTTCCGGGCAAAGTCTGTATTCATCGATACACTTTTGCTACAGCCTAACCCCATTTCCTGTCAAAACTCATCTTTTGGGTTATTTCTCTCTTTAGCAAAGGAAGGGGCGGGTGAGAATGGGGGCATTGAGGAAAGCACCAGAAATGGTTCTATTCTCTATTGAACTTCTGTGGAAATGCCTCACATTTTGCTTAGGGGTTCACTGCTTTCTAAGAGATGGGGGGAAACAACTGCCTCTTTTTTTAAGCTTTCTTGAGGTAAACATTATTTATTAACACCTTAGGCGGCAGACATGTTTTACAGTGCTATCAGAAACCTTAGAATAAGGAGGAAACAACACCAAAGTATAACGTCGATGCTCAGAACATTTAGAAAGCACGTCTGTGTTTTAACTGATTTCCCTGTCCTCTCATTCAGCCAAACTCCTTCTAGTAACATATAGAACGGAACAGAACTAAGAGTAATTTCCTATATCATACTGGGCATCCCTTATCTCATCCTACCATAAACCTCTCTTGCTCATGTCCTAAAAGTTGTGAACCAACTGAAAATTAGAATAAAGATGGACATACGTTACACTTTTTCATTCTTTCTATCTGCTCAAGCATATATGTGTGCATATATATATATACACACACACACATATATATGATAGTTTACATCAATATAGGAAATAGCAAAGGTCTTTTCGTTACATTTTATACAGAATCACTGCATCTTATCTTTACCTTCTATTCTCTCTCTCTTTTTGGATAAACAATTGGCTATAACAATCTATAGTAAGGCTTCACAGAAAGAATTCTGCATGTTTTGTTTTTCTCTAAGAACCAAAGTCTATAAAATGAGGTTTGATTCTAGCACCTTATACAGTGTTAGTGACGTTGTTTCCTTGGGAGAAGTTAGCACTACCCACCCCTTTAGGTGAGGTCTATCAGTTACACGATTTTCATAGGTATTGCCAAAGGGAGGGCATACAATGTGGCGGAGATGGAGAAGCAGGAGGAGGACAAAGCAAAACCCCAGGATCAAAATCTTAGCAACATACAAACAGAATCTTAAAAACATGTCAAGTTGCTGTCTCCAAATTAATAATGCTTTCGTGTTTGAGCGCCACATATGCATCCTTTGAAGTTACCCTTCCCCATGAGGTAAGGAAATATGATGTCTATTTTAGATGAGGGAACTGAGTCTGGGAGGCGTATGCAGGTCACAGAGGAAACCGTCTGGATTAAGTCACAGAGTCGGGGATCCCCAACATCTAGCCTCTTATTCCCAGACTGTCCCCTGTCACCTCTGACTGGTGAGTTGAGATTTTGGAAAAGCAGCTTTTTGGCCACTGATGAGGAAGCAAAACAAACAAACAATTTTTAAAATATCAGCACCAAAGGAAGTTCAAAAGAAGCTGCTCTTTGCTCCCTTAGCAAACAGTCCATGGTATGGAGACAGCAACTTTCACAAGAAAGAAGAAAACTCATCACAGGAGTCACCCATCTCATTTGTTAGTGCCCTTCCCGGAAGTCAAAACTGTCCCCAGAGCTGTGAGTTCCAGTTGAGTAGTGTCGATTTTTTTTTGCAGAGGAATGATCAACTCCCATCAAAGCTGCATCAGAACCTCAATTATATAATTATATAACTATAGTGATATCTCTATATATCTATTTATATATGTATACATTAAGTCTTTTACTGCACTGGCACATGATACCAAGGAAAAGCACTGGCATTGCTGTTTGCTGCAGGTGGCTGCCTTGTCTGGAGTTACATGAGAAAAGCACCGCAAGAAAAGGCACCACAAGGTTTCGAGAAGTTCAATTGTTTGTCGTCACCGCCCTGACCTCGCCGTGGTAGGGGAAAAGAAAAGCCTTTCATCTTTAGAAGAACCCTGGGGCAAGTGATTCAAAAATGATCCCAACTCAGGTACACCTGTCCATTTCAACTCACCAGGGAGAGAGGGAAGAAAGAGCCTGATGTGGTTCCTTTTAGTGAAATTTCTTTTTGGCTAATAGAAAAGGAAAACGTTTCCATTTTTTAAAAGAAGCTGGGGTGGGGGTGGGGGGGTTACTGAGACACTAGAAACCAAGCTCTCCTTAAAAAGTGAGAATAAGAACCAAAATCTTGTGCTAAGGAAAGCCCTCCATGGACATCTGTCTTTCTAATATGATTCCTTGGTGGCAATGCATTCGGAAGAAAAAGAGAGAAAATGAAGGAATTACATCCGTAGGCACTGTTAGCCACAAATAGCACCGGCTCTAGATGAATGAGGACAGAGAGATGTCCACACCTGTCCACATCGCTGAGAACCATGAGTGTTGGCTTAGAATCAACATTAGAACTACTCCATCCTTACAGTCTGGCCAAGAAAACAGGAAGTTGTTGGCCATTCGGAGCACCGAGAATGACGTGTGCCACTGACGAACCAGAAAAGAAGACGGAACGGACTGCAGAGTGCATGGTAAATGGCATCTTAATTTTTATTAGTGACTTGCCGGCCTTGAAATAGCCCTTCGTATGTTTCTCGTTCCAGGCGAGGGCCACACTCCACGTGGGGTTGCTGCAGGGAGGTCTGGACGTGGGGTGGGGGGCGCAGGGCCGTCCTCACCAGCCACTTTCCTTCCCTCGCACCTGGTCTGGGTTGGAAGAAGGAAAGCCGACTGGCCATGTGGTGTGACCTGCAAGGCCCCCGGGACTTGCTGTCTAAGCCCACGGTGACAGGATGGGGGCGCCTAAGACCAGGATCAAAAGGTTTGCAGGGGGCTTCCCTGGTGGCACAGTGGTTGAGAGTCTGCCTGCTGATGCAGGGGACACGGGTTCGTGCCCCGGTCCGGGAAGAGCCCACATGCCGCGGAGCGGCTGGGCCCGTGGGCCATGGCCGCTGAGCCTGCGTGTCCGGAGCCTGTGCTCCGCAACGGGAGAGGCCACAGCAGTAAGAGGCCCGTATACTGCAAAAAAAAAAAAAAGGCTTGCAGGGACCCTTCTTCCCAAACCCTAGTCAATGTGACAACACAGGAGGCTGCTCAGAGGGAGTCTGACACAGCAGTCTCAGTGACATGCTTATTTAAATTGAATTATTGCTTTTCCTTCTGGTTTCTTGAATTGGGTTTTTTTTTTTTTTTTTGCCTAAGTTGGTGTTCAAATTCTGATGCTTTTCTATACTGAAATTGATACTCCCATTTCAGTATGAGGAAAAATGAATTATTCCTACCACCTTCCAGCAATTTGAATTATTTATCCAAACCTACTTTGGGGGCTTGGACAACAAGGGACAACCAAAAGACTTTTGACAGAAGAGACCTCTGTTTGTAAAGGGCCTCTTCTAGCACCTTCCTGGGACAGAGAGAAGCCACCTGGACACACCACCTGCCCCTGCCCCCAAGTCTCCTTTCAAGCTATTTTCCACCCACATGCCTCCTGCAGTAACAGACTTGGGTGTTTGGGGGTCTGTCTGCCCATGGCTGTAGAAGAATGGTCTCTGCCCATCTGTTCCTTCCAGGGGTTCCTCAAACTTCCTTCTAGACAGGAAATGCACTGCTGACCTCAAAGCCCCTGCCTCTTCATTGACTCAAGGTCATTGGCGTCCTGACCACAGTCCCAGCAACCACAGCAGGTAGAGCCCGGACAGGAACGTGCAGTGCTGAGCTGCCAGGACAGGGAGGACTAGCCCCCCAGCCTCCCCAGCTTCTCCTGCCGCCGCTGGCCAGCAGAGACGGCAGAGAGAAGGGAAACCCACATCTGTCCCTAAACGAGACCAAGGGCCAGGCGATCCATTGGTCTGTAGCTCTGGAGAAGGGAAATACTGATGGGCTCAGCTCAGAGGTCTCCCCTTACTCTCAGAGTCAAGTGCTGCCTCGGCTGGAGGGGCTCAGCATTAGCTCTGCATCTCTATGTATTTATCAGCCTGCCTTCCGGTAGAGTGCTTTGAGTTTCCAGCTGAGTCATAGTGGCCAGAGTGTGTTAGAGCCAAAAGGAACTTTTTGGAAACAAAGAAATTGATGACTGGAGAAGCTAAATCATTGGTCCAAGATCACACTGATTTTCTACTGGGAGTCTTTACACTATCCTGTTAAGACAGGTGGAATGCCATTCTTAGCCTTTACACCTTCCACGGTTTCAGGCACTGTTTTTCCTCTCTTGTTGCATCACCCGTGGGCCAGGGCTGTGTTGTGCATACAACAGGTGCTCAGTTCAATGAAATTAAATCAAGTTTTAAGAGCTTCCTTTTCCATCCAAAGGGGTCCATTAATTTGGTAGCCTAGGTCATCAGCCAAAGGCATAAGGATTCTCCTTGGCCTGTAACACAGGCTTCCCATAAGCAGTACCTGTGCAGGTCAGGTGTGATAAAGGGCAAGGGTACCTCCTTAGCCATCCCCCACCTCTGGCTAAGCCACTTCCACATAGAGCTGCTCCGGAGAGAAGGGGCTACAAATAGGCTCATTTACATCCCCTTAGGTTGAGAATTTTGTCAACAGCAAGGTGGCCATAAAGCTGCTGTATTTGGGAGGTTCAGCTGACAGGCTTAATCTTCAGCCTAGAGTTCACTGTAAGTTATCTTTAACACCAGCAATCTCAAGAGTAAAGGAAGGCATGGTCTGAGCGGTGGAAGCTGTATTTAGTCACCCAGCTGCTTCATGAAACGGAGGAACTGATGATGAAGATGAGATACAGGAGAAGGGAGGAAGAAAAGATTCCCAGCGGGATGCAAGGGCGAGTCTCAGAAGGATGACTAAAGCTCCTGCAGCAAACTCCCACCTTGGCAAAACAAGAGAGACTAGGGCACTTATCATCTGATTGGAATTGCCAAGTTCTAGAACGTTCCTTTTATAGATGCGTGTCTGATCATTTGTTCAGTGGGGGGACGGGGGCAGCAATAGGTGGAATCTCAAAATGAATGGTGTTTATGACTCTGCTTCCTTCAAACCCTCAAATACACATCCAAACCAGTTTCTCAGACCCAGCTCACACTCAAGAGTACCAAAGAGAATATTTTGTTAGCCCTTTAGGGAAAATTACAAATATTATGCACTCAAAGCTTTGAATTACCTGAGAATTTCAAATAGCTTTGCTCTATAAAGAGTCAGTTAGCAAGTCATCAGCTTCATTGGGGTTAAAATTGGAAGAATGATTGGTAGAAAAGTATCCAAGAAAAACTAAGCAACTGTCAGAAAACTTCCTAAAAATTAACCATTATCTGGGGAAGAGAGATTGGATTCCAGCCTTTTGACCCTGCAGGCAGCCTCCCCACACCAGGCAGATGGGTTGGGAGAGCCAGTGACCACGTGAGCCCAGAGGTGCCCAAACATCCCTGCAGGGTGAGCTCAGCAAGGCCAGAGCCACGATTCTGTGGCCTGTCTCCCAGGCATACACGGAATCGGAACGCTGAGAAGCTCCAGTAGCTGCCAACCACAGTGACGACCTGCAGGTGCTGAGAGACGGCAGGGACTTGATGCGCGTCTATTTCTCTTTCTTCCTCTTTTTTCTCTTTCTGTCTTTGCCCTCTCTCCTCCTCCCTCCCTCCTTCCTTCCTTCCTTCTCTTCCCTCCCTCCTTCCTGTGCTCCCTCCCTCCCTTTCCTTTCCTGCTCATGTATTTTCTTCGAATGTGCACATTTTTTTTAAGTAAAAGAAAAAAGCCACATTAGTCCCTCCAGGATGGTACTCCCATATTCCTGGGTCCACCTCCGCATTTCCCTCCCTGTAACACGCATAGAAAATAGGCTTCTTGGAAACACGCCTTGTCACAAGAGTCCGTGCAGGGAAAAAGATAATGGAACTACTACTATACACTGGGGACTGGTGCTGGGGATAAAGGGACAAAAAACTGGGGGAGGAGGTGTCACGCATGCTCCTGGCATGGTGGTCTGCAGCAGCTGGCAGCGCGCCACACCACCGGGGGTTGGGAGGCACAGACGTGCACATGTGACAGGTCGGGGGAGGGGACCCCAAAAGCTGCTCCTCTAGAGTGGGCTTGAAAAGGTTTCCAGGGGTCTTTTTCAGTCCCTGTGGTTTTTCTCCCACCTGACACAGGTGTTTGGGTGGCAGCTCTTGTCTGGATCCCAAACATTCTTAGGACATGGCTCCACCCCTGGCTTCCCTCACTCTTCCGGTCAGAGGAGAAACCTCAGAATAGGATGCAGGTCAAGAGAGGCTTGTGATGCAAAGCCCAAGTTCAGCACCTTTTGCCTCCCGGTAACCCCCAAAGCTCTTTTCCCCTTTGTGGAAGGACCCTTCCAGCATCGCCACATCCCCTGGCACTTTGGGTCACATGCATCCTGTCACCTGAGAGGGAGGGAATTCGAGTGACTTTTCCACTCCATGTACACCTGTTTCTTCCCAGGTCTGTCCCCAGACTTGTGACTGTCACTGCCTTGGGGAGGGATGTGGCCCGGTTCTGAAGTAGGTTCTGCCTCCTAAGGGCAATTGCTCTGAAATGTCTCTGTTAGAGTCGCCAGAAAGGGGGTCACATTCCCCGAGTCACTGGGGGCTTCACTAGGCAGCCTCACACCATCTGCAGATACTCATACTGCACGACCACAGCCGTCAGGCGTGAGTTTCAGTGGCTGGAGACGCTGGTGGCCGAAGGACATCTAATGCTGCCCGGGCTCCAAGCAGTAACTTCCCACCTTCCTTGCCCACCTGTGCCTCCCTCTCCTTCCGCTCTGAGGACCACCGTGCTAATGGTCAGAGTCCCTAGGTGTGATCTGAATTCTCAGAAGTGGGGAGCTCTTCAGTAAGCTGCAGCCCGGAGTCTCCGGGTTGCTCTGGAGACCTGCTTCCCGTCCCAGGTGGAGCAGGAGCAGGCACATCCCAGCCCAGGGTAGCCTTCATGGCCCCGGCCAGGGAGAAAGAGAAGCCCATCTAGGCTAGGTCTAGTTCAAGTCCGGCAAGAGCCCTAACATCAAAATACTCTGTTAGAGCAACTTTTTAAGCCCTTTAAGAAAATGACATATACAAATATATATGTGTGTGTGCGTGTGTGTGTGTATGCGTGTGTGCATATATATACACAGGCACACGTGTATATACACACGTGTCTGTGTATACGTACACATGCCCAAGATTGGCATATTTATGTATCTCGATGTGATTAAGAAGCTTACAATGCAGTGATATGATCATGGACTTCAATCAGGCCCCTCACTTCTGCACAATTCACCATAATCTCAAAATCTCAGATCACCTCACAGCTTATGTGCCCACTCTCTCTCTCAAGCATTTCATCATCACTATAATTCCAAACAAATAAAAAGGAAGCCCTCGGTAAGGAGGAAGACAGCCTCCCCTGTGAGGTTGGAGGGGCCCTACCGAGCTGTGAGCAATCACTTGCACAAAGGCTTTTTGTCATTTTGATGAGAGGATGCCCTAGCTAGCCCAGGGACTGAGAAAACTTGTATGTTCACCTGGAGGCCCAAGTTGGCCTCCTAAGTCGTTGGAGAGTGTCCCAGGCTGTTTAAGTAACACAATCAGCCCCTCCCTCCCACCCTCCAGCTCGCGCTGTCTCTGCTGGGACCCAGGGCTGTGCCTTTTAAAGGCGTATGTATTTAAATGAAGGAAGAGAGGGAGCCTGTCCTTGACCTCAGGCAGGCTGGCCAGTGGAGAGGCTGGGGCCACAGCTCGGAGTCCTGCGCAGTTAGCGGAAGCACGCGTCGGTGGAGGCATCCAGGCCAGGGAGAGGCTGAAGGGGCTGAGTCTGGACAAGCGGCCCCACCCGGAAGCTGTGTGCGCGTAAGGACTGGCCTCGTGGAAAGAAGGCCTTTGGGAATCAACGCCGGGCTTGGGAGCGGTCAGGAGAGCACAGGCTAGAGAAGGGCAGAGAGGCGGCCGCGGAGCGCAAGATGCTCTGGGGCCAGGCAGCGCCAAAGACGAAGACACCCTTTCCTCAGGTCCTGGGTCGGAAGGAAAGGACCCAGAGCCCCCGTACTACCTTGGGTTCCTGAAGGAACTCACACGGGGCTCCCCCAATCCCGCATCCAAGGTAGAGAGGACCACTGTGGACCACTGAGTCCCACATCTTTTCTCAGCCACAAAAGAGCCACGTTTCAAACCTAATAACCTTCCCTTTCTCTTTGTTCCCTCTTCCCTCTGAAAGGCAGAGAAAGTAATTCTCTTCTTTCCCTAAAGACTGGCATCATATCATACTTTTCAGAGTAACAAGTGGTTTCACTCTGGTTCTAAGACACAGAGGAAGGCCCGCTGAGCTCTGAGAATGTTCTTTCTGGGGCACGAAGATTTCTGAGGATTCAGGGAGACAGCCCTAGTAATATTGAAAGAGCATTCCTAAAACTATAGGGGACTGGGGGCACTTCCAGAAGCTTTGATTTGGGGCTAGATTTCCAACCTGCTTAGCTCAGTCGGTGGTTTTGGCTCTTTGTAGAAACTAGTGAACCTTGGGCACAGCACTGGAGAAATAAATTGAGATGTGCTATATTTTAGATTATTTCAGAATCCAGACTTGATTCCTTGAGTGTGTTTTGGAAGGGAAGCACTTCGCACATGGAAAAACAAATGTGAAATTTAAAAAGGTTTCATCTTACGTGAGGCAGCTAAGGAACTCCAAATTCCCCCACCCTGCTGCCACCACCAAAGAAAAAAGGCAGTCACATGTTTTGATTTGTTTTCTAGCGAAGACCCTTGTCTTTGGAAGCCAAGACTTTCCAGCAAACAGCAGTGTACCAGACTCTCCAAGGACACAAACCGACCAAACAGCACCCAGCTATTCCAGCACAGCATAAGCAACTGTCTTCTGCGTCTGGAGAGAGAAGATGAAGGCTATGGTAAACTGAAGCTGAGCCCGGAGGAATGACGGAGACAATGGAACCTCATCTGCTGGTCACAGGACGTGCTCACTGAGATTCGCCTTCATTTTCCCCCAAAGGGAGAAGAGTAACCAACATTTGTTTGCTTCTCAGAAGAGCATTCTCTGATGGAAGATTTATAGCTCTCCCTTCTTGCCCAAATACTTGGGAAAAAAAGGAGTGTAGCCTTTTGGGGGTAGAAAGACAGAGAACATCTTTCCTGACCCACATAGAGAAAACTCTGTTAATTCTGTCCTCTTGTATTGTTTTAAAATATTCGTTAATCAAAAAAGAGAAAAGGAGCTAGATCGTCTTCCCCTTTCTCCACGGCACCCAGATGGTGCCTTGCACACAACAGGTGCTCAATGAATGTTTAAAAGGATTTTAAATAGGAAGCAAACTTGACAATACTTTTATCCTCAGAGTGCTTTCCCAGACATTAGTGACTTTATCCTCACAACACCCCTGTGAGGTAAGTAAGTAATACTCTTCTCATTTTACAGAAAGAGGATTTGGCCCCAAGAGTGACTTCACTTAGGTCTGCAGAAGGATAGAGTCCTGGGTTTTTACTTCCAATGACATGATCTGTTCATGAGAGCATGCCTTTCCTTCCCATAGATGCTTTCTCTGACCCTTCACTGAAACAATAACGCTTAAATACGTCACTCCATAAAATCAATTTCCTCCTTTTGAAAAGAACATGCCTTGATATTTCTGCCCCAGAGTGCGTAGGAAGTAGCGATTCGATGGTGGCCGCTATTTTCTTTCCACGTACTTCTGGGAACCCTCCTCTTCTTTATCACTCTTCCTGCACATCTACTGAGTCATTTTGTTCTCTGTGGCTCCACGTGGCCATCTTCGAAGTCCTCGTGCATAAATGCCATACAGTTCGTCCGCCATCCATCCCGGTCAGAAGAGGAGTGCCGATGAGAATGGACGTCTCAGTTATTCCTTCCTTCTGGTTACCATCAGAAATGCTTGTGGAAAGAAAGAATCCCAGCACGATTTGGCCTATCCACAGAACGATCAGATACAAAATCAAACAGAAGTCATTACTGAATTCCAAACTATGATCTGGTCCCTTGTGCTCTCAAAACAATAATACAAATTTTGGAGAGCGGAGTCAGAGCAGGTGGGACAGGAGCTCTCGACAGAGCTGCACAAAGAGCAGGAGGATTTGCAGCAGCACCTGGACCTTTAGGACAGGCTCAGGAGGTGCCTTTTTTGTTTGTTTGTTTTGGGCGAGAATTTTTACATGAGAATACACCTGAACTCCCAGGAAAGGACCAGAGCCAGAGCCAGATTGACTGAGCTACAACTGGTGAAGCTTTTAGAATGTTCCTCTCCAAGAAGGTTCTCAGAGCCAACAGAAAATCAGTGTTACAGCTGGCCCTTCCAGAGCACTGGTGTCGTTCTCCACTGCTCCCACCTGCCCTCACTCTGGTTTAGACCCTAAGAAGTATCATACATGGAGGTCCTTAGCATGGGTCTGTTTTCTTGCTCAAAGGGTATCTTAATAGTTGAATTGATAACAGCCACCCCATAGTGAAAAGGAAAAAAAAAGAAAAAAAGGAAAGAAAAACTCAACTGAATGTTTCCAATTCAAATGATGAGGGGAAAAATACCTGGATTTGGATAAAAACCATTAGTGATATATCCACCAACCCCTGTTTGTCTCTGAATCTTTGCTTGCAGGCTCCACTCAAAGCACACCAGGGAATGATTAAAACCCAACATTGGGACCCACATTTTGGCTGAAGGGATTTAAAATAAAAAACAGCAACGAAGTTCTGTTTCTGTATTCTGCAGAGAGGCAAAGAGAAGGCCAGTCCGTTTGATGAGAGGACCCTCAATGTTGAAAAAGATTTTAAGGAAGAACAAAAGTGAGAGCTATTTCCTGAAGAGCTTTCAACCACCTTAAAAACAATCTCCAAATACTCTCCAAATTCACCCATTCTCGTCTGCCCAAAGCTTCATGAATATCAGTTTTCAAATTGATCCGTCCCTATATTCTCCAGTACTTTAAGAAAAATTAACATCAGGACATTTGGTTTTAGAATTGCGAGGGGCCGGCTTGAGCCAGGGGACTGCCGGTTGCCTAACCGGAGTCCCACTGTGCTGGGTTCACAGTGCTGTAAAGTATCTAAGAGCTACGGGTATGTGAGACTCTTCCCTGCCCAGCCGTGCTGCTTGTCCTGGGAGCTTCCAGGTGCCCCTGCACCCAGAAAACACGCTACCTTTCTGTGGTTCCACTTCCCAAGTAATGAGGCCACCACTATTCCTTATATGATGCCTCTGCTACCGGCAATAATGACTGAATCCTCACAGCATCCCTGAGCAGGAAAGAAAGAAGCCGGCCTTCTTTCTCTCCACTTTACAGATGGAGAAACCAAGGCACCGAGAGGTGAAGTGAGTTATCCACGGTCACAGTGGGGACCCTGAATCAGCCTGTGATATTTCCTGATCTTTCTGGGTCCAAAGATGAGCTTCTAGGAGGTCTACAGCTGACACAAATCTCCCAGCCCCACTCTAGCCCGAGGACCCCTGAGCTATGGTGAGGATGGAGAAACCAAGGGAGTTCATCTACTAGGTGACCAGGTGTCTGTATCCACCATGTCAAATGGCCAAAGGCCGCTTCTAGAGAGACATTTGCTGGGTGACCACTTGGCACCATATCCAAAGGAAATTATTCCTTTGTTCTCCTTGGTCTGAGGATGTATTTTAGGAGTAGACCCTCCTGGACGAGCATGAGTGAGCTGACTTGACTTCAGTTTCCGGTGTGGAGTCTTGCGATTCGTGTTAGGGGTCGGCAAGGGCAGGCAGCTCCCACTGGGGCGTGCATACTGTTCTGCATGGGATGGGGCACACCAGGGCAGGAGCCCCTGAGGTCCTGCCTGCTCATTTCCCATTTGGTCTATTCTTAGCCCTTGACACCAAGTGTTGGCTGTGTGCAGGGGGAACTCCCACGGCGTCCGTCTGCTGCCCTCAGGAGCTGACATGAATAGGACTCCCGACCTTTGGCTCCAACACATACCAGCCTTGTCCTGCCAGCCACTACACGGAAAGGTACAGGGAATAAGAAGGCACAGCTCCTTCCCAGGAGGAGGGGAAGAAACAGATGGTGCCCGGGAGAGTCAAGTAAGGCAGACAGAAGGAGGCAGGCAGAGGAATAAAGCTGCAGGCAGATCAAGGCAGTGCCCTTGTCTTTTGATATTTGGCCAATAGCATAAGATGCAGTGTTTCAAGCAAGAAATGGAACCTTTAAAATAGCTCAGGAGAGGTGAGAAAGAGGCTTAGGTTGCCACTGCAGGGAATGAGACTAAGCATCATCTTTTTCCCCCAGGGAGAGCCTTCGAAAAAAATCTCTGAGAAGGCAGGATGGCCTTTTCACAGGCTTTGCAACTGGGACAGGGAAACACTGATTTAAGGTCCTCTGGGACTGTCCTCTTACGAGCTTCTGGTTTTGTAGGCTGCGATAGGCTGACCACTGCAATGTCCATGTCCAGGAGGTCAAGCTGTGGGTGAGAACGGAATGTGGCTTATCTGGATGGCATGTTTGTTTCTGTGCCGTGCGCGTGACTGTAATGTTTGTACAACAGTGGCCAGTGATGGATGAAGAGATTTCATGCACGTCTGGGCTTTAATAAGAGGAGCGGATGTTGATTTAGATTCACTTCCTATAGGACACCTGTGTGTGCTTCCCGAGGAAGGCTGCCAGACACAATCTAGTACTCGATCAATGTCTGAGAACGAAATGAGCAGAACTGCTACGTCTAAGGCAGATGCAGGCCCTGGGGATGAGTCTGCCCTCTGTGTCCTCCCCTTTTCCCTCATGCAGAGGCTCTTCCCGGTCTCCCCTGAGCTCTTCGAGATTTCCCTGGCCATTTTCTAGACTGGGAACATCACTGGAATGAGGCGAAAGGCATTGCAATAAGCCGTCTTCTCTTCCCACTCTCCAGATACAGACCCCCTTCCCCAGGCCAAATCTGGTAGTGTTATTTTAATATTTTTCAGTTTGGTGAAGAAATAACAGATGTTAGTTTTTGGATGAGAAAATCAAATGAATGTGCACAAGGAGTGTGTCCTTCACGAAGACCCCCCCCACCAGCTGCTGTCATCCTACATCAGAGGCCTCCAAAGGGCTCACTTGGAGTAAGAAGCCACTTTCCTTGGCAAAGACAATGCCATCATGTGGGCCAAGCAAATGCTAGGGAACCGACCCCCATCCCCATCTGAGAGCCAGCAGCAGGAGGGTGTGGAGGCTGTGTGTAGAACACGCCCCAGCCCCCATCAATCAATTTAGGGCCTGACACCCTTTCCTCCAGCCCAAAGGCTCTGAGCGGGCACACTGCTGTCCTCTTATTCCTTCTGTTCCTAGGTAATGGAGAAACAAAATTTTGCTACGGTCTGGGGGCATCAGGGCCTGGGGCTCGTTAGAGCTCTCCCGACCCCCAGGAGCAAGGAGCAGAACAGAAAGGGAAAGAGGAAGTATGCCTCCCGCAGAGGGCCTGTCAACACCGTGAGGGGAGTCTCGGTGCACACAGTGAGGCCATGCCCGTTCAGAGGGCCTCTGGACAAGATCAGCACCGGAAACCTCTATGACTATACGGGAGGGGATAAAAGTAGAGGGAGAATGGGGAAAATGATGTCCTTCGGTACTTTTTAAGAACCTATAGGTTTTTCTTCCCGAGAATAAGGCTCCTATTGGGACAGGGTCTGATGCCTGCGGTCCACCCTCAGGACCTCGGTCCAGACAGGTGTTTGTACTCTTTTAAACCACCCTGGGACTCAAAGGGGCTGTGGCTATTGAGGGGACGGGTTAGGCCTCTGGGTGTCTGGGGTGACTTTGTGCCTGTGGAGGTGGGGTTTGGGGGATCTGGGAGGGATGAATGGGCCCCTGGGCCGTAGGAAAGTATTGTCTTTCTTGACTGAAGAGGGACATGCCGGCGGCATGTGCCACCAAGAGAGATGGAGCCTGCCCGTCACAGCACTCCCAGCCCCCTGCCTGTTGGGACAAGTCTGACCCCGCAGAACAAGGGGAACCTTCTGGAGACAGAGTGAAGGAATGTGTTGGAGAAATGAGAAACTCTGGGGGTGGGTAAGGTCAGTGGGGCTCATCTGATGAATTTAAACCCTCTTAGCTCTCGTTTGGGATGTCACAGGCCTGTGACAGTGAGCTCAGGGGACACTGCCTTGATGCTATGTGAGGGGACCGAGGTTTCACGCAGGTGCCCAGAGAAGAGGCAGACCTACTGAGCAAGGGAGAAGAACAGCTTACAGAAATGACGCTAACAAAATCAGCCTGACTTGAGAGATGCCACCATCTTTATTCTTCATTCTTTTCTGAGAATGAAAAGAAGAGCCAGATTTTCTGTGGGGGATTGTGGGCCTATCTGATGGGGATGCAATAAGGAAACATAGTTTCCTATTTTATTCTCTAGCTCCCAGTACAGTGTGCTTATCTCCTACCAGAACTAAATATTGGAGCTTGTTAATTAGTTTTCATCAGGAATTTCTGGGCAAGAAGTGGGCCCAGAGATTTTTTTTTTTTTTAAAACATCTTAAGTGTTCCCTTGGGGAGCAGCTGGGGCACCATGAGCTGGTGGCTCAGCGCCCTTAAGGGTTTGTCAGGGGTCAGGCAAATGCTGATTAACATGGGATTCCTGGGGTGGGCTGAGGCCACCACCTCTCATGGGGTAAGAGGACAGATGAAAACTTTCTTTATGTTTCCCTCCTCCCTCCCACCCTCCCATGTTCTTTACTTCTCTCTTGACTTTTGTTCCTTTTCCTGTCTCTTTGCAGAACTGGACTTCCCTGCTGCTGCTCATAGATGTGTATTTTCAGCCTTAGGAAAGGCTGTGGCACGATGAAGGGAGTGGGGAATAGCATGTCAGGGGGGCAGGGCACCCTCCTGCCTGAGTCCCGTGGAGCCCAGTCCAACCAGCCCAGGTGGAAAGAAAGGCTTCCTGAAACATCCTGTGGTCTTCAACTCTGTTCCCAGTGGCTAAGGCTCCAGAGAGCCCTCCCTAGTCACCCCGACTTTTGGCGCTCCAGGTCAACGGACGTCAGCAGTTTTCTCCATTGCATGTAAACACACGCCCGCACGCCCGTGAACACTGAATGTGTATTAGTAAAACAGAGGTGGCAAATTAACGTCCGTGACTGCGTCGAAATGAAAAAGAGAAAGGAACTAAATCTGAGAACAAACAAGTCCAAGTGGCCGAGGTCCCAGAGGGATGCACAGGGGACAGCATCAAGGACCACTCTGGTGACAGACATCCAAAGGGCTGAGGCAGACGAGAGCTGGGACCCCAGCAAGCGGGAAGGATGGGATGCACAGGATGGACAGCATCGCGCCCCACTCAAATGGCCTCACCTCCTCCAGCCTCTGCAGAGTAAGCCAGGAGCTAAGCCCTTGGTAGGGAAGCAGAATAAAAAGGAAAAGCGCCTCTGACCAGATTGGAACTCCGAATTCATCGCCGAGGGGCACCAGCCCTCAGATGGGTGGGGACAGGCTGGCAGGGCTGGGCCTCCCCAGGCCTGGGTGTGCTCTGTGCGGAGTGCTTCCTGGACGTGCCCTCCTGACCCTCCTCTGCCCTCCGTCCCGCTGCCAGGGAGAACCCGAGGGGACAGCCACGTTGGGGAGGGAGGGGGCAGGACGGCACTGCAAATTGAGTAAGAATCACGGAAATCAAAGGGGTCTGAGCAAAGGAAGGAGAATCCAGTTTTACAACCCAACTGAAATTTAAAATGTGTGGGGTTTTTTGTTTTGCTTTGTTTGTTTTTTACAGGTTTAGATAAACAATGACGGGAGGAAAGGAGAAACCTCTTTGAATAACATATTTTTAAAAGAACCCCACAAACATAAAAAAAAAAATTCCTCAGTTTTTGAACTTCTCTTAAGAGTAGCTCAGTGTGAGGTCTTGCACCCTAAACAGTTATATCTGGAATTAAGAAAAAAAATCGCAGCTACACACAACAAAGACTAACAGTATTTTTACTTAAAAATATTGTGTGTATATAGACGTATATATATATATATCTTGTTTGTGGAGATTTTTTTTTCTTTTTGTGATTTTTTTCTTTTCCTTTTTTTTTTTTTTTGTGCCCAAGTAGAGATAAGATGGGATTGAAACGATGCCCTAGAACAGAATATTCCTTACAAGAGCAATACTTTGAAAAAATAACATTTAAAAAATGGTTGAACATACTCGCAACACCTCCAGAAATTCAACTTGGTACAATGAGGAAATAAATAATTGAATCAAATTTTCACCCAAATGACACGGCCTCTAAGACCCAGAGTATGCTGCTGGTGTGACTCTCGCCATCATACAGGGGCTCAAGGTAAAGCAACAGCCCCCGCCGGCTCCCCACTTCCCAGCCCCTTACACTCCACCTCAGCGATACCCAGAGTCTGTCTTATATTGTTTTTTCTACATTTCTGGCAAGACCTTGCAGCAGACACACACACACACAGACACACACACACACACGTGTGCTATGGGCGCACACACACACACACACATACACGACACACACAAAATTTCCCACTCAACCCAGATGCACCAAGTGAGCTGAATACTTTCAGCCAACCACAATGGTGAAAGACAGAAGCACCAAACAGTCTTTGAAATGGGTCAGTTATTACAATTTAACTTATTTTTTTATGTTCTAATTTTCCTCTTTGTGTTACTATTTTTAAAAAGCACAAACGAAAAATGAAGAATTCTTTCCAGATCAATTTAAGGCTTCCCACCAAATGGAAACAGAAGAGGCCTTACACAATATCACATGGGATAAATGTATACCTTTCACGGCCTTAAAATGACAGAACAAATCATTTTCGCCAGTCACTGATTAAGTATTGTGCCTTTAAATTGATGTCATTCTTTTTGCTACTATGCTGAGTTTTATTATTACTGATTCTCTTTGATTACATATATGGAAATCTCCTTTAATTTGCTTTAGAATTTCCTTTTCTTATCGAATTATCAGGGTGGTTTTTGTTTTGTTCTGTTTTGCTTTTCACCAGGAAACAAATGTGATTCTTAGTAGGTGAACGCTAAAATGGCACCTAGTCAGGCTTCAAGGAGCTTTTCCAACCATCTGAATTTCAAATGGCCCTTTGGCTCCAAGAAGGGGCTGAGAAGTTGGGGGCAGGGACGGGAGAAGGGCGAGAGAAACCAAAGAGAGGGAGGGGTGTCTATGCTTTTGCTTTTGGTCAATTTGTTTGCTTCAATACAGATCATCAGATAGGAAGAATGATTGCTTTGTGTTTTATTTGTTGGTTGGTTTTTGTTTCGTTTCTAGATTGGTTTCATTTGATTGTTTAATTTTCCCTCTCCCAGTGCAAAAATCACCAGAGAGTTTTGCATGAGAAAACGTGACAGTACTTAATGAAACTCAGCACCTAAGGGCATAAGGCAGTTGAAGGTTTTGTTTGTTTGTTTGTTTGTGTTTGTTTTGTTTTGTTCTTTCAATCAGCACCAATCCCGTAAATGACCTACACTTGGTGTAAAGGTATAAAACTTTGTTTTTCTTTTGGAGTGGAGACAACTCCTTCTTCTCCACCGTATGAACCATAGTGTGGGATTTTTTTCAATACTGTTACTTATGTGTAAAAAACAAAAGAAAGGTTTTCTTTTTGTTTTTACTTACAAAACATAGAGAATATCTTTGTATACATACAGCGACTGGAAAGAAAGCTTATCTGAAGGGGTTGTGACTTATTTTCTTTTTGTTTTTTTGTAGCATTGGTGGTGGTGGTGGTAGTGGTGGTGGTAGTTCTGTGTATTGGAGGAAGGGAGGAGTTGTATTCCTTGCAAGCGGTGTGCACCGCAAACCAAACTTAAGGTCCCCTTCTCAACTTGGGTCAAGATGCTCTTAGAGTGAAGACTCATACTGTAGCAACTCGTAAAGGAGCGGTCCATCTCGATACCGAATGCCTACCGCGGCGGGGGTGACATACTGCAGGATGTTAATAGTCCTTCTCAATCTCCTGTCTACAAAATGAGCATCCCAAGCTGGGTATCTCTTTCTTGGCATGTCAATCTTAATGAGGGGCCCTTCTGGGTGGTAAGGACGCCCCAACGGGGTAGGGGGCCCCATGGGTCTCACTTGGAAAACGGGCAAGCAAGTGTCAGCCGTGAGATCCTCCTGTTGTTCCGTTACGGCTCTGGTAGGCGTGACCTGGGTCCCCCGGTACCCAGGGGTCTGAGGCGCCATGGGCTCAACATCGGGGGGCAAAGGGATGCCCCAGAGCAGCTCGGCACAACAGGAGCTGGCCAAGACCTTAACTCGCGGCCCCGTGGGATGCAGCACACCATAATATAAGAGAATCATTGCAATCCCAGCCACAAAGCTAATAAAGACACAACACAGTGCTGGCACCGCAAAGGAGTCAGTGGTCTCCGGGTCTCTGTAAAAATACCAAAGGAACGTCAAGGCAGCATTCTCGGTCAAGACTATCGTATAATATGCAAACATTCGATATCGAGTCCGCCCTTCCTTGACGTTAAACCAGCAGAAAATGTACACAATCCCTACCACCATGTTGAAGAGGATCTCCTCCCACTTGGACATGCAGAAGTCTGTTCCGCCATGGATGATCCAGAAGGCCATGGCGCACCAGTGAACCACCACGAAGATCCCGAAGTAGAGCTGGAAGATGGAAGCAAAGAGGGCAAAAGAGATAACTCTGGATGAGATGGTGAAGAGGCGCCAGAAGAGGTGGATGACGGCCCCTCTGTAGCTCATACTCTTCTTGTCATCCCTGGAGTCCCGCAGCAGCTTGTGATAGGAGGCTAGCACCCAAGCCAGGGACATCAGGGAAGTCACAGAGGAGACACCTGCCGGAAAGACACAAACCCACACAGTCAAAACCGTGGACCTCAACCACAGGGCACAGCAGGGCTGCCAGCCGAGGAGACGCCCACACACACCACGATCTAAAGGAGGAGGGAGAAAGAAACACAAAATCAGGACCCGAACTCGGAGGCCATGGCTGCTCCCTAAGCTGACAGCTTGTGAAATCTAGCTTTAGTGTCAACGACCCGGTCCAGAACTTCTGGAGATCCATGGCTCAAGAGCGAAGCTGAGGTTGGCGTGCTTTGCCAAGGGGCTGGAGAGCCAGGACCACTGTGCTGGCTCATCACCTCTGCTGTGGGAGGGACCCCATGTGTTCCATTATAAGAGATCATAAGCTCACGGCGGGGTCGGTGTCCTTGTCACTACCAGGCTGTGCTCTCAGAGCAGCCAGTAGAATGGATCACCGATTGTGAAGACCGAGAGCTTACTAACTGCCCCAAGCTGCACAACTGTTCTACTCTGAGAAGGCTTTGGAGTCACCCTTCCCCTTCTCGTCAGCTCACTCAAGGCCAAGGAGCCCTTAAGGGGATCTTCTTCTATCTGGCATTTCCCCATCCACTCCCTAAGGCCACCCTGATCAAGGACCCGGGGATAGCCTGTGTTTCTCTGACTGCTTTCTCATTCACTCTTGTCTCTCGTGGTCTCTCCACATTCCTTGTGGCCTTCTCCAATCAGCCACTGCTCAAGGTTCCCTGAGGCCTTGACGGGTGAGGCCCTGTCCTCCTCTGCTTCTGTCCTGCAATGAGCAGTGTAACTTGGGCTTTGGGGATGCCTTTCCCCTCCCTAGCCCGGGGAACTTTCCAAGGCCTCCGCACATCATTACCTACATGTCTCCTCAACGAGCAAGCGAATGTGTCTGATCCCAAGGGACGGTAGAGCAATTTTATTTATGACGCTGCGTATGTGATATCTGTAACTCAATCAATCTAAACACAATCAACAGTGGCTGGAGTCTCTCCAAACCCACCCATGAGCAGGCAATCATGAGTCAGGCATCGTCATACTATCTCCTCTGGAGCAAGACTCCCTCACCCCACTGCACCTTCAGGCATTACCTCCACTCAGTCCATCTAGTGCCTCTTTTGTCTTTCTTCTCTCCCAAAATTTCAGAATTAAATGCAGCTAAATTCAGCTGGAGTCCTGAACACTACCCCATGGGCCACCGCCTCCTTATCAAACTCCCCACCTTCACCCCAGAGCACGATTCCCCTACGGCGTTCTTCCAGGCTGACATCAAAGTGACCTGGTCGTTTCCTCTCTTAAGCCCAAAGGTCAGATCCAGGAGCCTCATTCATCAGGAGACCCTGGAAGCTGGCCCAGAGCTCAGCCTTCTGTTGGTCTTTCCCAGGCCCCTCCTCACCTCTCCACTTGAACCCCAGTGAAGGATCAAAGTCCTCTGTCACTCCCTGCCCCGCCCCGCCCATTTGTCCTTCCCCACCCATCCCACGCGGCACCTCCCTTCCAACATTTCAGGGAGATGCACCGGTTGCGGCTTGCAGAACATTAGAGTCTGATGCCAAAACCCAGTGTGTTGGCAGAGCACAGGAAAAGCCTGGAAGGTTAACTGTGACAATGAGGATGTGTTGCTTTTGCAAGAATCACAGCCAATGTGGAAAATAAACAGGGAAGAAACAACGCCAGTTTCTCCATAGAAGCCAACCTTGAAAACACCTGATGGTTTTCCTCTCACTGTTCTGGAAAGTTCTGAACACAATACTTATGTGTGTCCTGCTCTGCCCTTTGTACACACAGGGCATTTCCACCAGCCTCTGCTGAAGCCGTGTGGTCTCCTGCGACCATGTCACAGTAGCTATGCTAACCTTTCAGAGCCTCCTGTGTTCGTGTTCTTTGGAGGCCGGGGCAGGGAGGGGAATGGGGTCCCTTGGGAGTCACGTGATCTAGGCTGTAGGTTTCTGGATGGCAGGGGATGTGCAGTCATCTTGATCGCCTGGGCCAGGCTTCTTACCAACACTGGAGCATCCTTGGAAAGCTTCTTTGCGGCATTACCCCTCTCCTGGTGAACCCATTTCTTGATGCTAAAAGTGATACATCTCAGAGGTGCTACCGACCCTCAGTGATCAGGCGGATCTCTACAGCAGCTGAATGGAAAGAAGGCTTGATTTTTCTGTTTCTTCTAATAAAGCAAAAGGTATTACTTCCCCTGTTTGCAGAAAAGCACAAGCTCATGAAGTAAGACGTTAGCTTTTGCCGAAGCGTGGTCTGATCCAGTCTAACTCTGAGTGTGCTCCTGAACGAACTTGGGGTGTGGAAGCAGGACAGCCCCTCTGCTGTTACCGTCCTGATTTCATTGTTCGGTGTGCTGTAATGGTAGCCCCATCCATGCCCAAGATGAGCAAAGAAGAATTCAAACGTCCACTGACCGCATTGGTGAAGCGAAATTCAATCCTTCATCATCAATCTATCTTCTGGGTCACCTACGCCACTTCCAGATCCATGCCTATGGTTTCAGGGTATTGCAGAAATCACTCCCCTCTGAGCCGACGCACACACTGCCTCGGTCCACGGTTAGCGTTTCTGGAAGTTCTCTCTAGGATGTGGTATGAATGTTCCCCGAACGTCATAAGACATCACTGCTGAATTACAAGGGGGGCTCGGGAGACCGTCACATGGAGGGCTGAGAGCTGACACTTGGCCGGGGGCCTGTGGGCTGGCTGATGTCCAGCCCCCGTCTTACCTCTCTGCCTCATCTGTTCCCGACATGGTGAAATTGTAGATTGCCAAACGTTATATCCTCTGGAGCTTCACAGACCACCCACTTCAAACCCACGCATCCAACAGGAAACAGAGGCTACCCCAGAGAAACCACACACCATGATTCACTGAGTGTGTATCTTATTTAGAAGAACCCTGTGATGTAGGCACTTGTTATGGGCAATGTCCCCACCTCTCCCACCCCCAAATTCTTATGTTGAAGCCCTAACCCCCAGGACCTTACTATGTGACTGCATTTGGAGATAGGGCCTTTAAAGAGGCAATTAAGGTAACATGAGATCATTAGGGTGGCCCTAATCCACCCTAATGACTATTGTCCTTATGAGAACAGATCATTTGGGCCCACAGAGATGCCTGGGATGTGCTCACAGAGGAAAGACCACGTGAGGACACAGCAAGAAGGCGGCCGTTTGCAAGTCAAGGAGAGAAGCCTCAGGAGAAATCAACCCTGCCGACACTTGATCTTGGACTTCCAGCCTCCAGAGCTGTGAGACAATAAATTTCTGTTGTTTTAGCCACCTAGTCTGTGATATTGGATACAGTGTTCCAATTCCGTTTTTTTGATGAACAAGATATTTTTCAAAAATCATACTTCTATCAAGAAGTAGAATTGGAATTCAAACTCAGACTCCATGGCCTTGAAAGTAGCCACCGTACTAATGGACCCTCCAGATTTGGCCTTAGAAGGGACTGGGCCCTCTGGGTGTAAAGGATTTGAATCTTTTGCCAAGAGTGGATGGGAGGTGTAGTACCTACAGGCCCCTGATTATGGAGCTAAAAACCAAATTTGAATTCTCTTCCACCTTCCTCAGGAAAGTAACATTCAAGCCACAAAGAAAGAGATGACTCCAGCAGAATTAACTGAGATCACTTTCCCTCTGTTAAGTGATTAATCTTCAAAGGCCTGCAGCGTATATTATTACAGAGGGAGGAAGTGCAGGGTTTTCCTCCTGCAGTGGCTCACTTGGAAGATTTCTGTCTGGCCCGAGGTCAACCCAAAAGTCAATGCATTATCCTGGCCAAGACCCCAAGACCACAGCAACCGGCTGTGGAAGCAGCCTCATGGCCCCCAGTGAAATTCTCAGACAGGCCTGGGCACATTTATGATTCCTCTCACTTACAGCTCCATCATTTTCTGCATTGCAAAGATCAGACTGGAAATTGTAAAACACTCCACGTTCGGCTGTGACGAGTTCTGGGCAGTGACCTTCACGGCTTGCTCGCTTTTCCTGCTGCAGACCAGGAAGGGGGGATTGCAGCTGGCCCACTGGGTGACCCAAGTTCAGCCCCACCATCTGGGAAGTCACTAAGCCAGAGCCTCGTGGGGGCCACCCCCTGAGAAAGGCTTGGGACAGGGGCCTTGGGGCTCTGATCACCAGACCCAGGGGCTAAGGTTTCCAGAAACAGGATGTCCACACCTTATGACCCACGGAACAGAGCATGAGGGGCTGCAGCCTGCAGTTGGAGGCCCTTGACCAAGCAGGGGCGGTCCTCTGGGAAGTCACCATCACCACCAATTTGGTGGTGTCCCCGCAATATCCAAGGGTCACTGTCAGTTGAACTGTTGCCAGTTGGGGAACAAAGCAAAAAATGAGCGTGGATGTCCCACCACGTGAGAAGCAGACAGGGTGACAGGGTGTCTGGGGGAAAGTCGGGACCCTAAAATCAGAGAGGGGTCGAGGGCAGATGACGTGGAGGAACCAGGAGGAAAGGAGTGATGCCGTGCAAGGGACCGGGGCGGCAGGAGGGCCGTCATCAGGGCGAGGTAGGGAGGCTGCAGTCTGGCCAGAAGCAGCAGGGCCATGACCCGGATGGACCAGAGCAGAGCGGCGCTGGGGGCCAGGGAATGGGGGCCAGAAAGGGGACTCGAGGAGAAACCAAACCGCGAGACGGTCTCGCCGGGGGAACGCTGCACGCGGGTTCAAGGAGTGTCTGAGAAGCCGCAGGAGCGCCTGGATTGGCCCCAGGGCTGTTTGTGAGCCTGGGCGAGTGGGGTCCACTGCTGGACTTTGTTTCTCAGAGCGGGGGCGGTGAATGCCCGGCCCTGTCACCAGCTGCTCTGTTCTCCCTTCTGCCACAGAGAGCTCCCTTCTGGTCCCAACGCTAAATCACACACTGGAAAGCGCTCGAGGAGGAGGAGGCACTGGATGGGGCGCTGAGCAGAGCACAGCGGGGGCAGAAGAGTCAGCTGTGCAGACTCCTAGCTCCCAGCTCCCTCCTACCAGCGTGTCTCCGTGGGCAAGTGCCGCCAGCGTACAAAGAACAGCCCCCTGGACCCTGCCCCCTCTGCCGTGAGATCCCACCTCTCCCGTCTCTTCTGCAACCTTCTCGAGGGTAACCTCCTTGCTCCCTTAACTCTCCCAACTCCCTTCACTTCTGACCCCCGAGTCACAACCGAGAGCTCTCGGTGAGGCTGGCGACCAATTCCTAAGGGTGGCATTCAGAGGACTGGGCCCATGCACCTCCCCCTGACTCTGACATCTGTAATTTGGATGTACTCTGTCTTTCACACTTGACCATTAGCTAGTCCCCAGTTACGGCATCCTTTCCCTGCTGGGCTGTTATCCCCATTTTACAGATGAGGAGACTGACTCTGAATTTAAGAGATGTGGACGTGGCCACACTCCCATTGTGACTCACCTAATTTATATGGCATTGTACCCCCATGGGTGGGTCCCCCAGAGATTCCCCAAACCAAGAAACAGGCTCAAGTTGCTATTTGTCTATCCACACGTCAAGGTCAACATCTGCCTCTCTCAGCCCTCACCTCCTCTCTCCTTTTACCACTGAAGCTAAGGTTTGGGGGAAGTCTACCACCTGCTCGTCTAATTTCCACTGTCTATTTTCTTCGGATTGAGCTCCTATTAGACGGGCAATTCTTCTCTTTCCACCCATCAAACTTCACCCATCTTCCTACATTTTAAAAAAGCCCAGCCTGTGTTTAGAAACGCTCTCAGAAAAAGATAAGGCAGCTGTGGGCACAGCTCTCTAAGCATCACTGCCTGTCTCCTGTACTAACCTCCACCCAAGGGACACAGCAAGGGAGTGATGATATAAAGGCACTTTCCTACCCGGGCCACCAGGGAAAGGAAACCAGCCTCAAGGATGCCACCTGTGAACCAGGCTCAGAGACGTCAAGGAACTTGGCCAGGGTTACACAGAAGTAAGCACAAGTGCGACCACCGACCCCTGGGATTATCTCACTCCTCACTCACGGTCTGCGTGCTGGGGCCAGTCATCCTGGCTTCCGAGATCCAACTGTCAAATGGGCAGGAATTTTGTGGGCTGGCTGATGTCATGTGAGAGGCCTGAAACAGGTGCGGTGGGAATATTTACACCACAGAAATTGGCAAATGCTACAAATTAGGGTTCCTTCCAACCCTGCTAAGAACTGGTTGTTAAGCATCTATCAGCACACCCCTTAAGCTTGCCGAACATTGTTGCAAATTAGAGGAGCCTCGTCATGTTCTCCTCCACATTCCTACTCCATACTTCTAAGCAAATCAGATGAACTGCCTGGCGATCAGTCAGAATTATATTCTGTAAGTCTGAGGCGGCAGCAACAAAGAAATCAATCTCCTTTTTGAGCTTACACTGAAAATACATCCACAGTAAATAATTTAAGGTCTAACAGTTTTCTTCGAGCAGTAGACTTTTGCAAGCACTGACATATTCATTTTAGTCCCATTTCTGTATTTGGAGAGAGTGTGATCCCCACGTGAGGTTACCACATGGGGTCACCTTAAGATGCTCCTGACATTTCCAGACTGACCTTTAGGAAGGGTCAAAATAAAAGATGGCATCCGTCACTGTGGATGTAACCCTCAGGACAGACACGCCGGTGGCTGAGGCAATCTGAAAAGACCCAAGGCCAGTCAGAGTGGCGTGATGTAAACACAGGAAGGAAGGGAGGATTGGAATAATTCAGGAAAGCTGACATCTGAGAAATTATACCTTAACATGCCCCTTAACATCAGGGAGATGGTCCAAGCGGGACAGAATTCAAATCTGGCCCCCACAGCAGGAGTCTCTGTTACAGAGCATTGTCTTACCATGGTTTCTGTGACAAATCTCTTTATTGGCTCTGAATTCAGGCTCATTATGTCACCTGCTAATCTCTAATAAGTTTCAATAACAATAAAATACCCCCTCTACTGAACAGCTACCTTGGCCCAGACTCTATGCTGTGACCCCCATTAACTGGATCATTCTTCCCTATAAATGTATCTGAGGCTGATTTTAAGACACAGAGATGGGGCTTCCCTGGTGGCTCAGTGGTTGAGAGTCCGCCTGCTGATGCAGGGGACACGGGTTCGTGCCCGGGTCCGGGAAGATCCCACATGCCGCGGAGCGGCTAAGCCTGTGAGCCATGGCCGCTGAGCCTGCGCGTCCAGAGCTTGTGCTCCGCAACGGGAGAGGCCACAACAGTGAGAGGCCCAAGTACCGCAAAATAAATAAATAAATAAATAATAAAAATAAGACGCAGAGATGAAGGCTCACAGTCGAAGCCACTTTTCCATATCAAGTAGTTAAGGAATCACAGAACCGGGATTTGAACACAGGCTACCTAACTCCAAAACTCAGATTCTCTTTTGAATCACTGGAAAGGTATGTCTTCCCATCCCCGTTCATAAGTGAAGGAATGAGCATTCAGGTTTCTATATCAATTTCTTATTAATTTGGTTATCGAGCCCCTCTGATCATCTCTGTGAACACCGATGGCCAATCTGTAGGCCTGCAAAACCAAGGACCCACCCTGGAGGTCCCTCCCTGAGCCTGCCTGTAAGTGCAGAGGTGGTGACACCTCTTTTTCATCTCTCTTGCCCAGATTGTTGGGAGGACCCCCTAGGGGGTTTCCCTGCATCCGCCCTTGTCCCGACAGGCCACTCGCAATTCCACCAAAGTGACTAAGCCGAGGTACGTCTCTCCTCGGGACCTCCCAGGCATGGCAGCCTGTCAACGGTGCCTGACTTTCAACCTTTTCCCAGGGAGGGTATGCCTTCCTGCCCTGCCGAACTCAGCTGCGCCTGTGACCTGTCCCAGCCACTGGCACATGAGCAGAAGCATGTGTGTGTCACATCCAGGAGGAAGGTCACGCTCCCTCACCCCCGCCACAATGACCTGTGATAAAGGCGCAACAGCAAGAAATGAACCGAAGTTGTTTTAAGCCAGGGAAATAGTTCTGGCCTCTAAACCTGGCACGGCCAGCCTCTCCTACCAACACACTGCTTTGCTCAGGGTTAATGCCGTGGTCCTTATAAGGCCTGTAGGGCCCCTCGTGACACTGCCTAGAGTTACAAGTGTGTGCCATCGAGTCCCCACCCACGCCCTGCACCACTTGCCTTCTCCAATGGCCTCGAACCTAAGTCCCTCTCGTGGCACCAGGCCTTCATCCTGGGCCCTACATGAGACGGCCCCTTCCTGCTCCAAGGTCACCTCATGCCAGCCCCTCACTCCCCCTGTCCCATGTGGTCCAGGCATAGTCCCGCCTCAGGGCATGTGCGCTGGCTCCGTCCTCCACATTGGGGGCCCTTCCCCAGGTCCCCAAGTGTCACCTCACTAAGGCCTTTACCAGAGCTTGGCCTCTCAGCCAGGCCATGGCTGGCCAGCACACTGAAAACTGCAACCCCCAGTGCCTCCCCCACCTTCCAGGCTTAACTTCCCACCTTAGCATCTCCCGCCACCTGCATACACTTTCTCTCTTACTTGTTCCCTTTTTCCTTAAGTTCGTACGTGCCGTGATGCATGTGAGCCCCCAAGGGGGGCTTCCCAAGTTTCCTTCTGAAACTATGTGCAAAACCGTGTGGGTATTTTTCTCATGAGACAGTCCACAGCTGTCCCCTGATTCTCAAAGGGGCCCATAGGGAAAGGGGTCTGTGACCCACCAGGCACCTTCCCTCCCGCCATTTTCCCCCGGGGAAAGGAGAATTCCCCGGGAGCCTCCATTTATGCCTGTGGCCTTTAGAAGAAAACCTTGAGGGTACAAGACGGAGATGAAGAGGAATAACATTCCCAATGCCAATGCATTATGCCAGATACTTTGCATAAGTTATTTTGTTTAATCCTGACAGTAGTCCCCTGAAGTGTCTACTGGTGTCCCATTGTATAGGAGAGGAGACCAAGGCACAGAGAGGTAAAAGGATCTGTCTAGTTACTGCAGGAAGCATGTCCTTTTATTCTGATGGTTTGCCTTGTGGGGTCTTGCTGATCCTGGAGCGACCGCCCCTCCCAGGTTTAGCAAATTCCTCAAAATAGCAAACCACAAGTGCTTTTCATATGCAAACCAACCAGTCCAGAACGCACACCTCCTTTATTGGGCTCTGACACTCTGGGCCACTATCCCCCTGTTCTAATCACCCCAGGGCCAGGTACCAGACAACTAGGGACAGCGCTGTGCCCCAGAGCCTCCTGAAATTGTTCAGACCAGCCTGTGCTAAGCCTGCTTCCCCTGCCTCACTCATTCCTTCCCTGGGAAACCACAGTAAAGGCTCTTGCCCACATTTTCCCCTCACTCCCTCTGCCTGTTGATGGACCCTGGTGCTTCCCCAGGTGGCCCCCCACCCCATGGTGTGGCATGCCCTCTCCTCTTGGGATCTGTGAGTAACAAACGACCTTTTCAATGGCAGTTGTCTCCTGATCTGTTGCCCCTGAGATGCATAAATAACAGCAAAACCTGTCTTTTAAAACAGTTACAACATTAGCAAACTGTTGGAGAGGGAGCTTCAAACCCAGTATCTCCAGCTCCAAAGTCCCCCATGGCCTGGGGCTACAAGGCTAAAGTCTCCAGTAATTCCCTTGTCCTATGGGCTCAAATCCAAGCTCCCACTCACGGTGCCCAAGCCCTCTGTGTCTGGGCCCTGCTCCCAGGCCCGTGGTCAGGATCTAGTGATATTAACCCCCTCACAGAGGCAGGAGAGCACCGTGGTTCTGCGTGTGTGCTCTGGAACCGGGCTAGATTCTGCCACCCTGCTGTCAAGTGATGCCCAGCATCACGCCTGTTTGCTCACCTGTAAAAAGGCAACAATAACTGAATGCTCTTCATGAGGTGACTGCAAGGATCAAAAGACAAATGGCTACGCAAGGGGTTAGTTCAGTGCCTGGCACTTGGCAAAGTACGATGCCCACACATGAGCGGGTGTGAGTAGAGATACGGACCCCCATACGCACGCTATGTTGTCTCAAGCCCCTTGACCCTTGCTCGTGTCATCCCTCTCCCCTTTCCTGCTCATCCTCCAGGGCTGAGGTCAGCACCATCTCCTCCTGGGACCCCCTTCTGACTCCCCCAGAATGCACTGGTACCACCTCTGCACTCTCCACATCATCCTGTGCATGTCTCTTCGATGGCCACTATTTTATAGTCACATTTTCTGCTGACTGCTGGTCTTTCTCTCTTAGATGTGACTTCCCTGAGGATAGAACTAACATTTATTCTTGAGGGTAGAAAAAATGGCTTATCCATTCCTGTAATCCCATGCCTGGTGCAGAGTTGTCACCCAACAAATGTGTCACCTGCACAGATACACTTTCCCAAGCAAAGTCACAAATGCAAACCCCAGATAACCATGCTGTTGATGCCCTGATCACATCTTGTAAACAGCTAGCTTCAATTGCTTAGTTAAAGAAAGCCACCTTCCCCGCTATATCAGTGTCCTACGGCTGCTGTAACGAATTATCACCAATTTAGTGGCTTAAAACAGCACAGATTTATTATCTGACAGTTCGGAAGTCAGAGTCTGAAATGGGTTTTATCGGTCCCAATCCAAGGTGTCAGAGGTTTGGGCTCACTCTGTAGGCTCCAGGAGAAAGTCTGTTTCCTTGCCTTTTCCAGCATCCAGAGCTGCGCTCCCTGCATCCCTTGGCTCACGGCCCCTTCCTTCCTCTTCAAAGCCAGCAGCATAGCACCTTCAACTCTTCCATTGGTCACATCGCCTTCTGTCCCTCGGATCCTTTGTCTCCTTCTTATAAGGACCCCTCTGATTATATCAGATACAACTGGATAATCCAGAATAATCTCCCATCTCAAAACCCTTAAATTAATCACGTCTGCATAGTCCTTTTTGCATAAAGTGCCACATATAGGCTCAGGGGATTAGGAAGTGGACATCCTGAGGGGCCATATTCAGCTGACACCACCCACAATCACCCATTTAAGAGCAGGGCAAAGGTCCTCAATGGGAATGTTACGTTTCCCCATCGCTCCCCACCCCCAGGACATCTGGCAGACTTTCTTGGTTGTCACAGCTCGGGGTGAGGGCGCTATGGGCATCTAGTGGGTAGGAACCAGGGATGCTGCTAAATATTCTGCAGAGCATAGGATAGCTCCCCAATACACAGCAAAGAATGATTTGGCCCCAGATATACTAGTGCTGAGAATGAGAAACCCTGTGATGGGGTTCCTATTCCTATTTCCTCAATGTTCTCAAGTTAAAAACAAACTGTGAACCTGCATGTGTCAAACAGCTGGAGATTCAGGCTTTCTACAGTTCCTCCTGAGAAGTGCTCAAGATCCTGAAAGAGGCCCTTGGGGCGCAGACCAGTGACCTTGGGAGAGGTCATGAGAACAGCATCTCTGCGGTCTGATACCTGGACAATGAATCTCTTCTGAGCAGCTGACCATGAGTTGACGGTCACTCTGGGAACATGGGGGAAGGCAACAGTCCCCCTCTCAAGGAGATTCAAGGTCAAATACGGGCATTTAAAGGACCGGGCAGGAGGAAAGCTAAATCCAGCCCTCTGATTCGGTTGCCTCTTCTTTCTAAGATGCTATCAGAGCTATCAAAATACCATCTTCACAGCCAACTAGGTAAAGGCAAACTTTAGAGAGTCTAGAACAAATGTCAGCCACTCAGCTGGTCTGGCACAAGCCTCATGGATGCCTGGATCCTGGTGGGCCTGAAGCACACTGTGAAGAAATCCGTCTGCTATCCCTGGAAAGTTCCAATAAATCCACCCTCATTGAGGAGCAAACAGCCAAGCAGTCTCAATGCCCTGAGAAGGAAGTCCATACCTATAATATTTGGACAAAGACCTAACCTAACTGAATTTCTCATACAATCATGCCCTCCCAAGAGAGAAGCAGGCCTGCAGCCAGGGGCAAGAGCATCTCCAGCTCAATCTCACCTTGCAGGGTCCTGGGATTCCAGGTTTGTAAGTGGGGGGAGAGGAGGGTCCTGCTGGGATTCTAAGCTACAATAATGTAATTTAATCTAAACCCCAAAGTCATTCCCTCACCCGAGACACAAAGTAACCGCATGTGTAACCCTTACCCCTAGTCCCCAGGTGGCTTCCCCTTTAATCTCACAGGGTCCCCACCCATCCTCTTTGAGTAGATTAAGGCAGGTACGATTATTCCCAACTTAAAAAGGAGAAACCGAGGCTCAGAGAGGTTAAGTGATGCGTCAGAGATCCCAGCCAAATTAACGGGCAAGGCGGGTGGCTAGAAGCCGGCGCCCACAGCTGGAGTTCCCACCTTTTCTCCTGTCACATCCCCCCTCCTCCTCCGCGAACTGCTCTCCAGCCAACCGGCTCTGCGTCTCCCTGACAGGTCACCGCACGATCTGACCACCGCACGATCTGACCATCACAAGAGAAATCCTGGGAGGAGAAGGGCTTGGGCCAAGGGCAGGGGCACCGCCCACCCTGCACCAGGGACCGAAGGGTGGGGAGGAGGGAGAAGCGGGAGAAACGGGGGGGACAGAGGCGCGAGACTGGCCATCGCAGGCTGACCTCGCCGCTGCTGCTGCACCCTTGGCACTGTGCTGGGCTAGAACCAGCACTCTCCACGGTCCTGGCCTGGTTAGCCAGGAGGAACGGCCCCTGGAGCCCTGGGAGGGACTGTGTCAGGAGGCTGCGGAGGGCTCTCAGACCGCTGTTGAGCTCCACGGCAGCTCAGGCGAGCAGCCTGGTGAAGGAAGCAGAGCTGCCAAGCAGGTGACGTCGCCCAGCCAGAGCCTCGCTGAGCAGGGCAGCAACGCGGACAGCAACGCGGGCCTCGGATGGGTGATTGCCAGGGGCCCCCTTTGTGACACAAACAGATGTATTTCACTTGCTCCTGACAAAACCCCTCTGAGGCAGGAGTTACGATCCGTGGTTTACAAACGAGAACCCCGAGGCTCAAAGAGGTTAAGGGCCTTATGGGACTGATGCAGCTTCGAAGTGCAAATCAGAGTGTGAAGCCAGGTCCACAGCAGGAGCATTCTACCACTCAAAACAGGAGGCAGGGGCTTCCCTGGTGGCGCAGTGGTTGAGAGTCCGCCTGCCGATGCAGGGGACACGGGTTCGTGCCCCAGTCCGGGAGGATCCCACATGCCACAGAGTGGCTGGGCCCGTGAGCCATGGCCGCTGAGCCTGCGCGTCCGGAGCCTGTGCTCCGCAACGGGAGAGGCCACAGCAGTGAGAGGCCCGCATAGTGCAAAAAAACCCAAACAAACAGGAGGCAGCACCTTTTCTTCTAGGTGACAGTCTCAGGAGACTACTGGAGGGAGAAGCAGAGAAGGCCTTAAAGTACTTGGTTATTACTGGGGCAGGGTGGGGGGATGAAGGGAATGATGGGGTCCCCAAGAACAGCAGGAGGTGGGGATAGGCTCCATGTGGTCACAGGTGGGCAGGTATTACAGCAGGCAGGCTCCTGACCCTCAGGGTCTGGCAGCCTGGGGCACGTGGGGTCTGAACGCACACGAGGGCCTGGAATTGAGAGAAGCCTCAGCTCTCCGCTGGTCAGCGTCAGACCCAAACCCCACCCCAGGTTGGCCATGGAGTGACCGTCTCACCCCTAGGACTCCTCTTGCTGTCCTGCCCCACCTAACACCTCCAACTGTGTCTAGAATGGAAAGGATCCCTTTTTTATTTTTAGAGATGAAAAAGGTGAGGCTCAGACAGGAAGGAGAACAGCTTACAGGGACGCCCCCGTTTCCTTCTCAGGGTCTCTTCCATTCCACCCACGCCCCAGGAGTGAGAGACGTGTGACACAGGAAGACATCACTCATGAAATCTGTAGGCCTTCTTTCCTTGGAAATCTTAAGAAGTAGAAAAGATCTTTTGAAGATCACTTAATTGCTGTCTTTCCTGGAGCTGGGAGTTCCCACGAGGCCTTGAGTTTGCGATTGCCTCTAATGTGAATGTCTAGCCTAATAATTAAACACTGCTCCTGTCCGATTCTTGCTCAGATTCCCCCACTTTTCTCTTCCTTAGAGTCACAGCCTGCCAGACTGAAAGGACTTCAGGAGTCCCTCCTGCCCTCACTCATATTACTCAGGCTCAGAGATGAGATGGGAGAGATTGTCCCAGCATCCCTTGCCGCGTTCTAGCACAGTGGACTCAGGACCCAGGGCTCCTTCAGCTGCCCACCTCCCTATGCAGGAAAGTTGGGGTGTGGGAGACAAGAGAGCAAATCTAAGAAGGGTGACGTGTCTCTGTGGGGCAATGAAACTGTTCTGAGATTGGTCGTGGTGATGGTGACAACTCCGCGGATACACTAACAGCCGCTGAATCGTACACTTCAAGGGAGTGAATTTTACTGTATGTAAAGTGTATCTCAATAAAGCAGTTTAAATATTTTTAACAAAGCAGAAGAGGAAGAGATGCTCTGCTGGCAGGACCCCCGGGGCAGGGCTGAGCCCAGGCACGACACACCCACCTTCCCAGCCTCCTGGCTGCTCCCCAAACACTGGAGTCACTTTCTTGGCCCAAGGCCTTGCCCTTGGCTGTTCCCTCCTCTGGTACACTCACCTCCAGAGGTCGGTGGGCTGGCTCCCTCCCTCCTTCCTATCTTTGCTCAGAGGTCCCTTTCCTGCCACCCCATTGGAGACTGGGAGACCTTCCTGCAGCACAACTGAAGGCTGACACGGCTCTTCTCCCCAGCCCCTCTGTCTTCCCAGCTTTAGAGCTCTGCTAGTACCTCCCATTTTCTAATAGTTGTTTTGTTCATTGTCTGTCTCTCCCTACAAGAAATGCAAGCTCCATGAGAGCAGGGCTTTCTGTCTGTTTTGTTTATTGCTCATATCTCTCCCCAGCGCCTAGAACCATGCTTGGTGCATAGTAGGTGCTTAATAAATAGTTACTGAATAAGTGGCCCCGTTACAGTTATGGCTCAGGCTTCTGAACTGGCAGCATTCGGAGCCTCCCCTGAGAAGCCCCACTGGTCAGCCTGCCTTGACGGCCCTCTTTGCCCCAACATTTCACGCACAAACATTTTCAGGTGGCCGATTGTTATTTCATCTGTGTTAATTGTAGTGACATTGATTTAGCCTGCCTTTCTCAAACGTTTTCTGCTGCTTTAAGAACTCTCCCTCATAGGTACATACTGCATTTTCTTTTACACTTAAAATTTGTTAAGAGGGTAGATCTTACATTGTGTTCTTATCACAATTTAAAAAGAACTCTCCTCTCTTTTTCTCTTGCCTGTTGTTGGGGCAACCTCAGCCAAAAGGCCTCAGAATTAGATGCAAAGTCAAACTACACTGATGCACCACAAGTGATGTCTCTGTTTAGTATCCTCGCAAATTCTGTTTACAAGTGTGAGGTTTTAAAGTTCTGTTTGACAAGAAGCCACTGGGAGCTGGAGCAGAACTGTGAGCTGGAGTTGGCTGTTCAGGGCACCCTGTGTGTAGATGCCAAGCGGGTATCTGATGGGCAAGAAAGAGGGGCAGCTTCTCAGAAGGAGACAGAAACAGAGCTGGGGAGAGTTCATCCCCCGGGGAAACGAGAGAGGCCGAGTCTGTGTTCTGTGGGGAGAAGGAAGGCGTGTCCCTCTTCACTGCAGTTACGGGTGAAGATGCGAGACAGCCAGGGGAAGAGCATGAACAGGGAAGTGCACGTCTTCTCCTTTATCTATCCTGGAGGCTAAGACCGAGAAATGGCATGAGCAGCCTGGAGCTGAGATCGGAGGCTGGAAGACCTTGGTACCAACCTGGTCTGAAACCCCAGAGCATCTCTCAGAGCTAGCGGCTCCAGCTCAGCACGGGGTGGGAGTGAGGGCCAGGGGGAGTCAGGGAGAAGGGGGCTACTCCACCAGGGTTAAGTCAGGCGGTGGCTCACACAATAGGGGATTGGGGGGCACCGAAACCCCCCGTAACTCTGCACAAGGTGATTCATTATCTGATGGTGTTTGATGCAGTGAAATGGTTGATTCAATAACAAATTTTACTTCTTGGTAATGAGGAAAGTGAGTAGGAAATTCACAGGTCTGGTGTAGAACACAGATCTGTGGTCATGGGCCACACAACCAGATCACCGTCACTTTCTGGGTGGCAGCTTCACCTAAGTGTAACCAAAATCCTAAATGATCAAGGAGCCAACTTTTGTGTCCCAGACTTGGAGGGTAACAGATAATGTCCATATGAGTGGGACTGGAGAGACAGGACAGCATTTTTCCCATTAGAGAAAAGAAATCTCCCAAGGGGAGAGACATGGACGGCCTTCACTGTGGGGAGGGGAAGGCAGGGAGGACCCGTTTAACCAACCCCACAGCTGAGAAGCAGACCCTGGTCTTCGCCCCCCTGAGAACCGGAACCTGGAAGCCTCGTCCTCACGCAGATGGAAACCTGATCCAGAGAGGAAGCCCGGAGAGGGAGCTGATGCTTCCTTGGGATGACTTTCGTCCTCACTCGGGAAAGGAGGAAGGGCTCCTGGGGTGCCCGCTGAAGACAAAGGTAGAGACGGGAGCAGAGAAACTGGACGAACACCTGCCTCTCTGCAGCGCTCTCTTGCTGGAGAAAGGAGCAAATGTGAAGCTAAGGGACACGCCCCTGGTGGGCTTCTGATGTCAGAGGAGCTGACAAGTGAGGTTAGGAAAGAAGAAACCTATGAGGGAGGTTAACACCAAAGGGATGGAAAGGCAAGAGGCCTATCTGGATCTCAGAGCCCAACGCTTGTTTAAAAGAAAACCAATGCTTAAGGGCTTGGTGTTTAGCAACACCTACCGAAGGGTAGGTATCTTTGCAAACCCATTCCTGACACAGCATCTTGCCTACAGCAGAGCAGGTGCCTGACAAGTGGGGTCGTGAGGCCACAGGCGAGTGGTCATCAGAGCTCTGTAAGGAGGATCACTCCTCACGGTGAGCTCGACCCAAAAAGGCAAGCTCAGGTGCTGTGTGGGTGTAGCCAGGGGTGCTCGCGCAGCCCTGCCAATGTTCACATGGAAGGGTCAGAAAACCCAAAAAGCGGGCTTCCCTGGTGGCGCAGTGGTTGAGAGTCCGCCTGCCGATGCAGGGGACACGGGTTTGTGCCCCGGTCTGGGAAGATCCCACATGCCGCGGAGCTGCTGGACCCGTGAGCCATAGCTGCTGAGCCTGCGCGTCCGGAGCCTGTGCTCCGCAACGGGAGAGGCCACAACAGTGAGGGGCCCGCGTACCGCAAAAAAAAAAAAAAAAAAAACAAACAAAAACCAAAAAGCCAGGAAACGTGACAGAGCTACTAACTCTTGACCGAATCCCCCAAACCCAACCCCCGTAGAGTGTCCTCCACCTCAACATACCCTGTTAGAAATCCCCAGCCCTCCTTCTATCACTGCCTGCACCAGGCCTGCTAAGCCTTGTTGATTTCCGCTCCAGAGCAGCCCTCCAACCCGTGCACTTGGCTTCCACTCCAACCCCATTGTTTCACCCCTGGGCCTCCAGCGCTGCCTCTAAACGGCGTTCCTGGCTCAGCTCTTGTTCTCCTCCCTGCACAGCAGGAAAGGGAACCTTCTTTAAATGATTTCCTACATAACCCTCCCCGCGGCACTTGGTATAAACCCAAGCTGTCAGGTCTCTGCCTTCCTCTCCACCCTCCCCACATCACTCTCCTTCCCCAGACCGCCAACCTCCAGCTATGCCGAGTCCTTTCATTTTCTAGAACAAGCCAGGCGTTTCCTATCTCAGGGCCTTTATGTATGCCGTTCCCTCTGCCCGGAAGGCTGTAACTGCTTCTCACATAGCTGGCGCCTCCTCAATGTTTAGGCTCAGCCGAAATGTCACCTCTCTGGAGAGGCTTTCTCTGACATTCCTGCCCAAATAAGCTCTCTCCACACCCCACCCCAGGTACTGTGGTCTTGGCACCCTGATTGTTTGCTTAAAGCACTTCCCACAGCGCGCTAGCTGTCTAGCTGTTTCTGTTATGTCTCCCAAGAGAGAATGGAAGATTCACGAGGGCCTGGACCACATCTGTTATGTTCCCTGTTACCCTCAGCACGTAGTATGGCTCCTGACTTAATGCATCTTGTTGAATGGCAGACTGTATCAAGTACCCATAATACGCCAGCCAAGGTGCTGTAGAGGGGTATGTGCAGCTCATTAGACCTTCACAACCACCCAGAAGTAGTTATTATGCCCACTTTACAGATGAAGACGCCCAGTTAGGAAATTAACTTGCCCCATGTCGTAAAGCCAATAAATGGTGGAGGTGGAATTTATATGCAGCTCTGTCGGGCTTTTCTCCCTATTCAGGACTGCTTTCCAAACTCTGTCACAGCCTAGAAGCCTCGTGAAGCTTTCAGCAGACAAAAGACTCACTACTAGTGTAAATGGCATGTCAGATAACATGCCCCTTTTATATCTTTATTTAAACTTTCAAGACACCAGATTTAAGGAAGACCCCACTGAAGTACCCAAATGACTCTAGCATAAGATTTCCATGATTTATTATTACTGTTACTATTGCGTTAGCCAAAAAGTTCGTTTGGGTTTTTACGTTAAGATTCCTTAAGGTGTTACGGAAAAACCCGAGCGAACTTTTTGGCCAACCCAATATTATATTTTGACTTGAGTCTGGTTTTGTGGGTAAGTTGGATACAAATCCATCTTGCAGGCCAAATACTGTACTGCTAACCCAGTGATAAAAGAGGAATAAAAGGTGGATAGCTGGCAAAAGTAGCAAAAGTGGAAGAGGTTGGCATTGGGCAAGATCCATGGAAAACTCACCTATTACAGCAATAGTGGCCTTTCTAACCATCTACTAGCATCAACGGTATAGAGTGGATAGGTGTCACCAAAAGCCCACCAGACAAGGCCAGTTAGCCATGATCTCACTAGTAACTCGTGGTCCAATTCAGAAAGTGTATCTGCAGTACAAGCTCGACCATCACCAAGCACAAAATGGCCAGATGCGGCCCGAGGCCCTTGACATTCATCACGTCAAAAGTGCTCAGAACAACCCTCTGTGGTAAGTCCCAATATTATCCCCATTTCAGAAACGAGAAAACTGAGGAACAGAAAGGCTTGGTCATGTGCTGAAGGTCACACAGCTGTCAAGCAGCAGGCGGAGTCACCCCATCTTTCCAGGCCACGGCCCTCTAAGAACTCACAGGGTCCGTGTCGCCAACACATCCCTTCCAAGTTCACAGACTTTCTCTCCTCTCCTCCAATTTCTAATATTTAAACTGGTTTTCTTTAAAGGGCATACATTTCATGCAGCTTTTTATGGGAAAAGAGAGGGAAGGCCTCTACCACCATAACACAAGGGTCCAGTGATGAGCAGATATTCTAGAAGTTAAGAAAGAGGAACATGGGACTTCTCTGGCTCCAATGGTTAAGACTCCATGCTTCCACTGCAGCTGGCACGGGTTCAATCCCTGGTTGGGAAACTAAGACCTCACATGCCGCACGATGTGCCCCCAAAATAAATAAAATAAAGGGTTGGAATTTAAAAAAAAAGGAAAAAGGAACATGCCAAGAGCTTACAGTCTATGCTCCATGACAGTGACGGCCGGTTTCCTTCCTTCCCATCACCCCAGCCAGCCCTGCAGACCCTCATCCTGGGGACTCACAACCCAACAGCAAAGATGGCCACTGACCTCTGTTGGGCCCAGCAGTCCCCAAATGTGTTTAACTATGAAAGTCTATTTCGAGAAATAACTATTCCACTCACCAAACACGTGGGGAAGTGCTCCCCCAACCCCTGAGCCACTGGCACGAAAAGACGGGCGTGTGCGCAGAAGAGCCAGGGAGCGCTTCCCCAGGCCAACGTAGCCTGGCTCTTGTCACTCCCAGGCTCCTGCTGACAAAGGCTCGCCCAGTGGCCCCTTAGCCTTTGCTGACATGGGCCGCCTGGGCTCCCATGTCAGGAGGACCCCTAGGAAGCAACATCGGCTGCCCCTCGAGTTTCCTCTCTGGGGACTTCACATGCAGCCTCTCTGCATTTATAACCTGAGCAGTGATCATAGAAAGAGTGGGCGCAGCAAGGCAGCTGGGGCGGCATGACGCACGGGGCGGAAGACGGGGGATCACCCTAGGAGCCTGCCCACGCCACTTCCCTGGCAGTGCGAAACACACCCCCTCAGATGCCTGCAGAGCTGGATAACAAAGTGTTCTACATGCCGTGTACCATTGCATCCCCCCAAAATCAGGTACGGTTGTCACCTCCCCCGTTATACCAAAGAGGCATAGCAGTTCAGTGAAAGGCCAGAGCTTGGGGCCCCGTGGGGTAAGAGGGTGTCCCGCTGGAGAGCCCCCCCTACAGGTGCTCATGAACTGGGTGGCCCCCAGGGCCCGCCGGAGCAGCTGAGGAGCTGTGGGCCCAGCGGTGAGGACCCAGGAGGCCAGCAGGCCCCACTGGCCAGGGAGAGGTGGGTGTGGGGAACAGACCCTCTGCCCCAGCTACTCCGGCTCACACACGCTCAAGCCCTCTCGAGTCAGGAGCCTCTGGGCTGAGTCCCTGCAGCAACAGCTCTGCTTGAATATTCCTCAGGACGGGCAACTCCCTACTTCCTGAGACAGTCCTCCCATCACTGGACGGCTCCTGCTGTTTGAAATGTCTCCCACGTGTAGAGTCCATAACGCCCCCCCCCCGTAGCTCCCTCCAGACCCTCTGGAACCGTCATCCTTCCCCGACATCCCTTCAGATGTTGAAATGCACACAGCTCGAGTCCTCCCCAGGCAAAACGTCCCCAGGGCCCCCCAAGTGCTGTGACCTCCAGCCTCTCCTCACCCCAGACCTTCTCCCCTGCTGGAGCTCCAGCCCTGCTGAAATGGGCTCTGACACGACGACGACACTTGCAGGCTGGTCTGACCTGGGGTCTGCCCTGACGTTGGCGACCTGGGGTGAGACTCCACCTTGACCAGAGGAGGCCAATGTGGAAAGGTCTTCCTGGGCAGTCAGGTGGCCCCCAGAGGCTTCCCGCTGCTGTAGAGACCAGTGCTGTCCGGACCGGGCCCTGGGCACTCCGAGACCACCTGGGTCCACAGGGGCCAGGAGTGGGGAGGTGCGGCCAGTGGGCGGGGCACGCTGGGCTCTGGACTCCCATCCCCATCTACCTAGAACAGAGCTACTGGAGCCTGTTTTATAAGTGGGGCTTCTACCCTTTATACATGGGTTTGAAGCAAGAGCACCACAGCTTAAAAACGTCTAAAACTGCTAATGCCGCCTGACGTGATTTAGCCTCTTGGGCACGTGCTGTCCTAAGGCATCTTCCCCATATCCCGCATACGTGCAAACACCGTGGCTCAGGCCAGCGCCAAGACCAGGGGCCTCTCCCCCCGGACTGGGAGACTCGGGCCCTCCGCCCTGCTGCTCCAGGGACACCGAGACCCGGCTCTGCTCTGCTCACATGACGGCGGGGCCGGCTCGCACGCAGGGGCACAGAAATCCTGTGCCGGGAGTGGGGACTCGGGGACCAGGGCGACGCCCCCAGCCCCGGGGAGGGGGAGGGGACTCACAGGGCAGCGTCTCGGCGCGGCTCTTCTGGATCATGATGCAGAGCTGTAGCACCAGTTGGGGGGCGCTTTCCAGGAAGGTCTCCAGGAGGCGCAGCATGTTAATGTCTGCATATTCGTACATCATAGCCCAGTAGAAGCGTCGCTGGTGTTCCTTCTGCCGCTGGCTCTGAATCCCCAGGTACATGGTGCGGATATACCTGCCGAGAGACGGACAGAACACAGAGAGCGTGGGTCGGCGTGGGCGCCGTGGGAGGGTCAGGCCGTCCCCACACACCAGCATCCCCTCCTGGGTGCTGAGGTCTTCCGGGCGCTTGGACCAGATCCAGGGGTTCTGCCGGACCACAGCCGGGGTGCTGGGGCTTCGGGGTGGGGTGGGGTGGGGGCAGGCCAGGGAACGGGTCCCAGGCAAGTTGTCCCCTCCCTGGCCTCACTTTGCTCATCTGTAAAATAAGAAATGGAAGAGTGGGACCAGGCGATCTCACAGGCCTGCCAGGGAAGCATCACAGGTGAGCTCCGGGGGTAGGTGGGCTGGCTGAAGTTCAGGGTCCCAGGGGGAACCTTCCTGCAGGGTTTTCACCTCTCTGGAGGAGGAGGGAAGGGAATTAGCATTTATGAAGCTCCTACTAAGTATCACTGGCTGGCTGGCCACTGCGTGTTGCCTGGGTCCCAGGCGACAGGCAGGTGTAGTTCCCACGTAGGACAGACAGGCGGGACTTACTTGCACAGGCTCCAGACCTGGATGGCGGAGCAACCAGTAGGTGGCCCCAGGCTGTTGGACACCAAAGCTCGTGCATGCCCTGCTCTACAGTAGGGACGGCCTGCAACGGAGCCTCCATCCGTCTACACTAGGGATGGCAGTGGAGCCTCCATCCAGGTACAGCCCAGGACTCAGTCACACAAAGCACTGAGTCTACGCCACCCAGGAGGGACAAGGGGCAAAGGGAGAAGGTGCAGGCGGAGGGCACAGGCTCCGGGTTCAAATCCCGGCTCTGTCACCTGCTCATTGTGGGACGTTGGACTAATTACCCAACTCCGTGTCCTCGTTACTCTTCTCTCACACAGCAGAATCACAGCGTCACACGGCTGGCGGGAAGATTAGGGAGATAATCCACGTGCTGGGCATGTATCCAGGTCCACGTGAGGAAGCCCCCAGGCCTGCCTCACTTTCACCTAAACTTTGGAAGCTTGTCTCCAAGCCACAGTCAAGGGGAGGATGGAAGGTAGCATCCAAGCCAGCCAGCCGTCTCTGGGGCCAGGCCAGGCCCAGAGGAGCCAGCAGCGCCGGAACAAAAGCAAGGTTCAGAAAGCACAGCTTTGCGGGCCTAGTTAGGATCACGAATATGCACCATTAGGCCTCCCTGGTGGCGCAGTGGTTGAGAGTCCGCCTGCCGATGCAGGGGACACGGGTTCGTGCCCCGGTCCGGGAGGATCCCACATGCCGTGGAGCGGCTGGGCCCGTGAGCCATGGCCACTGAGCCTGCGCGTCCGGAGCCTGTGCTCCACAACGGGAGAGGCCACAACAGTGAGAGGCCCGTGTACCGCAAAAAAAAAAAAAAAAAAAGAATATGCACCATAAACTGAGGTCACAGACAACAGGACAGAACCACACTTGCGTCCCTGGCCGCCCCCTGGGAACGTATATCATTGTGTCTTTTAAACCGCCGAGCTGGAACCACAGAGGTTGAGAGCATGGTTGACCCCCTACAGAGTCCCCACTGTCCTCAAGCACCGTCAAGGGCCCACTTGGGGCTGCTGGACAGTCCCTTCTCTCTGTCCCCATCACCACCGCCAGCCTGGTCCCCACCACCACCCCCCTCTCCTGGATCGAAGCGGAAGCCTCCTAACTGGGCTCCCAGGGTCCACTCTTGCCCCAGAACAACCCATTCTTAGTACAGCACCCAAGGTGCTTTGTGAAAATCACAAATGCAATCACGTCACCACCTACTTTCAACACCCCCATGGCTTCCCATCACGTTCAGAATAAAATCCAAGGCCCTCCCTCGGCTCATGGGGTCCTGCCCGCCCCTCCTGTCCTAACCCGGTCTCTATCCCCGCCCTCCCCTTCTCGTGTCTTCTCCGTCTCTCACGCACACCTGAGCTTGTTTGTGTTCACGCCATCTCCCCAGCGGCTGCGGATGCAGAAGGAAGCCTCCTGTCCCCGTCACTCAGACTCCTGCAGGGCAGCACTGTCACAACACTGCAAAGGCAGCTCATGCCACGTTTACACCGAATTTCTGAGAGGCTCACAGGGAGGGGATCTATACCCCACCCCCGCACCCCGGGAGCAAAGGGAGAAGCGGGTGTTGCCAAGAACCTTGCATCGACGTTAGAGAAGCCCATGCTTTAGAGGCAAAGACGCAAAAACATACATTTGTAAAATAATTTAAAACTGTAATTGATGCTCCTCTCCAGGTCCAACACAGCGGGCCTCCCTCCTGTGCGCTAAGCGTGCACTGGACCCACAGAGGAACGAGTGGGCCAGGGTCCCCCAGAGTGGGCACCGGGACACAAAGCAGCCCACCTGAACCATCGGTGTGACCTGAACCCCACGTGCTGGTGACAGTGAGCCCATCCGACACCTGATGAACACCTGATGGCTGCTTCTCTAGATTCCTAAGAGCCTTTAAGGGACTGGATCTCTGAAAAGACCCACCCGGGGGGCTGGGATGGACACCTTATTTTCTACACACACACTCCCTGGAGTGAGCGGAGAACAACCCTGCAGAAAACTAAGGGGAGGGAGGCACCGCAGCGGGGACGGTGTCGGGGCCAGCGTGGAGAGGCCGGGGGCGCCAGCCTCTCCAGGCACTGCGGGCCGGGCATCTCCCGGAGGCCCTGCCGTGCCTTGTGGGGCAGGTCTGGTTGTCATCATTTAACACCTGGGGAAACTGAAGCTCCGAAGTGAAACAGGGCCCTGAATTCTGTTCCGTTCCAGGTTCTGTCATTTATTGGCTGCGTCACTTCCCATGAGTCATTGCCTCTCTCTGGGCCTCCATCTGTAAGTTCCCAAAATCAACGGAGCAGGGGAGGGGCTAGGGAAGGGGCAGGGAGGTTGTTGTACCTGACCCGTAAAGCTATGGGGTCACTGAGAGACAGAGACAGAGAAACAGAGACAGAGAGACACAGAGACAGAGAGACACAGAGACAGAGAGACACACAGAGAGACAGAGAGACACAGAGAGACAGAGACAGAGAGACAGACAGAGAGACACAGAGACAGAGAGACACACAGAGAGACAGAGACAGAGAGACAGAGACAGAGACAGAGAGACAGAAACAGAGAGACACACAGAGAGACAGAGAGACACAGAGAGACAGAGACAGAGACACACAGAGAGACAGAGACAGAGAGACAGAAACAGAGAGACACAGAGACAGAGAGACACACAGAGAGACAGAGAGACACAGAGAGACAGAGACAGAGAGACAGACAGAGAGACACAGGGAGACACAGAGACAGAGATAAAGAGACACAGAAAGACAGAGACAGAGAGACACACAGAGAGACAGAGACAGAGAGACACAGAGAGAGACAGACAGAGAGACACAGAGACAGACACAGAGACAGACACAGAGACAGACACAGAGAGACAGAGAGACAGAGACAGAGAGATACAGGGAGACACAGAGACAGAGAGACACAGAGAGACAGAGACAGAGAGACACAGGGAGACACAGAGACAGAGAGACACAGAGAGACAGAGACAGAGAGATAGGGAGAGAGAAACAGAAAGACAGAGGCACAGAGAGAAAGAAAGAGACAGACAAAGTCGGAGACAGGGACAGCGAGACAGAGAGACACAGAGAGAAACAGAGATGGAGAGACAGAGAGGGAGACGGAGACAGACACACAGAGAGAAGAGACAGAGAGACAGAGAGAGCTCTGCAGGAGAGAATGGAAAGAGAAAGAGACAAAGGAGAGGGAAGCTACATGGGAATTTGGGGCCTGAAAGAGAAGACCGACTAGCTGAGGCGGCGGTAGGAAGAGCCTGAGTGGGACGCCGGCCCTAAGGACCTGTGGTCACAAGTAGTTGGGAGGCACTGGGAAGTCAGACTCTGAATCTAGGGCAGAGGGGAGGGTCAGGTTAATCAGACCGGATGATGGCCCGGGACGCAGAGCAGTGGGGGACGAGGGCGCACGGGTGGAGATGATGCAGCAGGGCTTCGGGTCCAGAGGCTCCACACCAGCACCCAGAACTGCCCTGCGGCCAGCGGAGCCTTGGTGCCATGGGTCTCCCAGGTCAGATGTGGTCTCTGTGCTCCAAGACTCAGCTCTGCCCAGACGTGGCACCTGCAACGCACAATACTGTGGGCCACAGACTCCCACAGGGGCCAGACCACACATCTATATTCTCTCAGGGGTGCACTCAGACCACAGCCTCTAGCTCTCCTAGACTCAGAAGGTGGCTCAAGGTGGAGGAATGATTGATTATGTAGCAGAGCCAAGCCTATGCGTCCAGGTCCCAGGCCAAGGTACCAGCGGCACTCAGATTCTCCTAGGTCTGCCCTACTAGGGCAGAGGGAGCAATTTGATCCACCCCTCCACCCCCATGTTCCCCAAGCCACAAGCCCCTTTGCCCCTCATGGCCAGTGCAGTGAAAGCCAACGAGCCCAGAAATGCCTGTTCAACCGTAACATCTGCCAGAGAAGCCAAGCTTGCATTTCCTCTGTGAGAACATCCCCAAATATGGGAGCCGATGAGGCTGGGAGTGGGCAAAGCCAGAGCCTCTCCCCACCGATGAGCAAACAGATGCTAGGAGCCCAGAGTGCACTGGGATCAAGTCCAAGACCCAAACTGGAAATCATGCCTCGCAGGGACACCAGCTCACACAGTCACCCACCGTGGAGGAGGAGCTAAATCAGAGTCCGGTTCAAAATTCCCAATCAAGGGCCTTCGACCTATTCCACCCCCTCTGGCTCCTGCACCCCTCTCTTCTATCCTTAAGTCCTTGGGTTCCCAGTAGACCCTGTAAAGTCCACAGTGGGTCTAGGTGAGCTCTGGGGCCGCCCAGCCAGCGGCCTCTTGCTAAGCCTTCAGCCCCTGTACAAAGACAGCCTTGGCCCGTGGCCACAAGGTGGCGCCAGACCCTAAGCCACGCCGGAAGGCTGCTCCGCGCAGTGATCTCATCCCCCGCCAGCGGCCCCCTAAGGCCGGCACCTTCCCGACTCGGCGGCAGCGTTGGGGTGCAGGGGGCAGCAGGCGAGGCCGAGGGGCAGGCCCAGGTGTGGCGAGTCCCCACGGGAAAGTCCGGCATCTGCAGGCGACACACGGTGGGCTGCTGCTCCCTTACCTCCTCCCCTTCCCTGGCAGGTTCCAGAAAGCTCACCTCCCCCGGGAAGGTAGTGCGGGAGAGAAGACATGCAACTCTCCTCCTCCTGATTTGCTTCCGCCTGGATTTTGTGTAGCCTCCTGTCACACCATTCTCTCCTAAGGATCATGAAACGCACGGATCTAAAAGCAGGGGTACAGCGTGTCCTCGTGGAGTGAGGACTCAGGAAAGCTGGGCCTGGCCTATGGTCTGCAGGGCTGCACGACCTTGGGCAAGTCACCCCCGGGGCCGGGCCTGCTGTATTCATCCAAAACAGAGGGCAGACGGGAGGATCTCTAAGCTTCTGCCTACCTTTTGTTAACTCCTTCCTTCTGTGGCTTCTTAGAGCCTTAAGGATGGCCTAGCATCTTTACAAATAATACCCAGCGTTTATGTGGCACTCATATATATGTACCAGGCAGTGTTCTGAGCATTTTGTACTTATTAGCTCGTTTAATCCTTCCAACAAATGTATGAGGTAGATGCACTATTACCCTCACTTCAACATATGGTAAACTGGAGCACTGAGGTTAAGAAATGTGATTCAGTTTACCCAGCTAAGTAAGGGGTTGAGGAGGGCTTCAAGCCCAGCAGTCTGCTTTGGGGCCTGTGCTTCTCAACGCCTACCCACATGCCCCTCAGAGGTAGACCAGTTGTCCCTTCTCTTTTAAACTTAGTCCAACTTGCTCCCCTGACTATAGTGGAAAATCACTCTTTGCCCCCAACACCTGGGCTCTCTTCCAGTTCTGTCACTGGCTGTGTTGCCTTGGGGAACATCTCCTACCCTCATGGAGCCTCAGTGTCCTCATCTGTACAATGCCTGGCCCAGAGTAGGACCCTAGGACGTGTTGAACAAATAGATGCATGCCATCATGTCCCCTTAGAGGGTCTCAGGGCTCAAATGATGTAATGCCTGTGAGAACAGATGGAAGACCAGAAGCCGAGGATGGCAGCTATTACTGCCCCCCACCCCCCACAAAGGGGCTCTCCTCCTGTCTTTCCTTCGGTCCACACTATTCTCCTTCCAAGTCTATCTCCTCCCCTTACTTTGTAAACCATGGAACTGTTTAAAGCTCCTTATACCTCCAGGAGAACTCTCTATAGTTTTTTGAGCACATTTTCACTTTTACAGCAGCACTGTGAAGGAGACACATTTGTCATCTTTTTCCCGTTGGTTCATCGGAGACTCAGAGAGGATGAGTGATTTCCCCAAAGTCACATAGTCAATCACGGTTCAGGCGAATCAGAGGTCTTGCCCAAATCGTGTTACCCCATTGGGAGTCAGCTATAGCTCTGCCTAAATCTAAGGCAAATGAGTGATTTCTGCAAAAGCAGGAGGCTGAATAATTTCACCTGTCTGCACCTACAGGCCCCTGCTGCTTCTTATGACAGCCTCAGAAGTAGCATTTTGAAATCTCTGATTGTGGACAGCAACTCATCCTCAAAGCCCCAGACAGGACTGAGTCTAGGTTTTGTGGGGCCTGAAGCTTAGAGAATCCGCTTTAAGAAAAAAAGTAGTCTACCAAACATTTAAAGTAGAACTAGCCCGATTCTACACACTTGTTTTCCCCCCAAAAAATAAAAGAGGAAAGAACACTTCTCTGTTCACTTTATGAGGTCAGCATTACTCTATCAAAGCCAGACACATACCCTACAAGAAAATAAAACTACAGATAACATCCCTTATAAACATAGGTGCAAGTATCTTCAAACAAAATACTAGCAAAACAAATTCAGTGATATACAGAAAGAATGATATTCCATAGCCAACTGGAGTTTATCTTGGAAATGTAAGGCTGATTCTATATTCAGAAATCAATAAATGTAATCAATGATATTAACAAGAAAAACCACATATCACATTAACTGATGCAGAAAGAAAGCACCTGACAGAATTCAACATCCATTCTTCTTTTTTTTTCAGAAAACTAGAAATAGAAAAGAACTTCCTTAACCTGACATAGATGAAGGATATCTATAAAAACAGTTAGGGAATTCCCTGGTGGTCCAGTGGTTAGGACTCCGGGCTTCCACCGCAGGGGGCATGGGTTTGATCCCTGGTCAGGGAACTAAGATCCCGCATGCCATGCAGCACGGCCAAAAGAAAAAAAAAATTAACAGTTAATATCACACTTAATGATAAAAAGACTGAATTCTTTCCTCTTAAGATCAGGAATAAGGCAAAAATGTCTAAGCTCACCCCTCCTATTCAACATCATACTAGAAGTCCCAGTCATTACAGTAAGTCAGGAAAAAGAAAGTATATACAAACTACAAGGAACGAAGTAAAACTGTCCCTATTTGTAAATGACATGATTGTCTAGATAGAAAATCCCAAGAAATATATCAAAAAAAGCTCATAGAACTAATTGGCAAGTTAAGCAAAGTCTCATGATACAAGGTCAGCATATAAAAATTAAATATATTTCTGTAGACTACTAATGAACAATTGGAAATTGAAATTTAAAAACATACCTACCACTTAAATTAGCTCCCTTAAGGGGACAGGAGGGGCAAGATAAGTGAAAGGAATTAAGAGGGACAAACTGCAAGGTGTAAAATAAGTCACAAGGATGCAACGCACAGCACAGGGAATACCGTCAATACTTTATAATTACTTTGTTCAGAGTATAATCTATAAAGATATCGAATTACCTTTCTATGTACCTGAAACAAATATAATATTGTAAGTCAACTATACTTCAATTTTAAAAATACCTCTATATTTCTGTTGTATTTAAATATAAACAGCCACACCTCCAGGGGCATGTGACCCTTATCCTGGGTGGGCGTGGAACACACTCTCACAGCCACACACACACCACCTACAAGAACACTCCATACAAACACCACACAGACACACATGCACAAACCACCACGAACACACTGCACACGTCCAGGGCTCCACCTGTAGAGACACCTGTAGCCCATGATCACATCCCTGCGTCAACGTGATCCAACCCCAGATCCCTGAGGGGGTGGGTCCCTGCCTGCCCCGACCATTCGCTGTCATCACAGCAGGCACAGAGGAAAGCCAAACGCGCATCACTTCCTGGTAGCTGGGAACCCACCCTAGAGAGGACGGGGCACTGCAGCTACCAGTCAGACAACATCCTGCCCCCGACACCTAGGACAGAGCTGGGCCAGCTGCCACCAAAGCACCCAAGGGCTCACTGACACCTGAACGTGCGCAGCCCCCAGTCCTGTTCACACTTGTCCCGCTTCACCTCCACCTGTGCCTGACCGATTCGGGAATCCTGACTTGCGGTCGCAGCAAAGGCACTGAGGGCTACTGGGATGTTGTGTGATCTGCACTCTCGTCTGGTCCATCTTTTGAGGCGGGGGAGGAGCTCCCCCCTTGTGTCCTTTCCATTGCTGACCACATCCCAGGGGTCTAGGGCCAGGTGGCCATGCAGTGGCTGTAGAAGAAAGTGGCCCAAAAGGGGGGTGGGGGAGGTTTCAGGGTCCCGGGCTGCATGGGGCTTGTGCAGGAACCTTGTCAGTCTGGGGCTTGTCACCCCCTGAGGACTGCTGAGCTGGGTCACCAGGCGTTAATGCGGGCTCCAAGGCTGCTATGTCAAAAAGGCTGTGCTCCCACCTGCATGACATAGACTCTGTGCCCAGGTAGGAACTCCTGCAGCTGTTCCCTGTGGTCCCAGGTCAGGACAGAGAAAAGTCCTTCAAGCTCTTCCAGACCATCACAGATCTCAGGGGCACCAGCATCCGAGCTATCGCAGACAGGATCAGGGTTCAGCTTGCAAGCATCTGCCAGGTTATTATTATCTCCATCCCCATATTACAGATGAGGATATCAAGGCTAACCTGGACTCAGTAACCTGGGTGGCTCCCTATTGGCTGTGCAGCCAGGCCAGTCTCCTGCCTTCCCCCGCCCCACACCTGCCCCCCACCCCTGGCCACACCTGACGGCCCTCCCATCCCAGACCTTCCCAGCATGTGCCCATCTCTGTGTCTTTGCTTCTGTTGTTTCCACGCCCAAGCAGCCACCCTTGGGCAAGGCCCAGCTCTCCCCACGTGCCTTACTCCATGCCTAGGCCAAAGTATTCCCATCCTCCCCTTATACTGGGTCCTCAGTATAGTAATAGCTTCCATTTACTGGGTTCTCCCTACATACCAGACACAGTGTAAACTCTCTACATGTATTGTCATTTAACATGAGAACCTTACAGTCATGTATAGATGAAGAAACTAAAGCACCTGAGGACCCCACTACCGGGACTCATACCAGGCCGCTGGACTCCAGAGGGGGTGCTTCTAACCCAGAACACTATATTCTCCTCTTCCTTATCTTTCTCTCATTCCCTCTCTCCTCAGTTCACTTACTTCTTTCCACAATTCTATGAATTAGATTATTAGCCCCATTTTACGCATCAGAAAACTGAGGCTCAGAGGGGTTAAATAGCACGCCAAGTTGGAAAGCCAAATTTCAGCCTCGATTTGTTTGGCTGTGCTACACGCCTGTTTTCCACCCCTAGAAGCCCCTCCCCTCCTCTATTATAGCTCTCCTCGCAGCCCACGCTGTACTGGAGTCATTTATGTACAGAGATGCCTCTCCAGCTAGATCTGAACCCCCAGGAGGGACGTCTGTACAGCCGCTGCCCCCAGCCCACCATAGTAAACATCAAATCAGAGGCTGCTAAGGTGAATTTATCACCTACTCTGACAGTCTCATTTGACCAAAGAGACGCCTGCAATACTACCTTCAAATACATAACATACATGTTCCCCGAGGCAGACGACCCGAATGGGTGCCAGGAGAACAATTAAATCAGGAATGATTTGGGTTGGAGACAAGAGATAACTTACCAACCAGCCTGACAGGATAACGTTGCAACAAGGCAGGTTTTTCGCCCCTCTCTGGACAGTTTCAGAGAGAAGCAAAGCTACGGGGCTGTCAGATGGCAGAGGCTCACAACTCACGGAGCACAGGGGCTGGAAGTATCTTCTCAATTTATTGTAGGCACGGCGCGGTGTACCCAATGTCCACTTGGGCACACACATGTGTGTTCATACACAAATCCTAGCTGAGGACCCCCTCAAACCACCCAAATGCAGGTCTGGGTGGCTCAAGGGGCCCCCAAGCTGGCACAGCAGGAATAGTGCACCAACGCAGCCCCAGCTGTGGATCATGGGCTCTTTCTGAGTCTGAGAATGGACTCTGCAACCTTCCACTGCCAGGCTGGCCCAAAAGCCCCTCTGATTCCCCACCTCACACTCCCGCCCACCCCCCCAACTCCAGCTGAGATGCCTTTAGCGTGTAGGAAAGATGGAGGGGCCAGCTGCCAGCTCGGCCCCCAAGAGCAGCGCGTCAAATCGGAGCTATTTTTAGCCCTTCTCTCCAGCATCTGACATCAGCTGAGCAGTGGTGGCCGGCGTGGGGCATGCATCTGCGAAAGCAGGCGTGAAATGGCATTGCTTTGCCGGGCCCAGGGGAGATAGCAGAGAAAAGCTCCACAAAGCTTCAGGGAAGGGAGGTGGCTGCAGTGGGTACCACTGGTAGTCTTCCTGGATGTAGGGTCTTGGTGGCAAGGTGGCCTAAGCATCCCTCAACATCCCAGGGCTCAGCACAGCAGAACGTGGGTGCAAACGTCCCCACCAGCCTCAGTTTCCCACCGGCACAGTGGGGCCCGGGTTACTGCTACTTCTCTGAGACTCTGCAAGAAACTTGATTTAAAAAATCAGAACACCTTTGCAAACCTACATGTTGGAGAAATGCTTTTTGTTCCGCCTTATAAACTCCCAGAAGGACAGAGACCAATGCGTTTTGGGGGTTTTTTGCTTGTTTTTTCTTTTTTTTTTTTTTGGCTGTGTTGGGTCTTTGTTGCTGAGCGCGGGCTTTCCTCTAGTTGTGGTGAGCGGGGGCTACTCTTCGTTGCGGTGTGTGGGCTTCTGACTGCGGTGGCTTCTCTTGTTGCAGAGCACGGGCTCTAGGGGCGTGGGCTTCAGTAGCCGTAGCACGCGGGCCCAGTAGTTGTGGCACGCGGGCTCTAGAGTGCAGGCTCAGTAGTTGTGGCGCACGGGCTTAGTTGCTCCGCAGCATGTGGGATCTTCCCGGACCAGGGCTCGAACCCGTGTGCCCTGCATTGGCAGGCGGATTCTTAACCACTGAGCCACCAGGGAAGCCCAAGACCAAAGTTTTGAGGTTTGGGTTTATCTTTGCATACCTGGTGCATGGCACACGGTCAGACATGCGGTGGGCATTTGGTGTTTGTCTCATGAATGAATGAACCGACTGGGCAGGCTGCTAGTAAAATCCTTGTGCTCTAGGAAGTCTATAGTCCAACCTTCCAGGGCAGGTGTAAGGAAAGCCCCCCTCTTCTCAAGGCTCAGGTCAGCCTGGATCCTCCACTGGGGGCGTCCGGGAGCGGCAGCCCAGAGCAGAACCTGGGGCCCTCTTCCCTGCTCTTCTTCCCCCCACCCCTAACTTGTCTTCAAGCCTCCCTCTCTGGCCAGCCAAGTCCCCAGTCCTGGATGAATACGTGACTGCATTCCTCTCTCCAGCTGGCACAGACTCTTTCCAGCCAAGCCCATCCCTGGCGCCGCCCTTGTGCTTTTCTGCTTGGAGTTGGAACCGCAGCAGTGCCCGCCGTGGGAAAGCCCGTTTCACCTTCCCCCAGATTAGAACTGAAGACTCTGACAACAGCCCAGCCAGTGCTGCTCTGCCTGCATCCTGGTGCAACGGATTTGTTCGATCCAAGGCAGCCGGTCCGCACCCAGCTGCCTGAGCAGTTTGGGAGAGGTCGGCTCCACCCAAACAAAGGACACATTAGTGTGTGTTCAAAGTACCTCACAACCAAAAAGCAAAAATCGTATATTAACGCATATGTGTGGAATCTAGCAAAATGGTATAGATGATCTTATTTGCAAAGCAGAAATAGAGACACAGATGTAGAGAACAAATGCATGGATACCAAGGGGTAAGGGAGGTGGGAGGAACTGGGAGATTGGGATTGACACATACACACTATTGATGCTATGTATAAAATAGACAACTAATGAGAAAATACTGTATAGCATGGGGAACTCTACTTAACGCACTGTGGAGACCTAAATGGGAAGGAAATCCAAAGAAGGCACATACATATGTATATGTATAGCTGATTCATCTTGCTGTACAGTAGAAACTAACACAACATTGTAAAGCATCTAGACTCCAATAAAAATTAATTTTAAAAAAATTTAAAAATTGAAAACAAAAACAAGACAAAGTACCTCATGACCTTGAGGGGCCCACAGTAAAGTCACGTGCACTTCGGTTGGAGCTCTGAGTCACGCGATCAACATATAAACATGAGCCTGCCCAGGGCAGCGGCCCTGAGGAACCCTGGGCACTTGGCAGGAGGCCACGTCTGTGCCTTTGTCATAAGCCTCTCGTGCAGGGTGTGGCTAACATGTCCCAGCGCCCCTTTTCTAGCCCATACTGGGTCTGTGGCAAATGAATTTATCTGAAATGTCCAAGGAGGTGTTCTGGTTTCCTGATACTACCTCTTGGGGCTTATTCTCCTTGTGGGCCATCTTGTCCTTTCATGTGCCCTGAACTTGTTCCTCTCAGACTCTCAGGAGGGCTTCGCTGCTGCAATCCAGCCCCCTCCCCAATGTACACCCCTCTTGCATGCCAGGCACTGCGCCAGGCACGGGGGACCCAGCCCGAGTCCCCGTGTTCTTCCTCTGCATCATGCTGCCTCTCTGACCCACGGAAGATACAATCTCTGCACCAGTGTCGGGCATGGTTAGTGGTTTCGGCTCTGGAAACTGCCCTCCAGCTGTGAACGCTGCCCTTGGAGAGTGAGGGATGGATCAGGAGGAAGCCATGGGACCACTCACTGACGGATTTGACCCTGGCTTCAAGGCTCTTCTGCTGTGTCCTGCTGCCACCATGTCCTGGCTCTGTGGCCTTGGGGACGTTCCTCCCCCGTGTTTCCTTCTCAGTGAAATGAGCAGATAAGACCAGATGAACTCTCAGGCCCTGGCACTACCTTGACCTCACAGGCCTTGTAGGGTCTGGTCTGCTTCCCAGAGATCTTTCCAGATCAGTGGTCACCCTGGAGGACCTGGGCCATCTCCTCTTGGGCACCCCCCCAACCCCCCTGCAGACTGCTCTCCTGCATGGGAGAGGCTCAGGGCTGCCCGGGGGAGCAGCCTCTGCCCCTCCAAGCCCACGTCTGTATTCAGGTCCCCAGCCCCACTGTGGGAAGCCAGACAACATCACGTGTGTTGTTTCCTGGAGATTTTCAGGGAAGCAGGCTAGAAACAGGAATAGAAGGTGACATTTAGTCGAGTTTGCACTGCACCAGGAGTGAGACCAGTGACGTTTCCACACCTTAGAGCCCATCTCCAGGTGATGCCCAGGCCCAGCTCGCTTACCAACGCCCTGGGCAGTCCAGCCTCCCTGGGAGGCCGCCGAAGTCAGACAAGAGAGAGGGCACCCAGGCCAGAGTTCGCTGTGTGAGCCTCCCACTCGTGCTGTTCTCTCCGTGATGGTGTCCCAGTGAGCTGCTGGGGACACAGGGGATGTAGGAAGAGCACTGGGCTGACAGTCAGGACGCCTGGCAGCCAGGACTGCCTCTGCAGGTGACCGGCTTTAGAGCCTGGCCAGCGGCTTTGGCCCCCTAACCCGACCCCAGCCTCCCCATCCGCAAAGAGCTGAACGATCGTTTGTAACTTCTTTCCAGATCTCCGCGTCCAAGGGGGCAGCCGTGCAGACTCTCTCTAACTGCTCCACGGCCTGCAGGGGGCCGGGCCCCTCTTGGTGACGGCTGCAGTGCCTGGGACGAGGCCACAGAGCCGGGGCAACACCTCATACATGTAGGCAGGCTGAGAGCTGGCCGTTTCCACCTGGGCTGGGGGATGGTGGGCTGGGAGGCAGCATCTGGCCTTGAGCTCAGATCACCTGCCGGGGGGGGGGTCCTTTCTGGGTCCGTCCCACCCGATCCCCTGCTTTCAGGCACTGGCACTCCCTCTCAGGTCCACACCAGACGGGGCTTAAGAAGAATAATAAACAATACAATGACTCTCTGGCTTCTCTCTCCGTTTGTGTACACTCGCCGATCCCTCTGACACACCTGCACTGACCTTTCCTCATGGCCTTCTTAAGGTTCCAGCCAGGGGTGGTCTGGAGTCTCCCCTGCAGTCAGGGCAGAAGGCGGTGGCCCCCCAGCAGCACAGGGCACAAGCTGTAAGTGCGGGGGGCCAGCCCTGGGCCCAGTCCCCTCCCTGCAGCTCTGACCTCTTGCTCTTGTGGCCGGGAGGGCACATCGTTCATGGAACAGTCACCTGACAGGAGTTCAGGAGGCCTCCCACGTGCTGGACACGGAGCCAGGTGCGATGTGGCCCTAAAGGAGCTCCCATCCAGCAAGGAGACAGGCAAGGGCACCTAATGCTAAGTGGAACGATGCTACTGAACACGGTGCATCTATTGTTACCCCCATTTTGCAGATGAAGAAACTGAAACACACGGGCATAAATAACTCATCCAACGACACAGAGTCAAGGGCCAGAGGCTACGGACTGTACCCTGAAGCAGGAGGGGCTCTGAGCACAGAAGAGGAGCTCCTAACCCAATGTGGGGGAGTGAGGAAGGTTCCAGGAGCAAGTGAAGTCTGGGCAGAACCTCAGATACCAAAGGGACCAATTCTACAGCCATAAGCCCCTTTCCCAGTGTCGCCTGCCTTGACCCAGGGCGCACAGGCTGAGCTTACGGTTCCTCCACCATGGCCCTCTCCTGGATCTTTCTAATGAGAGATAACCCATGGGGCTGACATTGGGAGCTTTCTGAGGTCACGAGCTGGGTTGTTCTCACCTTGCCATCCTCCCTAGCCCATGGATGGATGGATGGATGGATGGATGGATGGATGGATGGATGGACGGACAGACGGTAGGATGGATGGGGAGGGGGTGGCTGGGACCAGAGGAGGCCAACGCTGAGAGGGAGGAACGGCTTCTGAGCAGGGGAGGGTGGGATTCCACTGCCTCCTGCAGGCGGTCTCGGCCTGGCCGGTGGGTAGTATGGGGGCTCCTCTTTGCTCTCAGCCCCCCGACCCTCTAGGCCCTGCTAACAGGGTGCCCCCTGAAGCCAGTGTGGCGCAGGGCACCCTCCCAGCCCAGTCTCAGATGCCCCATCCCCCAAGGGCTCCCGAGGTCAGGACGCAGCAAGCGCCCCTCCTAGGAGCCTGTGAGAGCAGAGGGCATCCACACTGGGCCAGCAGCCCCAGGCAGGGCAGAGGGTGGCTACAACAGGGCCCAGGGGCCCAGGCCTTTTCTGTCACCCCCGCTGACCAGGCCTGAGATGGCCAGAATCACATCAACATCTTAAGCACCAATCGCGTCATCCAAAAAATGGGGACAAGGGTCTCTTGTGGCTTCTCTTTTGATTTCCTACAGGGGCAAATGAAGAAAGTGGTAAGTCCGTACAAGTCTCGGTCTAAGAATATGTAAGAAGACTATAAAGCCTAGCCTCAGACACAGAATGCTTAATTATTCATTAATTCATACCTCAGCACATTCTGAACAGAATTTGAGATGCAAAAGCATACGATACAGCTGAATGGCACCAGACCCTTCGCTCGCAGGCCAAACCATTCCCCTGCCAAGGTTGCCCATGAGTAACTGTCGAACGTTTTCTATGAGGCAGGCAGTTTGCTAGAAGTTTCTCATGGGCCACCTTACACAACCCTCATAGCTAGCTGCCCCATCAGGCAGGTACTATTATTGTGCTATTCTATACATGAGCAACCTGAGGTTGGCCCAGAGATGGTATGTTACCTGCCCAAGGTCACACAGCAAGGATGGAGGAGCTGGGATTCAGCCCCAGAACCTCAGCAGCGTGCTCTACTGTCTCCCTGTGACAGTGTCTTCAAAACCGCCACGAGCTACCCAACCGGAGTCCACCAGCTTCCCCAGGGACAGCTACCCTGGGCAGTCCCTTGTACCAGGTACTCGGGAACCCTGGAGAACACGGCATCTCAGGCCCCAGCCCTTGAACACATGTTCCAGGTGGAGGCAGACAATAAACAAAGGAGCAAATAATTATGTAACATCATCTCCGGGGTGATAAGTGCCTGGCGCGAACAAAGCCCAGGGATAGAGAGGGCGGAACGCGCGTGGGTGTGTGTGCGCACGCGCGGAGCACAGGCCGGCGTGGAGCCAGGGGCCCAGCCATGCGGAAGGAACAGATGGTCCACAGCTCCGAGACGGGAACGGGCTTGAGCAGGGGCTGCAGGAACGCGGCGGGGCTGCAGGCAGGGCAGGCACGCGGGGAGACGGGATGACCTGGGGCTCATCACCGAGGAGCTTGGTTTTAGTGTCCAATAGCAGTAGTAGCTTCCTGTGTATTACACATCGCACTGTTCCCTTCTGATCTTTGTGCCCCGGTCTCTCCACCTCCTTACACAAGTCCCTCGACCTCTCAGGACCCCAGTGTCCTCACGTGTAAAATGAGAAGCCTGGCCACGTGGCCTTTACCACCTCTCATCTCACTCCATATCTACTGGCAATCAATGGGAGTTTGGGACTAGAACTGACCTTCCCCTGGGGTTGAGGGGCGGGCCTGAGGACATGCAGCCTGACCTGTGCTCCCTACTCGGGTGACGTCCTCAGGGAGGAGGCTGTCGAGTGCCTCCTGGGCAGGGGACCCCGATGGACATCTGCGTGTGCTGGGATGTCCGGGATCCCTGTGCCCCTCCACCGTCCACTGCTGCTTGGTCCAGTGTGAAATGGGCCGTGCATGGTAGGGGGCCTCGGTGGGGAGCTGACTGGAGGGACGAGGTTTCCTCCTTACCAAGCTGAGCTGGGTGTGGGGAGCCTGAGCCAGGGAGGGGGTCAGAGCGAGGAGTGGGCATCCAGCCCCTAAGAAACTGGGATCAGCTTCAGCGTGAACTGGAGCTGGGACTGGGTGGCTGGGAAGGAGAAGGCCCAGAGGTACAGCTGTGTCTTTCTCCTCTGGGCTCAGCACAGGTGCCCAGCATGGCCTCCCACTGCCTCTGTGAGCCCGTCTCAGGCCTTTCCAGAACTCCCACCCCATGCCTCAGCCCCACCTGCCTCCAGGCCAGCCCAACACCGCTACCTAATTGCAGAACATTTCCATCACCCCAGAAAGAAATTCCAGACCCAGTATCACTCACTCCCCACCCCTCATACCACAGCAGCTGGCAAGCACTAGTCTACTTTCTGTCTCTATGGATTTGCCTACCCCAGGCATTTCCTATACATGGAATCATATAATATGTGTCCTTCTGTGTCTGGCTTCTCTCACACTGTTTTCAAGGTCCATCCACACTGTAGCATGTGTCAGCACTCCAGTCCTCTCTATTACTGAATAATATTCCAGTACATGGATATACTACCTTTTGTTTATCCATTTATTGCTTGATGGACATTTGGGTTGTTTCCACTTTTTGGTTATTATGAACAATGCTACTGTGAACATTCATGTACAAATGTTTGTGTGGACATGTGTTTTCAGTTCTCTTGGGTACAGAACTAGGAGTGGAATTGCTGGGTCATATAGTAACTCTAGGTTTAACTTTTTGCGGAACTGCCAGACAATTTTCCAGAGTGGATCCCCCATTTTACATTCCCACCAGCAATGCAGGAGGGCTCTAATTTCTCCACATCCTTGCCAACGTTTGTTATTAGCTGTCTTTAATTTTAGTCATCCTCATGGGTGTGAAGTGGTATCTTGTGATTTTCACTTGCATTTCCCTAATGACTAATGATGTTGAGTATCTTTTCATATGCTTATTGGCCATTTGTATATCTTCTTTGGAAAAATGTTCATTCAGATCTTTTGTCCTTTTATTAATTGGCTTATTCATCTCTTTATTACTGATTTGTAAAAGTTCTCTATGTAATCTAGAGACTAGTCCCTTATCAGATATATGATTTGCAAATATCTTCTCCCATTCTGTAGCTTGTCTTTTCACTTTCTTGATGATGTCCTCTGAAACACAAAAGTTTTTAATTTTGATGAAGTCCAATTTGTCTATTTTTTCTTTTGTCACTTGTGCTTTTGGTGTCACATCTAAGAAGGTTTTGCCTAACCCCAGGCCATGAAGATTTATTTCTGTGTTTTCTTCTGAGAGTATTATAGTTATAGCTCTTATGTTTAGGCCTATGATCCACTGAAGTTGGTCTTTATGTAAGATGTAAAGTAAGGCCCAAGTTCATTCTTTTGCTTGTAGAGAGCTGGCTGTCCCAGCACCATTTGCTGAAAAGAATATTCTCTCCGCATTTAACTGTCTTGGAACCCTTGACAAACATCAACTGCACATAAATGTAAGGATTTATTTCTGGACAATTCTGTTCCATTGACCTACATGTCTATCTTTATGACAGCACCAATATCTTGTTTGCTATAGCTTTGTAGTAAGGTTGGAAAATAGGAAGTTTAATTACTCCAGCTTTGTCATTCTTTTTCAAGATTGTCTCTCTCACTCTCTCTCTGCCTTCTAACATTTATTGAGTGGAGACCTATGTCAGATGCAGGTCTAAGTGCCTTGTGTGTATTAATTCACTTAACGTGACCTGTGAGGTAGGTTCTACCATAGTCCCACTTTACAGATGAAGAAACTGAGGCACAAGAAAGTCAGATAACTTGCCTAAGGTCACACAAGTGGTAGGTGGCAGAGCTGGGAGGGGAACCTGAGCCGTGTGGCTCCTGTTTCCCTGACAGACAACCAGAGAGATGCCAGACATGGAGTGAGCTACTCTGGGGCTCCCCTTATATAGAGAAGGAACTGGGGTTCAAAGAGGCTTGTCCAAGTTTCAGTGTGACAGAGGCAGGATGAGCTCCTGGTCTCTGCCCCCACTGGCCACCTCCTCTTTCCATGCAGCCCTGCATGTTCATTTCAACGTGGATGACTTATCAAAATGCTGGGAGGGGCACAGTGGCCGTGCAGTGATTCCCTTGGCCCCTGGGCAAGAGGGTGGGGCCACGATGCTGGGCCCAGCCCTACACAGATCCATGGTCCTTCTCACAGCAAAAGGGGCCCATCACTCTGCATCTAGTACCATCCCTGGGCCACCAGCTATAAGCTCCAGGGGCTTAGTGGCCCCGTCTCCCATGCTTGTGACCCTGCAGCAGCCAGCCCAGACCCTGGCAGGGATCCAGCAGGCTCTGGCTGATGCTGGCTGAATGGGGTGACCAGGTCAGTGCTACAGGACCCCCATTTGGGTGCTAGTCTCTCGCAGCTGTCAGTCAGCAGCTTTCACTGGATTCGCACTGCCTGGACCTCACGAGCGCTGGGTGAGACCTCCCTGCCCCGCTTGGCCCTGCAGAGAGTCCCACTGGGCAGAGCCCGGCACTGATGTCTGAGAACGACAGGCCCACCAGGCCAGCAAGAAGGTCGGGCTGGAGTGGCTGAGACTCCCCTGTCCTGTCCCCCCTGCAGTCCCAGAGAGGAAGTTGGCTCTGACTCCTGAGCCACCTGCCCCAGCACCTCCCTCCTGGCCATCCCAAGACACCCCCCTCAACACGTCCAGGGCCAAACCCTTCCCCACTCCCTTGTTCACGCTCTGTGGCCTCCTGGGATGCCCTTCTCCCTTTCACTCCTCATTATTCAACACCCAGCCCAAACATCCCTTCTGGGAATTGTCCGCTTCCTCCCCTCCCCTCCGCTCCCCTGGGGAGTGTGTGGCACCCTCTCTGTTCCCCTCCCGCCCCAGCACCTGTCACCACAGCCCCCAGCACACTCTAACATACTTGTAATTTTGTGTTGCTTGTTTTGTTTTTCCTTTGCCTCCCTCATGAGAACATGAGCTCCTAGAACAAGGACTGGGCCACACAGGGCCAGGCTCGCGGCTGGTGCTCAGTTAATTTCTGTGAGTGAATGAAGGAATGAGTCTTGATTAACTCAATGGATGGATCAGCAGTGCCCCAGGGAAAGCACTGGAAAAGTCACCCAGGTGTTCAAGCTGGTCTTTCGGCAGCTCGTTGGATCACTGCTGCCCAAATTCCCCACTGACGCAGCTTAGCAAGGCTCCTGGAACCCCTGCAGGAGCCCCCAGGGGCCAGCCGGGAGCCCACCTCCTCAGTCCCGGCCCCTCCCCCTTAACCAGAGTCGGGACTCGTGTTCTTCAAATTCCTTTTGTCACAGAAGAGAAAAACTGATCAAGCTAATCCGCACTAAGATGACAGTGGCTTAAGGTACTATCCCCCCAAACAAGGGAGAGAAATGTTTCAAATAAAAGGAATGATGGCTCCTGGCGTCCCAAAGGGTTCCCGGCGTCGCAGCATATGGGCCATGTCCCCCGCCCCGCCCCCCACCCTTCCTTCTACGCAAAGAATGGCCTCGCCTTGCTCCAAAGCCACCTTTCTGTAGAGACAAGTCCATCTGACCAGTCACAAAAATTCATCCTTGCACCCAAAAGACATGTGTTTCCCCCAAGCAGACAGAGCCACCAGCGTACGCAGTGCATCGTACTGTCCCGTTTCCTTTGTGTCTGTGACATAGACAAGGTGGGCTTCATCATTCCCCTTCTACAGACGAGGACACTGAGGCCATGAGGTTGCCTCACTGACTTTCACCCACCAAGACCTGAGGTCAGGCACAGCAGCCCAGGCTGGTCTTTGGGCGTCTCCAAGGTCACCCTCCGCTGCCACGTGGCGTGGCTACCTGCTCCTGTTACCTCCCCGCAGCTCCATCCCTCATCATCGTCACCCTGAAGTGCTGTCACCCTGTTTACAGGGAAGTCACTCCCAGAAACGTCTGCCTAGGGACTCTGTTATGAGCTAAACTGTGTATGTTGAAGTCCTAACCCCTCCGACTGTGAGTATATTTGCAGATAGGATCTTTAAAGAGGAAATTAGGGTAAAATGAGGCCATAGGAGTGGACCTTAATCCAATGTGACAGGTGTCCTTGTAAGAAGAGGAGATCAGGACACAGGTGACACACAGACTAAGGGGTGACCATGTGAGGACACAGCACGGAGGCGGCTGTCAGGGACTGAGCTGTGTCCTCCCGCCCCCGATTCGTAGGTCGAAGTCCTCACCCCCACCGCACCTGAAGGCAGGGCAATGAAGGAGGTGGTTAAGGTTCATTTAGGTCCCTAACCTGATGGGACCGGGGTCCTTATAAGAAGAGGAGGAGCCACCAGCGATCTCGCCCTCTGTGCTCACCCAGACCAGACGGAGGGCCGCGTGAGGACACGGGGAGAGGGCGGCCACCCACGAGCCAGGGAGAGAGGCTTCAGCAGAAACCAGCCCCGCTGGCACCTGATCTCGGGCTTCCAGCCTCCGGAACGATGAGAAGATAAGTTCTTGTTGCTTAAGCCCCCGGTCTGTGGCACTGTGTCACGAAGTCGTGGCAAACTAATGGAGTCCTAGGACCGTCCACAGAGAAGGGGCGTCTCTGTCTGTTCCTTCAGCTGACGGTTTCTGGGCGAGTGCCGGCCCTGGGGTCGTCTGGCAAGGAGGCGGGTGGGTGCAGAGTGGGGGTGAAGGGGCTCTGAACTCGGGGGTTCAAATTCCGGTCCCCTTCCTGCTGTTAGACAGTCATTCCTTTGACTTAAGCCAAAGGAGGTAGCACATCCTGTCTCGCTTTGCAAGAATAACAGAAAGTTAGAGGCAGAAGAGGCAGAAATCCAGCCAATTCCTTTACAGACAAAGAAAACCGAGGCTCCGAGAGAAGCGCCTGGCTGCGATGCCTCCCAGGTCTCCTGGCGCCCGGCCTGCATTTCTCTGCCGTCTTCTGCCTCCCCTCACGGGTCCTCTTCTGGGGCCAGGTGCTATGGGGGGGGAAGGGGGCGGGCAGGAGGGCTGGGCTACCACGTTACGCTCACAGTTTGCCTCCGGCTGGAAAGGAAAGCTGCAGAACCTTCCTCCGGGGCCTGGGGGACAGATCCCGCCCCTCAACCCAGGGGTCATCGGCTTGGCTTCATTCCCCTTTACTTTCTGCACCGCCCACCTGGGTGGATGGTAGCGGGATGCTGGCAGCTTGTCACGCCTCTAGCCCTGACTTGGGGTCCATCTTCTCGGCCCTGGGGCGCCAGCGCCACCCTTTCTACGAGGCAGGAGCGAGCCTGCCCCACACTCGAAGGAGACGTCTCCCAAGGGGCAGAGAGCTCACCTGAGGGCAGGAGGGACACTCAGGCACAGGGATGCGCAGACACTGCTGGAAGGACAGCTCTTCCCACCTTGGCACCGAGAGGCCAGGCAAGCCCCAGGGAGTGAGGGGCCCGCAGCCAGGCAGGGGGCTTCCCAGGAGAAAGCAGCAGGGGCCAAAGAAAGGGGCCACAGCCAACAACCGCCGCAAAGTGGCCGCTGCCCCCTCTGCATCTCCCACACCATCTCCACCCCACTGGCGGGTGGGGAGAGAGACTGGACCAGAATTTGGAATTAAACTGCCTTCAGCTTCTTGGGGACAGGTGAGGCCTCTCTCACAACTGCATCCCCATGGGAAGGGAGACCCCATTCCCTCTAGACAGGTCCTTCCACTCAGCTGGGCATTGCAGGCCTGGAGGGAGCTTCCAGAAGCAGACTCGAGGTCCCCTGCATGTCCCCTACCCCACTCACTCCCCCTTGGCAGTGACAGCCTCCTGGTGACTGAGGGATTAAGTGCTAACGTCTGGCGGCCTCCCAGGAGACAGACAGGCAGGCCCTGGGGTACCGATGCCGCAGTCACCGACAGGAAGAAGAGATGAGACGGGCGGCTGGACAGATGGAGACTCCACCTGCCGAGGCCCACTCTCCCTCCGTGGCGTGTTTCCAGCCCTCCCTGGCGTCCAGTCCCACTGCCGGGGGAGGATGGGGCTCGCCAAGGGGAACTTCACCCCAACCCAGGGCAGGCCTCTCCTTCCCTCCTCCGAACCAGCCAAACTGCAGACTGAGGAAATCCATTCAGATCAGAATTGGTCATGTTTGGTCCAGAAACTTGAACTTAACCAAATGAAGAGCCGACAAGTACACCTAATCTCAGAATGAACCCCGATATATTCTTCTTTTTTTAAGCTGATTTTTTAACTGCTAAAAACAAGTTATTATAGTTAGATTCGTAATGAAACACAGATGTTTCCTATATGTACTAGACCAAAACAAGTGGAAGAAATCATGGTGATTTGTAAAGTCTGTTGGTCCAGGGGTGTGCTGTGTGACCTTGGGTAAGTCACTCGCCCTTTCTGGGCCTCAGTTTCCCTCATTTGCGTCAGGCTAGAAGATCTAAATGGCTCTTAGCCCTGCTTATCTAATCCCTGAATCTCAAAATAGTCTCCAATTGGACTCTGCAGAGCCCTTCCATGAGATTCAGTTCCCCTGCCTGGATGATAACCAAGGCAAGTCGTCTGGAAAAGGAATGTTCTATACGTGCCATCTGTGAGGAGGCTGGGAAACAGGACCGAACCCTGGGACTCGGGGAGCCTGCTGACTCTTTGCAGCCGGCACTAATGTAATTATGTGATTAGGACGTTCATCTTGGTTTTCACTGTGCTTCATGTGGTTCCATCGAAAGTGACAATGAGCTGCCTGGTGGGTGACACCATTCTCCCAAAAGGGCCCATGGAGAGTTATTCTGGGCGGGGGTCATCCCGAGACACGAATATCCATTGGCAGGACGGGCAGTTTCGGAGGCGTCTGTCACCTGGGAAGGGGCGTGCCCGCTGCTGTCAGGGGTGGAGTCACAGAAGCAGGGGTGGGAAGAGCTGAGGCCACTCCCACCCCTGTTCTCCATTTCCAGATGGAGAAGCAGGCCGGTCACTAGCTGACAAAGGCGGTACCGTTTCAGCTGCAATTTCTCATCTTTGCACGGGCTGACTCACTCCTTCGTCTCTATCCCACAAGGCATGAGGCACTCAGCTGAGAAAGTAACACCAAGTCTGAGAGTCCCTGGAGACGGGACACAGGGGAGGCGTCAGGAATGCTGACTGTGCTGTGGGCACCCTGCCCTGAGGGCTGGGCAGCCAGGCCTGGGAGCAGTACCTGCTTTGGGAAACGGGTCCCTCCTTCTGTGCAAAAGACATGTCTATGCTTCAACAGGAAAACATTAAGCCCGAGAAGGTGCCCCAAACTTCCTGGAGGCTGGAGGACACCCCTTCTCCAGGGCTCCTGCTGCCAGAAGTGGGGTGCTGATGCCCTGAGTTCTGACCACCTCGCCTGGTCACCCTGGGATCCACGTGCTTTGGGGCTCCTGCATGTGGACTCACGCAGGGATAACGACAGTCCACGTGGCTTTCCCCACCCTCCAGGATGGCTGAAGGGTTTCTCCGGTGCCTCTCCTCTCACCCCTCTGCAGTGAGCTTGGCATGGAGACTGCAGAAATGACAGAGGAACTGGGCCCCTCTGCTGCCACCTGGCCCCTGTGATCCCGGAGGGCAGGGAGCAATGGATGGACATTATACGGAGACTGATCTTGCCCACCGTCTCCGTCAGCTGGGACTGCTCTGACCAAATGCCGCAGACTGCGGCTGTGGGGGGAGCACTTAAACAACAGACAGACATCATTTCTCACATTTTGGAGGCTGGGAAGTCCAAGATCAAGGTGCTAGCAGACTCAGGTCTTGGCGAGGGCTCCCCTCCTGGCTTGCAGATGGCGACCTTCTCACTGTGTCCTCACCCGGTGGAGAAACAGAGCTCTGGTCTCCTCCTCTTCTTATAAGGACACAATCCCGTCACAGGGGCCCCACCCTCATGGTCTCACTTAAACCTCATTACCTCCCAAATCAGGGTGCCATTGCCTTAGGAGTTAGTGCTTCAACACATGACTTTTGGGGGGGAAACAAGCATTCAGTCCGTACCACCCAGTTCAGAGAAGACAGGAGGAAGACACAGAAGAGTCAACCATCTACGGAGCTGGATACCCCGTGTTCCGGGGGCAGGAATGGGTGGGAGGTCCTTCTCAGGGTCCCTTCCGAACAAATGGCTGGAGCCATGAGGGGTGAAGGGAGAGAATTCAAGGTATCCCCCACTCTCAGGTGCGACCCTGCCCTTGCACAGCCCCAAGATGACGGCCTCCTGACTTTGTGCCCTGGCACCCTGCTCACCTCACGTCGTCTGGGCCCCGTCTTCAACCTGCCCGAGGTCCAGGCTGCCTCCTGACGGGGAGTGCACACAGATCTCTTCCCAGGGAGGTGGGTCCAGGTATAGTTTCCAGGATGTCAAGGGAAGCCTCAAACCCATTAACCCATGACTATCACGCAGTGTTAGAGGCATAGCCTTGACAGCCCAGTCCCGGGGAAAGGATACACATGCTCCCAAAGGCAGGAGAGAAGCAGATTAAAGTGTGAGCTGAAGCCTTTCCTTTGATCAAGGAGTAACCCTACACCACCTCTGCTGGAGGGGAAGGGAAAGAAACCTTGTGAATTTCCACCCTGGGTCTGCCACTGAGGCATGATTATCTGATTTGATCCCCAAAATAGTCCAGCAAGGGAGGGTTGTTCTCCATTTACAGGTAAGGAAGCAGAGGCTCGGAGGTGGCCAAGGATTTGCCCAAGGTCACAGAGAATCAGAACTTCCGGTCTGACATCAAAGCCGCCGCATGTCCCAAGGCCTGAATTTTCACTCACTCTCACCCCCTCATCCTTCACCAAATAGTATTTAAGAGCCTGACACACAGCAGGAATGGTTCTAGGCACTTGGGATACAGCTGGCATCAAGAGAACAAAACTAGGGCCATGTGACAGGGAATGCCCGGGCGTGCCCAGGTTGGACTGACCAGTAAGAAGGTCTCTCTGAGGAAGGGACACGTGTCCTGAGACCTGAGGTCCAGGGTAAGAATGCTGCAGGCAGAGGGCAGGTCCCCGGAATGGCTGAGGCACGGTGAGCAGGGGACAGCAAACACCATGACACGAGGTCAGAGAGGAAAGCAGAGGTGACCCATGAGCCCCCACAAGAAGGTGGGCTTTTTCCTCAGTAAAAAGGGAAGGCTTTTTAGAATGATAAGATTTAAAGATTTAAACAGCAAAGTGGCAAGATCCAATCTGCTGATTAAGAAGCTGGCTCTGGCTCTTGTGTGCCCACCAGCGGGGAAGCTGGATGCCATGGGGTAGCCAACTGGCTCTTGGCCACTTTCTAGACAAGAAAGGGCAGTGGTGTGAGTGACGGTGGGCAGTGGGGAGGACAGAAGTCATGACACAGAACAGCTTTTAGACCGAGAGCTGTGTGACTTCCTACCAGCCTGGCTGGGGCCGGCGGCAGAAACAGGTGTCAGGGGTGGGACTCGCCATGAGCCAGAATCCAGACCCCCCTGACACGTGGGGGGAGAAACAGGAAACCTCCAATGAGTGCATAAATGAAGAAATCCAGGAGAATTTCAAGACTGTCCCTTTGGGCAGAACCTCATGCACAGGGACCCACCTGGATGGAGGCTGGAAACGGCTCCAGCGTGCCATCAGGATCATCCTGGCCCAGGGGGTTGGAAAACAGGAAATGTGTACTCCGATTCACCTCTTTTCACTTTTTTAACGCGAGGGTGTGGGTGTCTCGAGAGAAAGAAGGAAGGCCAGGGGCTGTGGCTGGGACCTCTCACCATGCCAAGGGCCACAAGAATAGTTATTTCACTGGTAATAAAATGGGGGCATTTCTCACTCATCAGATACAAAATGCATGTCTAATTACACACCACCTTTTTAGAGTAAAAGCTGTACCTTTTATTCAGGGGAGAGTGTCAAGCACCTTCTCCCTTAAATGCTGCCCTGCCTGCACTGTTCTCTGAAGTACAACGAAGGATCTTGGCTTAACTGCCACTTCCACTTCTGGTGGTGGGGGGTTGGTGCCCGAGTGGCGAGCAGGTGTACCTTCTGAGAGCACGGAGGGGACTTATTTTCAATCTTTTTTAAGAGGTAAGAAAATGCACGGCTTCCCTGTGGCACAGTGGTTGAGAATCTGCCTGCTAATGCAGGGGACACGGGTTCGAGCCCTGGTCTGGGAAGATCCCACATGCCGTGGAGCAACTAGGTCCGTGAGCCACAACTACTGAGCCTGCGCGTCTGGAGCCTGTGCTCCGCAACAAGAAAGGCCACGACAGTGAGAGGCCCGCGCACCGCGATGAAGAGTGGCCCCCGCTTGCCACAACTAGAGAAAGCCCTCGCACAGAAACGAAGACCCAACACAGCAAAAATAAATTAATTAATAAACTCCTACCCCCAACATCTTCTTTAAAAAAAGAAAAAAAGAAAATGCAAACCATAAGTAGGCTTAAATGCTTTTTTCCGAAGCATAATATTACCATACAGTGGAGAGGTTATTAAATCACCCAGTGCAACTCAGTTCCTCAACCTGCGTTGGGTGACAGAGTCTCCTGCTACATTTCTGCAGCCCCCCAACTCTCTCTTCAGCCCAGTTTGCCACTGAGGGGTTTGGAGTTTGGCTGTAGCAACCCTCAGAGGGATGTCCCCTGGTGCTCTAAGAGGGAGAAGGGCTTGACTGCCTCCTTCTGAAGCTGTGGGCCAGGAAGGACTTTCTCTAGAGGGTGCACGTGTATTACTATTTCTTTTTTATATTTTGCCTCTTTGGAACTTGCAAGGGGATTTGGTTCAATAGCACTTATCTCCGCTGCTGCATTTTTAAGCTGATATATCCTGTTTTTGAAGTAGATAGGATCTGTTTTGGCCCCTGTCTGAATTTCCAAGTAACGACTGCCCTCTGAGCCTGGGCATCCTCACTGGTCCCCCTGCAACCACCCTGGGCCCCGACGGTAGACTGAATACCCAGTGCAGCCTCCTACTCACTCAGAGGCACGGCCACGGACTCAAGAAAAGCCCCTGCTTCCTCGTGTCCTTGCCCACCTCTCCCCCTCACGCATTTGGCTTTAGTCCCACAGGTGCTCTCAAGCCTGCTCCTGCCTCAGGGCCTTTGCACTACCTGCTCTCTCCGCCTGCAACACTCTTTCCCCAGAGGCACACACAGCTCTCCCCTTCAGGCCTGTTTATCAGCGAGGCCTCTCCCGACCACCCCATGTAAAAGAGCAGCACCCTGCCCCCCAGCCCCCAGCCCCCGCCAAACACTCCTCGTCCCCTTTTCTGCTTTACTCTTCTCTAAGCCATCTTTACTATCTCTCCTATTCCCACTGCTTCACTTAGGTACCTGTTTACTGTCAGTCTGCCCTCACTAGGATGATCATGGCATGAGGGCAGGGAGTCCTGCTTGGTGTGAATCCCCAGCACCTAAAACAGTGCCTGGTGCAAAGTAGGCTCTTAATCATTCATTCAGTGAATGAAATGAGTAGAAAATGAACTTTGGGGTCAGTCGGGAATTCACCTCCTAGCTCACAGCCATGTGCCACTGGGGAAGTTACTAGACCTCTCTCTAAGCCTTCGTTTCTGTGTCTCTGTAATGGCAACGTAGCACCCACTCAGAGGGTAGCTGTGAGCAGTGTGTGAACCATCCAGCACAGTGAGCGGCACAGAGCAGAGACGCGATCGCTCTTAGAATTCCACCGTCTCCTGCTACGCTCCCATCCCCAACCTTCAGGGGATGCAGAGTCAGTGGTGGTGGAAGAGCCCAGTGTGCCTGGTACCCCAGGTGGGGCATCCCAGCCACCCAGAATCCACAGACGGGAGGGTGTCCCCAGCCCTCAGGTATCAGCCCAGGGTACCACCTGTGGTCTGTGAATTCTGAGAACCTTCTCCTGGGTGCCTGGGCTGCATTCACTGTCCCAACTGACCTCCCCGGTGCAGGGCTGCACCTATGTGTCCCAGGAGACAGCCTGCATGGAGAGGCAGTTGTGGGAGACATTAGTGGCTGATTCTCTGAACCCTTCACCCCATGATCTCCAGAGGGGGCTCCCAGGACACCGGTCTTCTCAGCTCTGCAGGACTGAGCACACTAAACCCCCAGGCCTGTCCTGAAGACACAGCCTTGCTCAGGGCAGGAGCTCAGCCCCAGAGGCACAAAGGCACAGATGGAGGAACAGTTCCCAGTCACAGGACCCCAGATTTCCCACATTCGGGGCAGGAAAACAATCATGACACACACCCCTCCCCAAGCACCGTGGTCCCTGAAGGCTCTGAGGGCCCACAGACACGCCTACACGAGAAGCTGCCGGGCTCGCCGTGGACCGCTGGCACCTAGCACAGCGCCTGTGCACACGGATAATTTGCTGGATGGACGCAGGGAGGAAGAATACAAGAATATGGCCATCCTCCTGGCTTTCCGGTCATTTTACATGATAATCGCAGGCCCTCAGGGGCCCTGTGGGAGCCGTTCTGGATTATATGCTCCTTCCAGAAGGAAAACCGGGACAGCAAACAGCTCACTTGAGGCATGCGGGAGTGAGGGCTTGGGGCCTGAAAGCACCATCTCTCCCTTTCAAGCAGCTGCAGGGTGTTGCCGGGGCAACAGAAGGCTGTCTGACAGCATTTGGCAATTTAACTCTTACTCCACACAGAACATGAAAGTGAGAACAATTTAACAGATGTTCTTGCTTCTAACAGTTCACGATGGAGAGAAGCTTGTGATGCATCTGGTCTGGGCCAAGCAGAGGCACTTCTGATTTCCATGTGGTGCTGTCTCACGCCCAGCAGGTGTGGGCCGCCTGGCTCCCTGGGAACCAAAGAATGATCTTCAGCGTCCCGAGTGCTAGGCTTCCTCCAGGGCACCAAGCTCACCTTTCAGCCCAAGCTGAGCAGATGGAGTCGGGATCCTTTCCAGGTGCAATGATGCCTAAAGGTCTATAGCGGGGGCTCTCAAACTTCAGAGTGCATCAGTATTGCCCGGGGGGTGAGAAGAGGGTTGCTAAAATACAGACTGCTGGACCCCACCCTCAGGGTTTCGGATTCAATGTGTCTGGGGTGGGGCCCGAGAATCTGCATTTCTAACAAGTTCCCAAATGTTGCTGATGCTGCTCATCCAGGGCCCACCCTTTGAGACGCTGGTGGGTACAGCCGTGCCACTCAGAGAGCAGTCCTGTACCAGCAGGGTTGGCACCACCTAGACATCCGTTCGGCATGTGAGTTCTCAGGCCCTGCTCTCAGAACCTTCAGAATAGCCATCTCTGGGGGCGGGGCTCAAGAATCTGGGTTTGAGCGAGCCCCCCGGGCGATTCTGATGCACCCTGACGTTTTGAGAAGCGCTGGGCTAGGGCAGCAGTTCTTAGACGTTCACTGCACATTAGAATCACCCAGGGAACACTTCCTGTGCTCAGGCTGCACGCTGATCTCTGGGGGTGGGGTACAGGCCCCTCGTGTTCAAAGCTCCCCAGGTGATTACAATGCACAGCCAAGCCTGAGAGCCACCGGTCTAGAGCCTGGCTGCACAAGCGTGGTCTTAGGACCAGCGGTGTCAGCGTCACCCAGGAGCTGGTTAGAAATGCAGAATCTCAGGCCCTACATCTCCTAAACCAGAATCTGCATTCCAGAGAGACCCCTGAGTGATTGGTGTGTACAATCAAGTGTAAGTTCCACTGATCTAGGGACACCTCTCTGCCCATACCTACTGGAAGCATGATCCATGAACAAAGCATTTGTCTTCTCTGAGCCTCAGTTTACTCATCTGTAAAATAGGTTTACTACGCAAACCAGGTTTGGATTATATAGATTAGTAGATGAATGGTCTCCCTCTGAATCAAGCAGGAGGGAGCCGGACAAGTTCCCAGACTGTACAAAAGCAACTGCCATCCTAAAAGGTCAGGGTACCAGGCTTTGGCAACAACACAGTGCTGAGCGGGGCCTGGGGGACGAAGCCTGGGTGCTGGACCCAAACCCACCACGTTGGATAACACAACGTGATCCAAGCAGGTCAAGATGTCCTCCGCGCCTCAGACTCCTGTCTGTAAAATGAGGGCATCGAACCAAACATTCTCGCAGATCCTCTGTGGCCTGAATTCTTGTCTGGAACCTAACATATGATTCCACAAGTATTTATGGAGTGTCAGCACGTACCTGTGCTGCCTGGTGCCAAGGCACAGAGTTTCAAACTAACAACATAAGAGGCCCACCCCAGAGAATGTAAACACAAAATGACCGGGACTCAGAATTGCCCCAAACTCACCGAGACGCTGATGTTTGCAAGATACAGTCTGTTAACTGCTCGTTCCTGTAGATTCTCAGTGCTGGCCCTCATCAAGATGGATTATTAATTCATTTGTTGGGCCTCAGTTTTAAGTCAGGTCACATACATAGAGTTCATTATTTTAACTATAGAAAGGCCTTCCCTGGGATAAACTTTAATGTCTTTGCCCTCAGGTTCTATAAGGGAGCAAAATGAAAGCTGTCCATTTGTAACAAAGTTTCAGCCAGACCTTGTTGCTTCGGCCTTTGATATGAGGACTCAGGTAATAAACCCCTTCAGTGCCAGGAAGATGTCTGTCCCTCTTAAGGAAAATCTGAAGCACCCTTGGATCAGAGAGTGTGACATGTTTCCCTTTTTGCCTCAGCTGCCGGAAAGCTCAGTGATAAACGGAGCTCTCAACCGTAGCCCCATTCAACTCAGGCACCCTGGCCCATCTCCTCTTTGGTCTCTTGTAACTGGGATTTTATTCTGTATTCTTTTAATTTTCCTGTACAATTGTGAGCAGGCTTAATACATTTTGGAATTGAGTAGGGGTAAATATTCCAGAGAGTTGCAGAATGTGAAAATTGAAAGAGACCTTCTCTTGGGCCAAGAAAAGGTAAGCAACTTCCTAAAATTAGTCAGTGGTTTGGGACTAAAAGGGACCCAAGTCAAGGTCCCCCTGCCCAGTAGTCCTAACTACGTTCACTTCCACATTCTTCTCTGGGGACCCTGGCGATACCCCCTCTTGCCAGTGGGGAAGCTGAGGTCCCAAATGGGGAGGGATGTGTGCCAACCACACTCATGTCGGGGTGATGGCTGCCCGCCTCCCCGCCCCGGCATCCCATGTGCTCTTGCTCGGACCCTGCACCAGCGTGGAGCCCACCACTGGGAATAAGTCACCCAATCAGAAACATTCCTGCCCACCAACCCCAAACTCCTAGTCCTTGCCTCCCCCCGACCCCGTGGCAACCACAAGTCTGCTCTCTCTACGTCTGTGAGTCTGGTTCTGTTTTGTAGATAGGTTCATTTGTGTCATAGTTTAGATTCCACATATACGTGATATCATATGATATTTGCCTTTCTCTGTCTGACTTACTTCACTCAGTATGAGAATCTCCAGGTCCATCCATGTAGCTGCAAATGGCATTATTTCATTCTTTTATATGGCTGAGTAGAATTCCATTGTATCTATATACCACATCTTCTTTATCCATTCCTCTGTCGATGGACATTTAGGTTGTTTCCATGTCTTGGCTATTGTGAATAGTCCTGCCGTGCACAGAGGGGTGCAAGTATCTTCACTTTGCTGCACAGCAGAGATTGACACAACATTGTAAATCAACTATACTTCAATAAAAAATGGAGTTAAAAAGAAGAAGCAGTTGCATCACTTCTTGCACTGGGTGACAGATTCGATAAAGAAAACACTTCTCGGGGCCACATTTTCTGGTCTTGATTTCCAAAAATGGATTTATCAGCCCCTTCTTACAACACTCCCTCCACCTCTGTAAATCCCACTAGAACCCAATCCCAGGAGTGACAATCAGTGACCTGCCTCTGGACCATGGACCTGAAGTATTTGTTAAATATTTCTGCACCGATTAGGCACTGGTTGGAACACCCTGAGCACCCCTGCCCCTGATTGCCCTAGGGTTCATCCTGGCACAGCAGGGGCCTCGGGGCAACCTCCCTCCTGAGGAGATCCGTTGATGGCTGTGCCTCACAGTTTGTTCAATATTTTGAATATGAGCCCGGCCTCAACAGAACAGAGCTTTCTAGGAGACATAACATGGAATTTGAAGTTTGACATTAGACGGAGTTTGAGTGTGTGCTTTGCTAATTACTAATGTAGGACTTGGAGCAAATTACTTCACCTCCTTCAGGATTCTATCTGCCTTACAGAGTAGACAGGAGATGGACAGAACATACACGTAAAAGGGGCCACGGGTTACTGTCAAGTCATATGGTCTTGGGATGTATCAGCACGGAGGGAAGAGAGCAAGTTCGTTAAAACTGCACTGGGGGCTTCCCTGGTGCCGCAGTGGTTGAGAGTCCGCCTGCCGATGCAGGGGACACGGGTTCGTGCCCCGGTCCGGGAAGATCCCACATGCCGCGGAGCGGCTGGGCCCATGAGCCATGGTCGCTGAGCCTGCGCGTCCGGAGCCTGTGCTCCGCAACGGGAGAGGCCACAACAGTGAGAGGCCCGCGTACCAAAAAACAAAAACAAAAACAAAAAAAACCGCACTGGGAGTGACAGACCAATTAATTAAATATGGTCCATCCACACAACAGGGTGTTATTCAGCCTTAAAAAGAAGCAAATTCTGACACATGCTACATGGATGAAACTTGAGGACACTACGCTAAGTGATACAAGCCAGTGACAAAAGACCAAACACTGTACGATTCCACTTTTAGGAGTTACCTAAAGTAGTCAAATTCATAGAGACAGAAAGTAAAACGGGGGTTTCTAGGGGCTGGAGGAGGGAGGAATAGGGAGTTAGGTACAGTTTCAGTTTGGGGAGATGAAAAAGTTCTGGACCTGGATGGTGGTGATGGCTACACAACAATGCGAATGTCTTTCCTGCCACTGAACTGTACACTTAAAAATGGTTAAAGTATTAAAGTAGTACATCTCATGTTATGTGTATTTTACCACATACACACACACACACACACACACCCCTTAAAAGAGAACTATGCCAAGAGTCACACTCTGTAAGTCCCAAGGAAAAGCCTGGCAGCTCTGGGAGGAATCTTGCTAAGTTTTTGCACGTGGAGTTTGTAGCAGTTACTTTGGTCATTCAGTAGTAGTTTTGCTCTTTCTCATTCCTTGAGAACATGCCTAATAGATGAAGCTTCAGATTAGATTCTTCTGGGTCAGGAGGGTATTACTGTACATCACGCAGAAGTATTCCTTGAGAACACACATCACAGGACCTGAGATCCAATTAACAGGAATGGGTGGAACACTTATTCTGAAACAATGAACTTGACCCATGTTCTAAGCTAATAATTTAACGTTACCCATTACTAACTGCCATGGATGTCCCAGTATCTCAGTGAACACCACCAAGCGTTAACAAAACCATGGTGGACGAGGGACACATTACAGGGTCCATTCCTCCCAGGACAGTCATCGAAATGCCCACTGCCCAGAAAGCCTGCAAAGCCTCCCCTACTTTTAGGATCCGTGTCTGCTGGGCTCCAAACTGCAAAGGGAGGAAGGAGTGATACTAGCTAAGCCTCAGTGTACCAGACTTTCCACACACTCTTCAGTCTTTCCAAACTCCCTCTGAAATTCCCACTTCATTGATGAGAAAACTGAGGCCCAGGGAAGGTGTAAGGCTACTGGTATTTCTTTCTTTTTTTTTTTTTTTTTGTGGTACGCGGGCCTCTCACTGTTATGGCCTCTCCCCCTGTGGAACACAGGCTCTGGACGCACAGGCTCAGCGGCCATGGCTCACGGGCCCAGCCGCTACGCGGCACGTGGGATCTTCCCGGACCGGGGCACAAACCCGCGTCCCCTGCATCGGCAGGCGGACTCTCAACCACTGCGCCGCCAGGGAAACCCCTACTGGTATTTCTTGAGTGCCCACTTTGTGTTGGTACCATGGCTAGGTGCTTTCCAAATGGGATCTCCGTTTTCTGGATATTACTATCATTCCTTTTTTTGTTTTGTTTTGTTTACAAGTAGGAAATTGAAGAGAGGTGAAGCCATTTGCTTAAGGTCACACAGTGAGTGAATGATAAAGCCAAATTGGAACTCCTATCTTTCCAACTGCCCAGTGATGCTTCCCATTATGTCCCAGTTGCCACTGTGAGACAGTAGGGCAGGAGGGAGGAGAAGATATTTCAGGAAGGGCCTGGCAGCTAGTTGGGGCTCCACAGATGCTAGTGGACCCTGATATGTTAGTCTTAAGAGAACACTGTGCTGTATGTTTCTAACTTAACAAATAAGCCAGGAATTAGAGTGAAACACGTCTCCTTAGGAGTGTGGAATGAGCAAGGCCTCCTACTGACAGGAAGATGGATGGACAGAGAGGATGGCACCTTCCCCCGGTCACACAGTGGGACCAGTGTTGCTGGATCCTCTCCTGCGCTCCTCTTCAAAATAGCGCACGGGCAGCACAGAGTGGTGACCGCCAGCTTGGGGGCGGAAGATATCCCAGGAGAGGCCAGGGTCCCCCTCCTCAGCCTGAAATGTGGACCACATGCCCCGCCAGACCCTGGGCACAGGGCAGCCCAGCCACATCCTGGGCTTGGGCCTTTGCTGGAAAAATTATGTATTTCACCCCCATCCCCAGCTTTGGAGAGGGAGACGTGCCAGGTGAAGAGCTGGATTGCCATCTAAGGTGTCTAGAAAATGGTCTCGCTTTCAGCCTCATTCTGCACTTCTCCCTCTCGCTAAGAAATGTCACCTTAGTGAGACTCTATTTCTTCTCCAAGAGCTGCTTCCATAGAAAAAGGCTCCATCTGTACCAAGCAACGGAGGAAAGAGCACAGAATTCGATGTCAGCACATCAGGGCTCATGGGGGGAGGGGAGATGGTGTTTGTTCCCCTAAATTTATATGCTGAAGCCCTAGCCCCCAGTGCAATGGTATTAAAAGGTGGGGCCTTTGAGAGGTGACTAGGTCTAGATGAGGTCATGAGGGTGGGGTCTTTATGATGAGATTAGTGCCCTTAAAAGAAGAGGAGGAGGGGCTTCCCTGGTGGCACAGTGGTTGGGAGTCCGCCTGCTCATGCAGGGGACGCAGGTTCGTGCCCCGGTCCGGGAGGATCCCACGTGCCGCGGAGTGGCTGGGCCCGTGAGCCATGGCCACTGAGCCTGCGCGTCCAGAGCCTGTGCTCCGCAGCGGGAGAGGCCACGGCAGTGAGAGGCCCGCGTACCGCAAAAAAAAAAAAAAAAAAAGAAGAGGAGGAGAGCTCTCTCTCCCTCCGTGAACACACTGAAGAAAGGCCATGGAAAGGCACAGTGAGAACACGGCCGCCTGCAAGCCAGGAAGAGAGCCCTTGCCAGGAACCAAATCTGCTGGCACCTTGATCTTGAACTTCCCAGCTTCCAGAACTGTGAGAAGTAAATGTCTGTTGCTTAAAGCACCCAGTCTATGGTTTTTTTTGTTACAGCAGCCTGAGCTGACTAAGACTGATGAGGCGTTATTGTTTAGTGCGTACAAGAGTTTCCATTGAGTAGGTGAATGCTGGAGATGGATGGTGGTGTTGGCACAACCATGTGAAGGTACTTAATGTCATAGAACTGTACATTGACATGTGGTTAAAATGGCAAATTTTATGTATATTTTACCACAATTTAAAAAATAAAAATTTTAAAACAGCACTTGGGTTCAAAACCCAGCTTTGGGACTTCCCTGGTGGCGCAGTGGTTGAGAGCCTGCCTGCCGATGCAGGGGACACGGGTTCGTGCCCCAGTCCAGGAAGATCCCACATGCCGTGGAGCGACTGGGCCCGAGAGCCATGGCCGCTGAGCCTGCGCGTACGGAGCCTGTGCTCCGCACCGGGAGGGGCCACAACAGTGAGAGGCCGCAAAAAAACAAACAAACACAGCTTTGCCACTTGGTGGCAGGTGACCTGAGTGGGGGGCTGCCTAGCCTCTCTGAGCCTCAGTTTCTTCATCCGTCAAGTGGTCCCATCCTGACCTGAGCAAGCCTCCCACAGGTGGGTCAACAGCAACAGGGGACCAGAGAGGACCAGTAGCCACGTGCTGGCAAAGAGCCCCTGAGCTGCCCCGACAGAGTGCTGCAGAGGGGCGTGGCTGACATGACCTCACACTCACGAGGAGCCACAGACCCACTTCTTCCAGCAGGAAGAGCACAGCAGTGTCAGCCGACAGCTGCCCATGAAAGAAAGCCACTCTGGCAGATCCCCCAGCTCTCTGAAACTGCAGGTTCAAATAAAGCTGCACTGAGAAGCAGACACAGCAAAGCAATGTGTTCCCACCCTTCATGTCCTGAGAGGGCAGGACCTGGCGCCTTCCCCCCGGGGAGTGTTCCCACGCCCTAGCCACCAGCCCGATCCGGGCACACGGCTGGAAGGAGGAAAAGCTCTCTGCTCAGCCCACCCTTCCTCTGTGGGCTGGAGAAAAGGCAAAGAATTCGGTCCAGCGAGCTTTTCAAGACAGGGAGGCACAGCCCCTGTAGGAGCGCTGGTGGGGGAGTCAGGAGGCCGGGATGCAAATCCCAGCTGGGAGGTGAGGGCAAGCGATGGCCTCTGCTCAGGCCTCACTGTCTCCACCACGTCCCGCTGGGAGACTTAGGTTCAAAGCCCCGCTGGGTCACATGGGCTATCCACTCAGTCTCTGAGTCTCCTTCATGGGGAACAGGGAAGCACCGGAAGTTGCCCCCACATTGTGGGAGGATCTATGAGGTCAGGAATGGCAACATGCACTTGTCGGATGAGAGGGTAGAAGGGAAGGGCCCACATCGTCCTCCATCATCCGTGTAACGAGGGGATCTGCACATGGGAAGCTGCCGTGGGGAGGCCACGGGGGGCCTCGAATGGCAGCTGGTCCAGGTCCACATGCTGGTCGGGGGCCCTAGAGCCAGAGGAGCCGGCAGGTGACCACCGTGCATCCCACCTAGTCTGGCAGGGCAATGAATGTGCACTCGGGCCATCCCCACCCGACGGCCAGCTGCTCTCTGGACACTGTCCTGTTCTCGTTCATCCAGCAAGCGGTTAGCAGTGTCCACGAGGCGCCCAGCAGTGAGCACAGGGGGACAGGAGGGGCCAGCTGCCCCAGGAGGGCCAGCTCCAGTCCAGGCTGAGCAGCAGCGGAAACTGTGCCTCTGCCTCTGCGTTCTCAGGCCTGGCACGGGAGGCCCGACAAACGTGTGCTGAATGAGCGCGCGTCACAGAGCCACTGAAGTGGCTCAGCGGCCCCTATTCCTAAGCGGCTCACCCAGCGACTTTCTCACTCCTGGTCTCTGCCTCTGTTTCTGTCTCTAGCCCTCCGTCTCAGCCTCACAGCAGGCTACCTAAGACACCTTTGCTTTAATCCCTCCCAAACCGACGTGGCCCCCCCAAAAGCTAGCAAGCGCCAGTTTACTTGAGGACCCACCTGAGTGAGGAACGGGTGTGTGGACACAGGGAGTCTGAGCACACACGCCATCAAGTGTCTGAGCTCGAAGACCCCAGGCAGTGACGACTCCCCTGCTTGTGTCACTCAGCCCACCACCTTCATGAGGCCTGGGCCACGAAACGCTGAATGACTACTAGGGTCTAAGGATGCCCCCCAAATGCAACAGACGTCAACAGTCAAGTGACCTGCCCAAGATCACAAGCTAGTAAGGTTTTCTGAGCTCACATCCAGGACCCTTTGCTTCTGCCGTGAGACCTCGTCTCTTGGAAGCTCCCATTAGGAGCAGCCTCCCAGCCTCCCAAGGCTGGCTGGCACCACAGAGGTTGTCCAGGCCAGCACTCTCGTTTGACTAAGACGGAGCCCGGGGACAGTGACCTGGCTGACCAGTGGTAGAGCAGAGTCTAGAACCCTTGCCTCCGGTCTCCCCACCCCCCGGCCACACTGCCCTCTGGTGACCGCCTGAAGAAGACACGTGAAGACTGACGGGAGAAATGATCTAACCTGCTGCGCAGGGTAAGAAAGAAGAGAGTGTCTAATGATACAAGCAGTCTGTCCGCGGGCCTTGGGAGGGGGTGAGGCCCCCATCATTGGGGGAATCTGGGATCAGACTAAATGACAACCCTGGATGTGACTCAAAATATGTAACAACTGATCCTACACAAACACAGCCAATCGTCACCAACAGCCTTCACAGCACCAGGACAGCTGGGCTTGTGCACCCCAAATAATCATCGCTTTTGTCACCACTCTCAGAAGAAGGCGTGAGGGCTGGAGTCCCTCTGTCTCTGAGGGTCTATGACTGAGGCAGGCTCTGGGATGGGGAGGCGGGGCTTTGGAATGAGCGAGTTACTTAGGCAAGGCACTTAACCTCTGCGACTGGGTTAGGATGAGGTGCATGAGTTCTTGAAAGGTGCCATCAGAACACACGACAGGCCCTTAACTGATGGCAGCTCTTATTTCAGCAGCTGACAGTGATGCAGGTGATGACTGAAGACACAGCGTTTGGGGGCAGGAACTGTCACCTGCCTCTCTCCAACTTCCAGATGTTTGCTCTTCTGATTCCACATCTGAAACCTAAAGGGCCCACCGACTTGAGCCTGCTTCCCATTGCATTAGAGGGAGTGGTGGAAACGAAGGAGACTGGTCCCTTGTTCCCGTGAGCCACCTGGCACCCCAGGGACATCCAGCGACGCCTACCTCTCCCCACTACCACCCAAACCGTAACTCGCCCCAATTCAGAACAGATTTATAGTAGAGAAGAGATTTATTGCCTGATATGCATATTTAATGACCTTCAAAGAGAGTTCATAAATACACCATGCAATTTATTGGTACTTAATGTTATGCATTAATTAATAATTTTTATGCCCTCCAACATGTGCCAGTTTGAAAAACTTAATAAAACATTCAATAACTCTTGTCAAAACTTAATAAATTTCCATGGATTTATACATCCTGGGAAATATACTCCATCTCAAACAAATTAAATAATGCATGTAATATGGGGGGGGGTTGAACAATTTACTAAAGCTTGATTTAATAGGAAATAGGTGTATTTTATGAGCTTCTTATTAGGGACTCAGGCATTCTCTTCCAAAGAAAGAGTGAGCGGCACCCCAGGCACCCTGCTCGCGGTGGCTATGTTAGCTGCAGTGTTAGCCTCTGACCCTGACACAGAAGGAAACGGGCTGCTCTTGCCCTGCCTGCCCAGCTCTGTCCTGGGCCCTCCTCTCTTCTCTGCATCGCTTCTTTGCTTTGACCAAGGCGCTCATCCTCAGCCTCCATGGATACACCCACATCCACAGACTGCTGAGGCTTCCCCACCCCAAATCAGCGCCCCAGGCTCAGCGCACTGGTGTAGCTGCGGGGCCGTGGCCACCGGCCACCCTCCCCGGCCCCAGAGGTAGCCGGACAACTCTCCCCCGACCCCCCAAAGGTTGATGTACAGCCTTGTCCTGCCACTAGGAAATTAGGGGGCTCCCAGGGCCTATGGGCACGGCCACACTCCTCAGCTGGACATTTCCGGTTTCCCAAACATTGTCCTGCTACCTTCCCAGCCACAGCTCTCACCCCACACAGAAGGTCCCCTTTGGGCGAATCACCCTGCTGCCATGCCCAGCCCCGGCCGGGGCTCCCACCTCCACACCCAGCCCTCTGACCTTCCCCTGGCCTGGAACTCCCGCCACTCCCCTCCTCCTGTCGAAGTCCCCGCTGAGTATCAGGGCCCAGTCCCATCTTCAACCTCCTCTCGGCAGACTCTCTGAATCCCCAGCTGGAAAAGAGCTCGTCCTCCCCTGCGGGTCTCCCGGGGGAGCGCATCTCACTCTACCCCTCTTCCCACCCTCTCCCACCAGGAAGGGCTCCTTGAAGGGCTGAGGCCCGCTCACCCCGTCCCCCCAACCGCTGCAGGGCCCAGTGGGGCTCAATACGCATTTGCTGAAGTAACAGATAAAGGAAACTAATGAATGTCCCTTTGTACTTGCAGAAAAAGGAATATGACAGGTGCAGGAGACCTGGTGGCCCCAGGTACACTGAGCCCCACCCAGCAGCCAGCGTGTTCCTGGTTCCTGGGGGGACTGTCTGGAACCCAGGTGACTCCCAGTGAGAAGAGGCAGCAGTGTCACCACGTCAGACCCAGTCTCCCTGCCAGTCTCCTCCCCAGCCAGCCAGGTCCTCTACAAAAGGTCACTCTAGCCACCTTGAGGCTGGAGGGACTGGAGCCAGGGACACTTCTGGGTGGCAGCAGTACCCCATAAGTTGCTGCATCAAAAGAAAGATCCTAAAAGTGAAGTTCATAGGGAGAAAATACCAGATGAATGCAGATACTTTTTTCACCTTTAAATTCCTATCCCAGGCTTCCCTGGTGGCACAGTGGTTGGGAGTCCGCCTGCCAATGCAGGGGACACGGCTTCATGCCCCGGTCCGGGAAGATCCCACATGCCGCGGAGCGGCTGGGCTCGTGAGCCATGGCCACTGAGCCTGTGCGTCCGGAGCCTGTGCTCCGCAGCGGGAGAGGCCACAGCAGTGAGAGGCCCGCGTACCGCAAAAAAAAAAAAAAAAAATTCCTATCCCATTTCCCCCCAAAACCTTTGTCATCTGCTACTGTTCATCCACTCTCAGGTAGGCCCAGGTAAGAGGATGCATGAGTAAACAGCAAAGCCACAGCTCGTGCACAAACCGCAAACCTGGAGATAGACCCGTGTGCTCACGGATGTGGGTCTGAGTGCAGACATAGGAAGTAAATCAATTTTCTGAGAGTGAAATCATTAAGAGCTCCTATGGCCAGATCAATTCCATCAATCGTCCATGTGGTTTGGGATCCATAGCAGTATTGCAGGTGGGCCTGGGGTGCTCTGAATCAAGGCACAGCACAGAGCCAGCGGGCACAACCAAGAAGGACCAACCAAGAAGAGAAGACGTTTCTAAGACAGAGCCAGCAAGCCCTGGTGACAGATCAGACATGAGGGTGAGGAGGACAGGGCTTTGCGAAGGGATGAAGGGGTTTCAGGAAGTGCCCAGGTCTTGCTGAACCGCCTTGGCAGGGGGATTGGATAGAAGTGTCAATAGTTTAAGAGCAAAAGAGAGTCTAGCATTTCTGACCCTAAATCTAAAAATGTCTAGATTACAGGCACAGGGGATCTACACTAAACCTCCCAACTTAGTACTGACTATACTTTCCTAAGTAATAAAATATAACCACATTTCTTTTAAAGATGTCCAGGCAGTGACATTGCCCAGCTACCTTCTATAACTTGTTCCAGTGGCTGACTACTTCCGTGTCTAGCAATTTCTTCCTTATAACTAAGTTTAATCCTTCGTGCTCTAGTTTAAGTCTTTCTTTGATAATTCCTTCTCTCTACAGCGGAAGTGCTACCATTTCATGGTTAATAATAGGACCTATTATTATGTAGAGATGTCACATCTCAAATCCAAAGGATGGCTAATGAAAACATGGGTAAATCCATGAATTGTGCTTTTATTCCAAAGACTAATTGTTTAGAAAAAGCTTCTGGCTTGGAATGAGGTTAGCTGCTAAGCCTATATAGAGTAAGGCTCATCCCATCCAAACAAACTTTCGTGCACTGAAGGCCACCGTCAACACAGAAGCCTTAGTTGCTGCCCCACGGCAAGGCTGCCACGAGTAAAGGACTTTCAAGTGGAGATGCCATCATTCTGTCCCCGTAAGGTCTGCACGTGTCAACTCAACTCTTTATGATGTCTCTCTGATCAGCTCTTTTTCAAAGGCAAATGGCAGGTGGTAAAATTAATATGTGGCAGCGGAGCCAAGATAAATAAAAGATACAGTGAGAATTGCACTTTCCCTTTGATTTCTCCCAGTTGAAAATCATCTCCAAGAGAGCAAACGAAACGTTTACTTTTACAAGAAAGAAGGGAGTCTGGGGAGATGTCCCACATGTCCCAGCTCCCTTGTCTAAGATGCCTTTGTACAATGTGTGCAAAAGTGACAGGCACACCCGCTCCCCAGGTGCCGCCCCACCTCTGTGAGACAGGACGCGCCGTGCTCTTTACAAGCACCCGCCTCTCCTACCTCTGCTGCTCTGTGCCTCCATAGGTGCGCCCTGAACCTGTGTTTGATCCACCCCCGAGGCTGAGAAGGAATTTAGCGGCTCTGTTGTGACGAAGAGAAAAATACGGAAAATGTTCTATTCGCTGTCAAGTTAGTATTGGGGAAAAGGCCACAGTCCAGGAGAGATCCTTCTGGAGTCAGTTTCATGAGCTTACAAGGGAGGGATTTGGGTGCAAGTGAAGAAAAGAATCAGAAGCTGATTTGTGGCTGGAATTAGAGCCCCTGGCATTTCTTAACCCCTCCGCACGCTGTGACCTTCACCTGCAGAGGCTGAAGTGGCGGAAGGGGGGTGGAGTTCAGCACAGTGACGAGAAGGTACTGGCGGGGGAGGGGGGGCGTGACTTCAGGTCCAAGGACAGGGTGCGAAAAGAGCCCCTGGGGAGGAACTGCAGGCTGGGAAAAGACCCCTGGGGAGGGGGGCCCCATCTGGACCCCATTTCTGCTCCTTTCCAGCTGTGTGACCTTGGGCAAGTCATTTAACTTCCCTACACCTGTTTTCTTATCTGTCCAATGGGGGTACATGCCAATTAACTTATAGGTTTGTAAGAATCAGATGAAAGAATATGTATGAATATGTCTTGCGATTTGTAAATACTATTGTGCAAAGGTAAGCTCTGAGGTGGATCTGGAGAAGAAAATAATGTAATAAAATAAATCTAAGCAAAGTAAAAGCAGAATTAATATTGATAAAGAATTAATGAATCAACAATTTTTAAAATGGTATACGAATTCAAGAACTGCTTCTTTGAGAAAAAATAAAATAAATTGCTAGCTATCGTAATCAAGAAAAGAAGGGAAGAAAGCACAAATGCACAAAATAAGAAATGGGATGGGGAAACAACCACAGAAGTTATTAAAGGAAACATATAAGACTTATTTGCTCCATTCTACCCAGCTAAATCTGCAAATCTGAATGAAATGAATTATTTTACAGAAATGTACAAATTACCAAAACCAATCTTTAGAAAGACAGAAGAGGTAAGGAAAATAATTATCATAGAAAAAAAGTTGTTACAGAGCTGAACGCACTAAAAAGAACTGGGCCTAACTGGTTTTATAGAAAATTCTATCTCATCCTTAAGAAACAGACAGCTGCCATGCTATTTAAACTGTTCTAGAACACAGAAAAAGAAGGAAAGCTTATTAATTTTTTTAAAATAAAACCAGTATATCGCTGACAACAAAACCAGAAAGACAAAAACATAAATAAAACTATAGACCAATCTTACTTAGAAATATTGCAAACTCTTAAATAAAATATTAGCACACAGAATCCAGCAGGACAGTAAAAGAAAGACATTGTCTCAGATGAGTCATGGAGCCCACAAACATAGGGATGTGTTAAGAAGTCTATTACCATAACTTTCCATACTAATGGATCAAGAGAGAAAAATTATATGATCATCTCCACAGACACTGAGGGCATTTTATAAAATTCAACATCCATTCTCAATCAAAATAAAACTCTTTCTTTTATCTTAAAATACAATAAAATTCTTAACTTGCATACACAATCACATACACACACACACACCTCTCAACTCAAAAGGCTGCATCATGCTTATCTGGGAAACATTAGAAGTATCCCAAGAACGCCTATTGGCAATACAAATTTTTAGCATTGGTCTGAAGGTACTAGTGAACTCAAACTAGAGACAGAGAAAGAAAGAAATATGAAAACTGGAAAGGAGGAGGTAAAACTACTACTATTTTCAGGTGAAAACTCCAGAGAATCAACTGATAAGTAAAGGAATCCAACTAGGTGGTTGACTACAGAATTAATAAGCAGTAATTACCAACTTTCCAAATGAAAACAACCAGTGAATGAAAGAAAGTACCATATAATAGTAACATAAAAGATAAAATACACACCAGGAAATGTGTATGAAGAAAATATTAAAGTTCGACTATGACTTAAACAGATGGAAAGGCGACCTGTGTTCTTGGACAGGAAGTCCCAACATCACAAAAATTTTTAATTCTCCCTAAGTTAATCTGAAAACTTAACTTGACTCCAATAAAAATACCAACAGATTAACTAGAAGAGCAGGTTCTCAAATTCACAGGGAAAAATAAACATAAAGAATACTTAGGAAATTTCTGAAAAAATAGGAGTAATAAGAAGAGACTACTAATAGCTAAAAAATATTACAAAGCTACATAGTAGTTAAAGCAGTGTAGTCCTGACACTTAAGATACAGACAGATCTACTGAATAGATTAGAAAGGCCAGACATTGACTGAAAAGCATATTGGGATATATTGCCACAAAGGTGGCGTTTATTTCAAGTCAGTTGGGGATGGAGAGGGATTACTCAATAAATGATGGTAACACAGATCATTAGACTTCTGGGAAAGTGAAAAGTGGATACTACTTCGCAATATACAACAAGTAAATTTCAGATTGATCAAATATTTAAACATAAAATGAAATTATATTAGAATTAGGAAAATATTTTATAATCTCATCATTCAGACAGCCTTGCTAAATATGACATTATGCTCCACACCATAAAAAGGATCTACAAATGTGATTTCGTTAATAAATTTTTTCATGAAACAAAAATACCATAAAATCAAGGCAAACAACCAACTGGGAAATATTTTGTAACTCATATTAAAGATAAAAGGACCACGATCATCTTTGTATTTCAAAATCTTGGTACTATGGAGAAGCTTTAAAAACTGTTTCTGCTAAAAAGAGGTGGTTGAACTCTGGTCATCAAGAGAGGGACTTGTGGTTTTTGAGAAAGAAAAGGAAATGAGAGGCAGCAGACTGAACAGTTAAGAGAAAAACTTTAGAATTAGACACACCTGGGCTTAAATTGCAGCTCTACCACATATGGAGCTGAGCTGGGCAATATTCCTTTTTAAAGTTTTTTATTTTTAGATAAATAAAGCGAATATGGCAAAAGGTATTTATTTATTTTATATTGGAGTCTAGTTGATTAACCATGTTGTGTTAGTTTCAGGTGTACAGCAAAGTGATTCAGTTACACATCAACTTGTATCTATTCTTTTTCAAATTCTTTTCCCATTTAGGTGATCACAGAATACTAAGCAGAGTTCCCTGTGCTATACAGTAGGATCTTGTTGGTTATCTGTTTTAAATATAGCAGTGTGTATATGGCAGTATTCCTTTTAATCTCACCTCTCTTCAGTTTTCTTATCTATAAAGTAATGATACTAACTAAGATCTTTTTCACAGGTTTGCTTTAAGGATTAAATGAAATGTATGTGATGGGCTTAGCTGAGTGCATGATATATAGTAATCTACAAACACTACCTATGTATTAAGAAAGAAATGTTTAAGCAGCTTTAAATCTTTAAGAAACTCCAAAATACGACAGAGAAACACATATATGTATAGGTGAACAATTAGGTGCCACAATACTATTTCCTGAAGAGGTGCCTTCTGTCCGAGGAATGTAAAATGGCATCACTAGTTCATCAGTTCACTCAAAGTCTCTCAATAATCCATTTGATAAGAGCAGCAGCAGCATCACCAATTTACAGTTGAGAAAATGGGGAAACCCATCCTTCCAGCTGTTCAGGCCCCAAACCTTGGAGTCAGCCTTGACTTTTTTTTCTCTCACACCACCCACATCCAATCTATTATTATTACTGTAGACTTCAAATATATATTCATATTTCAACCACTTCTCACCAGCCCTCATGTGACTGCCTTAATCCAATCCCCTTCTCTTTCACCTGGATTACTGCCATGCAATGGATATTCCCTGCAGGAAAGAACTTCTACCCTTGTCCTCACAGTCTATCTTCACTGAAATGAGAGGGATCCTGTTAAAAGGTAAATCGTCCTGTCTCTTCTCTCCTCAAAAATATACGACTCCCTATTTTACTCAGATCAAAATCCAGAGACCTTACTTCAAAATACAAAATACCTTACTTCTGCACAGTAAAGGAAACCATCAACAAAATGAAAAGGCAATCTATGGAATGGGAAAAAATTTTTTCAAAGCATAAATCTGATAAGGGATTAATATTTAAAGTATGTAAAGAACACATACAACTCAAGAGCCAAACAAAACAAATAACAACAATCTGATTTTAAAATGGGAAGAGGAACTGAATAGACAATTTTACAAAGAAGATATTCTGGTGGCCAACAGGTATATGAAAAGATGCTCAACATCACTATTCACCAGGGAGATGGAAATCAAAACCACACTGACCCATCACCTCACTTGTTAGAAAGACTATCATCAAAAAGACAACAAATAAATAACAAGTGTTGGTGAGGATGTGGAGAAAAAGGAACCCTTGTGCAACGTTTGTGGGAACGTAGATTGGCATAGCCACTATGGAAAACAGTATGGGGGTTTCTCAAAAAATTAAAAATAGAGCTACCAAACAATACAATCCAGTAATCCCACTTCTGGGTATATGTCCAAAGGAAATGAAATCACTACCTCAAAGAAATATTTGTACCCACCCCATGTTCACTGCAGCATTATTCACAATAGCCAAGATATGGAAACAATCTAAGTGTCCATCAATGAATACAAGGATAAGCAAAATGTGGTGAGTATATACACAATGTCATATTACCCAGCCATGAGAAAAAAGGAAATTTTACCATTTGTGACAGAATGGATGGACCTTGAGGGCATTATGCTAAGTGAAACAAGCCAGCAGAGAAAGACAAATACTGCATGATCTCACTTATACGTGGAATCTTAATATTAAAAAAATTAAGAATTAAGATAAAACTCATATAAACAAAGTAGAATAGTGGTCGCCAGGGACTAGGGGGTGGGGGAAAGAGGGTGAAGTTGGTAAAATGGTCCAAACTTTCAGCTGTAAGATGAATAAGGTCTGAGTATCTAATGTACAACATGGTGTACATTTCTTTTAACATCTTTATTGGAGTACAATTGCTTTACAATGGTGTGTTAGTTTCTGCTGTATAACAAAGTGAATCAGCTATACGTATACATATATCCCCATATCCCCTCTCTTTTGCGTCTCCCTCCCACCCTCCTTATCCCACCCCTCTAGGTGGTCACAATATAGTTTTTTTTAAAAATCCGAAGTCCTTACTATGGCTCCCAAGACCCCCCTCCTCCCCCATGATATGGGCCCGATTTCCTCTCTGACATCATCTCCCACTACCTTCCCTTGTCCTCTTCCCCCATCCAGCCCGAATGGCCTCTTGCTGCTCCCCAAACATTCTAGGCAAGCTCCTGTCTCAGGGCCTTGAAGGAACCTGCAACACTCTTTCCCCAGCATCTTCATGCTTCACTCCTCACTACTCCCAGGTCTTTACTCGAGAACCACCTTCTCTGGGTCACGGGTACACGAAGTGAATGATGCTATCTTCTCTACTTTGGAGTGTATCTAAATTTTTCCACTAAAATATCAGTTAAGTCAATTTCTCAATGGGGCTTTCTCTGGCCACCCCATCTAAAATGTCAGCACTCCCTCCAACAATACTTCATATACGAATCCCCTGCTTTTTGTTCCTTGTCACTGTCTAACATTTTTCTTAGTTATTTTATCTATTATCTGACTCCCCTCTAGAATATAAGTTCCATGAGAGCATGGGTTTTTAATCTGTTTTGTTTGCTACTGTCTCCCCGTCACCTAGCACAGCTCCTGGCACAAAAGAGGTGCCCAGACAATTTTTGCTGAATAAGCAAGTAGATGAATACACCCAGTCATTCTCTCTGAGATGTCCAGTGATTTTGTTTGGTGAATCCTTGTCTCCTTTGGAACCTTTTGCTTTTCATTGTTTGGAAGTCCCCAGCAAGCCTTACAGACATTATGTAGACCTACAGACACCACCATCATTTCCCGTAGAGCTGAGAACCCCATTGTCATGCAAGTGTCACCCACAATCTGAAGGAACAGGGACTCTAAGCTCAATTCCATTCCCCCCACCCCCGTCCCTTTTCTGCTTTACCATGCAAGGCGCACACAGACATGGGAGCTGTTGAGGAGCGGACTGTATAGAATTCACTACATATTACATACAAAGGGGAATGATCTGGGCCTGTTCTGAGGTCTATCAGTAACTCAGAGAAAAGAGGTGCAAAATGTATCACAGTCACAGAAATTGGCACCAACTGAGGATGCCAAAGGAAGAAAAGAGGTCAGAGAGAGTTATTGGTCCCAATTCTTCTTCACAAAACAAACTTGCAAAAGAAAAAAGAAGAGAACCGTGGCTCTCTGAATTCAAGGTCTACAGTCTGCCATAGGCCCTGCTGTGGACTGAAGTTGCAAAGTTACCCTTCCGTTCAGTGACTTGTGGAGTGTTTTCTGATGACAAAAAGTCACAGTGTTCTAGATGACTCACAGAAGAGACAGAGGACACCGCCCTGGACATGAAGGATTCACTTGACATTGGCAATGAGATTCCATCCTGACAGTCATTGAACACCACTGGGACCCAGCTACATTCTTCTGTTGATTCAACACAATTACCTGTGTTAAGTACCAAGAAACAGACTAGACTACAGCCCAGTAAGGGGCCTGGGCTCCACGAAGGTTATATTATATAGGGAGTTGGGTAATGCCTCACAGGGCCAATGTCCAGGTGAGTGCAACCACCCAGAGAACCCAGTGGTTAAACAGAAAGAGTGAATAATTGACTCATTTGCTTGGACTAAGGGAAATGAAGAGTGAACCACCAAGTCTGACAAAAATTGTACATGGGTTAATACTTTTCTTACTTATCATTCCTTTGGTTGAACTGTCTGTGACAAAAACAAGATAGCCAGAGGGGTCACTACACAATGACTTACAGTTGGACATACGAGTTAGCTGAAACTTGGCTAAGCCAAAATCACAAACCATGTGAGACATGAGATCACCAATATCTACATTAGATATAATTCTAAACACCAAATCCATTTCAGTAGTTGAAAGAAGTCACAGGGAAGAGAGAGGAGGCTAAAATAACAGCTCTCAATATAGCAGAGTGGCTGGAAGCATAGGTTCAAATCCTGGCTCCACCATCTGATGGATAGGTAACATTTAGTAGTTGCTTAGCCTCTCAGTTTTAGTATTAAATTATCCATAAAATGAGCCAATATTGGTATCTCACAGAACTGAAGTTATGAAAATTAATGAGATCATGCATGTAAAACATTTCAAACAGTGCTTAGCACATAGGTGGTGCTAAAAAAGTATTATTAATAGTATTGTAATGGTGCACATGTAAAATAGACATGTAAATATCCTGTCTAGGTTACAGACTTAGAAAAAAGTGCTTCCTTATGAATGGGAAGTGGTCTGGCAGAGATTATGTGAGAAACAACCTAGCCAAGCCAGTCCCTCCCTCTTGGTATCTTTTCACTAACTTCTTTTTTTTTTTTTTTTTGGCGGTAAACGGGCCTTTCACTGCTATGGCCTCTCCCGTTGCGGAGCACAGGCTCTGGACGCGCAGGCTCAGCGGCCATGGCTCATGGGCCCAGCCGCTCCGCGGCATGTGGGATCTTCCCGGACGGGGGCACGAACCCGCGTCCCCTGCATCGGCAGGCGGACTCGCAACCACTGCACCACCAGGGAAGCCCTCTTTTCACTAACTTCTGTTTGCTACATGTGATGGCATCAGATGAAATGTCATGATTCAGTCTTGATCAGTTGGTATTCATGTGATCAGATGATCTACACAGAAGATCACAAACTGGGAAACCAGGTTATGGTCACCACTGCACAATGTGATCTACAGGAGGTTATCATTCTCTCCTAGAAAGCAGTGGCATTCCTTGTAAAACGCAGATTGAGGCCATGATACTCCCCACCTCACATGAGAGGTTGTAAAGGTGACAGACCCTTTATACACGCACGCACACCCACACAGTAAGTTTTGCAACATCCTGGTATCTGGATGGGTAGTGGTTATACACACGGTAATTTTCAATGCAGTGTTAGCAAAGAATTGCTCCAGTACAAAGGAGGTATGCAGGGGCTTTTAGGGTGGGGCTGCCTCTGGCCATGGTTCTGAAAAATCTGCTCTGTGCCCTCACTGCTCCCCACCCACCCACCTAGTAGCTGTCCACCGGTCACAAGCCAGTGTGGCTGGGAGACAGCGCGGAGCAGATGCAGAATAGTTTACCGCTGTTCTCACACCGGGAGTTGCTGACCATGGTTCTGAAAAGCCTTCTCTGGTCCAAACAGGAGCTGTCCATGGTCACAACCCACTGTAGTTCATACTTGTTCTCAGAGTTCAAAGATTTGTTCTAGCTGAAGTTGCCTTCCTCTTTCCCCTTGAAAGTTCTAGTTAGTTCTTCCTTGATCCTCTTGCTCACAGACTAGCCTGGGGATCATTCTGATTCAGAGGGCTCAAAGAAGCAGGTCCTATTTCAAGATTAATTTGGACGTTAAGATCTGAACAAGATGAGTCTATCTTTTCTGGGTCCTCAGGATTGCTACAGGTCCCAATTTGCAGCAAAACAACAGTTCAAATCAACATAAAAGCAGACTCTAAGGGGCTTTCCACACAAAGAATGTCCCAGGTTCCAGAAAGGTTTTCTATGGACTTGAGTGAGCAGTCAGTGAACCTCTAGACCCAGACCAGAGTAGAATCATGGTTTCTAGTCTAAACTTCATTAAAGGATTACTGTCTTCAGTAATTTATCTTCAATATCTATCTCTACTGACTCAACTTTCTTTCCTCATCCTGTGTAAGATAGCATTTTTCTTTTTATTCCTGACCATACAGCTAGATTGGAATTGGTTCAAACACTGTTCTTCTCTGGTTTTGCTGCCAAATATATGCATACATACATATATAGATATAGATATGGATATAGATAGATATAGATATAGATAGATATAGTAAAGCCTAGTGGGAAAATAGAACTGGGTAATTCCATTCTCCACTCAGATCTTGGCTCCATATTTCAGCTTCCTGTTTATAAACAGGTGGTTGACAACGGATATCATGAGACAGCCATATGATGGGTACAGCAGGAAGCACAGAACTGGGCAGGAGTCCTACCCACAGGCCTTCACAATCTAAATATCAAGATCTGCACTCTTCAGGGAATGGAGATCTATAAATAGCAGAGTGATGATATCATCATCTCCCAGCCTGTTGCTGTTCAGCCATCAATTATTTCTCAAAGAGCTCACCAAAAAAATTAATAGATGGTGGTAAATTCTATAGCTGCATTTAACCATAAACACACACACACACACACACACACACCCCACAGACCAACAGATTTTAGTGGCTACGGATTAGAATGAAGAATTCATATAGCCCCCCCGCTGATTGTATGCTGGGGACCTTGAGTCTCACTAGCCCCTAGTGCTCCCTCCTTACCTAGAGGGGCAGGTGTGCTTCTCTCGATAATCCAGTGGCACTGTCTATAAACAAGGTCTTGATTTCTTTGAATACTGAGAAACTCGGAACTTGGGGTTCAACTTTGAGTGAGTAGCAGTCTGTGACCCTTTAAAATAAATCTGACGTGTTGAAGGGAACTCTCATCCCTCTTGTTCCCAACATAAAGTGAGGCCTAGGCTGCACATCAGGAAGAAGGACCGGGGAGGGAAGCCTCCACTCCCACGTGACCTTGAACAGGTGTCCTGACCTCCTCCATCTCGCGAACCAAGCAGGGACTGCGTATCAAGCAAGTCAATTCTGTATCTGGAGAGCAAGTCTCCAAGAGGACAGCTGATGCCGTGACTGGCCTTTGGGGCACAGCCACAGCCCCTGGGAGAGCATTGCCAAATGGATATTGGTGATCTCAAGCTCAGCTCCCCTAGGTTCCCGAATGGTGCTGCCCTCATGCTGACCTGAAGCTGAAAGCCACCTCAGGAGGTCGGAGAATGTCACCTTTCCCCAGTGACCTTGGATCCTTACACTTCTTTTGAAAATTGGTGCCTGGTCTCTGTTAACAAATAAGGAGGAAGAGAAGAGGGTAGGCGTGAAATCGAGGAAAGATTGTTTAAAAATGTCAACGTGCGTGTATCTACGTTTATATAAATAGAAACTGAAGTGGAAGGTGGAGGGGCACAGGCTATTTTAAGGACACGCTGCAGTCGTAAACTCATCTCCCCAGTGATGCTACTTTCTGGCCGCACGCCCTCGTGTCCAGGCGAGGCTGTGGTGTTTTTTATTCAAGTCACGTTGAACGTCTCTTACGAATCCATCCATCTTAATCAGCACCTACCACTCGCGGCAGCCCTGCAGCCAGGAGGCAGAGGAACAGACGGCAGGAGGGGACGGGGTGTGAGGGCAGTGGCGAGAGGTGACGTCGTAAAAGGAAGGAAGGAGAGAAAGGGGGTGGGAAAGAGCTGTCGAGTTGGGGGGGAGGAGGCCCCGGCCCAGCCGGTGGGGGGTGAGCTGTGAGGGGCCTGAGTGTTCAAGGGGGACACACCTCGATGCTCAGGTTCCAGGAGCAGGTACCCCTGCAACTGAAGCTCCTGACGCAGGGAGGGGAGAAGGGGCTGCAGAGGAGGTGGGAGGCCGAGGGGCTGCCCCCTGCGTCTTCCCTCTGCTGCGCTCCTCCCTCCCTGCCTCAGCCTGAGCCCACCCCTGACCTGGAGTCCTGTCGTCCTGGAGCAGCCCTGCCCCCAGCCCACCTGACTCCTAACCCATTCACACACCCTGGCTCCTCCTCTGTGGTCCTTTGGAATGTTTCCATGGGAGTTCCAGTCATCCAAAAGCCAGGCTCTTGCGAAGGGGGTCTCGGGCTCCCCACCCCACTCAGCCCTACACAAGCTCCACATCTGCAGCCTCAAGCCACCCCAAGCTGTCAGGACTGCGTCTGGGGTGAATTCTGAGCTCAGCAAATCCCTGTGCTCACCCAGCCTGGGTCGGCCCCCATCGTATGGCCTAGATCCCGCTTGGTATTCCACTCATCTGCTGCAGCCAGAAACACTAGAAACTGCCTTCTCCTTGGCTGGGCACCTGAAAGCCCTGCCAGCCCCTGGGCCCTGACCTCAATCCCCAGCTGGGAGCTGAGGTCCCTCTATAAGCACCCATGATGCAACGTGGCCACCCACCAACACCACAACCTGGGAGCTCCAGGGAAGTCCGCACCAATCTGACTCCAGCCTGAGCTTGTCATACACCTCCAGACACTGTCCTTTTGAGTGACTGCATGGTCCTCACTGGGCCAGTTCCCCCGGCCTGGTTCCTGGCTTGCTCCTGAGGGTGGCACATGGCTAAGCCTCTTGGAGTTTGATGCTTTCCAGGGAGGACTCAACTGGAAGACTTGGGCTCAAAGTTCAGGGTTTGTGGGAAACCTGCAGGAGACTCCCTGCCAGATGGAAGGCGGAGGGGGCGCCCCATGAGTTGACTGTCCTCAGCCTGGTCACAAGGTCACCGTTACTCTAAGAACCAAATCTGGAAGCTAGGCTCAACGATTAGAGTTAGAAACGACCTATGTGTTACTTCCACATTATCTCCATATGCAGGTGCCTCAGAGGCTGAAGGAGACTTATATTTATTAAGCATGTATTCTCCACTTATACATGTATTACTCCATTTAATCAGCAGAACAACTAGAGAAGAGAAAAATCATACCCATTTTACAGATAAAGAAACTAACTCAGAGGACTTTGGTAAACTGAGCTCAAGAACTAGTAAATGGTAGAGCCAGAATGCAAATAAAAATCTGTCTAATTTCAAAGCACATGATGTCTTCCCCCCTCTTAGCCCAGGAAAAGGACAGAAAAAAAGCAAAGGGCTAGGGAAAAGAAAATGGTGATGTACAGAAAACAAACTTCTTTTATCACAAGTCACACCTTTGCCAAGGCCATTTTAAGAAGAACGTTCAACCCCTGAGCTACATTCACCAGTCTGGTGGCAAGGTCTCCCTTGTATTTAGACAGCATTGTCTGAGAAAATTCCGCAACAAGGGGGACTTCGGCTAGACCCACATTGTAAGAAGCCATCTGCCTCATCAAGCAGAGACCACGCAAGATGTATAGACAAGAAAGCATTTTTGTCTTTGCTACCAGTGTATGCTGGTAAGAGGCAGGAGATCAGAAAAATCGATTTGTGAGCTATTAAATTTGGTGTGTTAATTCACGAGGCTGAACTAGAAATCAGGAAAGCTGCCTGATTGGAGGCTATAGCATACCAGAGGGTGAAATTACCGGAGGAAGGGGAGCCTCCTTCAATGGAGATGCTACAAATGTGAGAGCAATAAGCCCACCAGGGGTGCGGTCCCTCCTCCAGGAATGGGGAGCAGGTTGGCCCCAGCAAGGTCCTCCCAGTCATCATCTAGTTCCTTCAAAGACAGGCTTTGGGGGCATCCCATGTCCCCCATGATCAATGTCCTCGGGATTTTCTCAAGATGCTTCCTCAAGATGGGCCCTACTGTTGAGGGCCTTAAGGTCCCCATATCCCCAGGAAAGGGCTACCTCCCCCCCCTCACATCACCACCAAAATACTGCACCCCCAGACCTGGTCTCTAGCGTCTTTAGGGGGGTCAGTCACCTGCTGAGAATCCTAGAGTAGCAGTGGCCACTCTCTGCAGGATAAGAGAGCTATGCACAGTGACCTACATGTTTACATTTGATGCCGGGGAAGATTCCCTGGATCAAGCCAGGCTTCTGCCTGCAGAGACTGTCAGGCTTCAAGGAACTTCACGGGAATATCAGTACCAATGAGATCAGGACTCGACTGCATAGCCAGGACTCTGAGTTGGGCTGGGAGCTTTAACCTGCATTTGCTCCAATCTCTCTCTCTCTCCTTATGTCTACCACAAACGTGAGCTACCTTGTGAGACGCTCATGGGAATGACTTTTGTTCCAGCCTGGATGATATATTCAGCACCAGCACCACGCTCTGTGAGATGCAGCAGGGCAGAGGCTGAGCTCTGTGACTGGGTCTGGGGTAGGGGATGACTCACTCTACCTACTGCATGGGTAGCTGTGAAGATTGGGTGGAATTATGTCTATGTATTAGCCAGGGTTCTCCAGAGAAGACAGAGCAGTAGGACATAGGTAGAGATGCAGAAGAGGGGACTGTCTCACGTGGTTACAGAGACCGAGAAGTCCCATGATCTGCTGCCTGCAAACTGGAGAACCAGGAAAGCCAGTGGTGTAATTCCTTCGGTCCGAGTCCAAAGGCCTGAGAACCCAAGGGCGCTGGTGTCCAAGGGCAGGAGAAGACGGAGGTCTCGGCTCAACAGAGAGAGTGAATTTGCCTTTCCTCTGCCTTTTTGTTCTATCAGAGTCCTTAGTGGACTGGATGGGGCCTCCCCACACTGGGGAGGGCCATCTGCTTTACTCAGTTCACCAATTCAAATACTAGTGTCCTCTGGAAACACCCTCACAGACACACCCAGAAACAGTGTTTTACCAGTTGTCTGGGCACCATTTAGCCTAGGCAATTTGGCATATAAAATTAACCATGACAGCCTATAAACTAGACAAAAGTTAGTTTGTTTCAGAGTCAATTCTCCTGTGACTAATGGTGCTGGGGGCAATATTGCTGGACCATCATGACAGTGTCCCAGTGATCAGGAATCAGCATATTATTCTATTGTTTGGTGAAGTCTTGAGAGGTTACGCATCTGTGCACATTCACACGCCATTCATCAATTACCCACAAATCTCATACTCTCCCGAGTTGGTTTGGCTCCAAGTGTTGGAATCTTTTTTTATAAATTTATTTATTTATCTATCTATCTATCTATCTATTTATTTATTTATTTATGGCTCAGTTGGGTCTTTGTTGCTGTTCGCGGGCTTTCTCTAGTTGCTGCAAGTGGGGGCCACTCTTCGTTGTGGTGCAGGGGCTTCTCATTGCGGTGGCTTCTCTTGTTGTGGAGCACGGGCTCTAGGCACACAGGCTTCAGTAGTTGTGGCTTGTGGGCTCTAGAGCGCAGGCTCAGTAGTTGTGGCACATGCGCTTAGCTGCTCCACGGCATGTGGGATCTTCCCGGGCCAGGGCTCAAACCCGCATCCCCTGCATTGGCAGGTGGACTCCTTACCACTGTGCCACCAGGGAAGCCCCAAGTGTTGGAATCTTTCTGACAATATCTCGTCTCTTCGCTGAACGCAGTCAGCTGAGGACTGGGTGAACGTGACGGATCAATGAAAGATCTGCGATTTACACCGGCCATGTGTCCTCAGGTGAGTCACCCTCTTGGGCCTCAGTTTCCTTACCTACATGATCACGGAGGTTGAAATAGATCCTCTCAAAAACTCCTTCAGGACTAAGTTCTGGGATTCTATGCTTCAGATCCACATAAATCTAAATGGGGAGAGAACTTTTAAAGGAAGCAGCGCCTAGAAAATTTCATGTTTTTCTTTGGTCATCATTATCTAGTATCAACTTCTCAGATCAAGAATATTTTTCATAGATATTGCCTAAACTATACCTTTGTAACTCACTGTGATTCTCTCTATTCTACTAAGGGGCCCTTCCGGGGCTGAGGGGACCAGTGGGCACACTGAGCTTTACCATAGCTGGATCTCCAAAGCTCCAAAGCTCCGAAGCTCACTCTCCTCCTTTGTCAGTGATTTCTCTCCTCTCCTGACAATATTTTCTGATGGCCTCCAGCTCATGTGAGGAGAGGCTTTGAGTTGCTTTTCTATAGACTCTACTTTTTTCTTACGCTCTTCGTATTTGGCGGAAGTTAAGCGTGAAGGAACGGAACACATCTCTACTCTGCTGAGAGCAAGAAATAAAATTTTCCCAATTACAGGTTTCCTTTGCAATTTTCCTCTTTGAAGAAGAATAAAACATGACACCCACCCATCCCCATTTTCTTAGCTTTTTGTCTCCTGTACGCAGAGGCGGTGTCAACAGAATCGTGCATATGTGGTTGTGTAAAGACAGCTTCTGTCCATGAGAAAAGGACTGGCCTTAGGGGAGGGGGAGAGAAATAAGCAAAGTCCTTCCCCACCAACCAGACAGATGCACGCACGCACACACACACACACACACACACACACACACTCACCATGACCTTTCTAATCATATGCACTTTTTCTCCAAGGAGGACACCCCATGTCTTCATAGTTTTTCTCTCAGACCACAACATCTGTACTGACTTTCACATTTTCTATATATACTTCATTGTAAATGACTCCACTCAACAAAGACTTACGGGGCCTCCAGTATATGTCAGGCACCTGCTTAGCCCAGGGACTGCAGCAACAACAATATTATCTATAAGTATCTCGTCTTCTCTGTGAGTCAGATGCTGTTCCAAGAGCTTTGCATGTTTTAGCTCCTTCAATCCTCACAGCAACCCCATGAAGTAAGTACTATTATAATCTCCACTGTGCAGATCAAGAAGATGGAGCACAAATTAACCCAAAGCCAGAACAGCCAGTAAGTGGAAGAGCCAGGCTCTGAACCCAGAGTCTATGCTTTCAGCCACCTCAGAATATCACAAACCCTGTTCTCTCCTTCTAGCTGGTGAGTTACCACTTAAAAAAATAATTAAGGCACCATGGGTAGAATTTCTTCTTATAGAAGAGAGTTACGGAGAGGAGGCCATTCCAGGGGGAGGGGATAGCACATGCAATGGCTTATGGACATGAACATCTGTAAGGGGGCATGAAAAGCCATGAGAGTATGGCTGGGTAAAGAATATTGGGTGGTGTAATGGTTAATTGTATGTGTCAGCTGACTGGGCCATGGGGGCCCCAGACATTTGGTCAAACATTATGCTGGGTGTTCCCGGGTGAAATTAGCATTTGAATCAGTAGACTGAGTAAAACAGATTGCCCTTCCTAATGTGGGTGGGCCTCATCCAATCAGGTGAAGTCTGAATAGAACAAAAAGACTGACCCTTCCCCAAATAAGAGAGAATTCTTCCTGCTTGACAGCCTTTGAACTGGGATGACTTTTTTCCCATCTTCAGACTCACACTGAAACATCAGCTCTTCAGGTCTTGAGCGTGCCAGCCTTCAGAATGCAACTACACCACCAGCTCCTGGGCCTTCAGACTCAGACTTGAATTACACGTCAGCCCTCCTGGGTCACCAGCTAAACAGCTACAGACTTTGTGGCTCATCAGCCTCCATAACTGTGTGAGCCAATTCCTTATAATAACTATCTCTCTGACTCTGTCTCTATCTCTATTTTTATTGGTTCTGTTTCTCTGGAGAACCCTGGGAAGTGCTGGGGGAAATGAAAATAAAAGACATGTTGTGTCCAGATAATGATGGAGGTCATGAAGGATAATGAGCTAGACAAAGCTGTCTCTTGCCCCTCCCAGAGGATTCCTGTTAACAAGAGGTCAAGCCATAGACTCTCAGAGCAGAATGTTGGGGACGATTGGAAAGGGACTCACAGTGGCCATAAAATAGCATGCCAAGAGGCATGTGTGGTCCCAATCACAGGATCCAGATCTAAAGATGAAGGGGAATTTAGAGAGGTCCTAATTACCCCCCTCCCCACCCTGCCCTGCAGTTTATGGGAGAGAAGGCTGAGGCCAGGGAGGGGAGTGCAGGTCTGGGGTGACATCTGTGTGTGCGACAGAGGGGGTGTCACCACTTCCCCCCAAATCACGGTCCGGAGCTCACTCCCCAAATCACCCATCCTCCCACCAACCCAGCTGGCCCCACTCAAGACATGCCTAGGAAAGCTTCCCCACGATTCAAGGAGGAGAAAGAGGAAGTGTGGTGCCACACACACACACACACACACACATCCCTTGGTTGTCATTTTGAGCCTAATTGTTTTAACACCAGCTGTCAGGTCTGCAAAATTCTTCTCTGGTACCAATGACCTGCAAGATCTAGAATAACAAGGATGTGTTTAAAAATAGTCCAGATTCCTAGAATTCAGTTCTCCTTCTCACCCGCCCTTCTCCATCTTACTGACAGGCCTGGTTAGAACTCCACTTAAAATTTATGAGTACAAAGCCAAACACTGTGATTCAGATTTACTAGGAGTGGTAGAGGAAAGTGGTGGACAGGAGCAGAAGCTGAAGATGCAGGGACCTGGGCTGGTTTTCTGCAAAGAGGGCTGGAAACCTTGGCGGATACTCAGCCCTACACCCCCGTGGATTGACTTTCCCCAGCTCATCAAGCTGGGCACTCACTTCCTCCACTGCCCCCGGGGCTCCAGGTCTCCTGGGTCCTCGCAGACAAGCACCCCAACAGCTAAGATCTGAACACCCCTTGGTGCTGGGCCCATCAGCTCCCTGCAGCCAAGACCCCACAGACTCTGTTCCTTCTGCCTCCAAGCAGTATGGCAGCAGGGAGAAGGCAGCTCTGCAGGCAGACAAGCTCAAGGTCAAATCCCACACAGCTGCTAACTAGCTGTATGACTTGACAGTCAAATTCCTAAATCTCTCGCAGTCTCAGTTTCCCATCCGTAAAACCTGGCTCCCATGATCATTCTAAGACTAAACATAGGGGCTTCCTTGGTGGCGCAGTGGTTAAGAATCCACCTGCCAATGCAGGGGACACGGGTTCAAGCCCTGGTCCAGGAAGATCCTACATGCCGCAGAGCAACTAAGCCTGTGCTCCACAACCACTGAGCCTGTGCTCTAGAGCCCGCGAGCCACAACTACTGAGCCCGTGTGCCACAACTACTGAGTCCGCACGCCACAACTGCTGAAGCCTGCACACCTAGAGCCCATGCTCGGCACAAGAGAAGCCACCACAATGAGAAGCCCGCGCACCGCAACGAAGAGTAGCCCCCCGCTCACCGCAACTAGAGAAAGCCGGCCTGCAGCAACAAAGACCCAACACAGCCAATTAATTAATTAATTAATTTTTTTAAAAAAAGAATAAACGTAAAGTACAGGGTACACTCCACGACTGGAAGGTAACAGAAACGCTTTTCTTCCCCTTCTTAAGCCCAGCTGTCTTACTCTTTCAAATACACTTAGGTAACAGTAAGTAAGGGAAATTTCAGTTAGTTCATAGCATCATTTATGAAACTGGAGGCAAGTTCAACATCCAACCTTGAGGAAATGGCTAACTTATGATTCATCTCGTCTACGAAGTCGTGTGCAAGCACTCAAATTCTATTTTACTGACATGAGAAAACGCTCATAACATGATGTTAAGAGAAAAATCCAGCATGCAGATTGTATTTATAGTATGATCTCAGTAATGTGAAGGAAAACATGAAAATAAAACTAGGAAAAATGTTGACAGATTGTTTCTGGGCAGAGGACTTATCAGTGAGCACTTTCTCTTTATTTATGCTTTTTCATTTCCAGAACAAAAGTGCTTAAAGAAATCAACGGCCTTTTCTTTTTTTTAAAAAAATTTATTTATTTATTTTTGGCTGTGTTGGGTCCTCATTGCTGTGCGTCGGCTTTCTCTAGTTGCAGCGAGCGGGCGCTACTCTTCATTGTGGTGCGTGGGCTTCTCACTGCGGTGGCATCTCCTGCTGCAGAGCACGGGCTCTAGACTCGCGGGCCTCAGCAGTTGTGGCACTTGGGCTCAGTAGTTGTGGCTCTCGGGCTTAGTTGCCCCGCGGCATGTGGGATCCTCCCAGACCAGGGATCGAACCCGTGTCCCCTGGATTGGCAGGCGGATTCCCAACCACTGCGCCACCAGGGAAGTCCCTGACGGCCTTTTCTTGTTTCAAAAGAGAAGAGTTGGGCCACCATCATGGGGGGCAAACAGTCTCTTCCTAGACGACAAAATTAATTAAAAGTTCTGAAAAAAATCTGTTTTCCATATTTGACCAAACAGTGAGGTAGCCCAAGGAGACGGAGAAATGAGTCTTGTTCTAACCTGTTCAAACCTGGTTTGGTTGGTATAAAATGAGTTGAGAGGAAGCTTTAAAGTAACTAGCCTTCCTCCTGCGGACGGGGTTGCGGGGGAATCAATGTGTGTAGACGGAGCCCCACCAGTCACTCCTGGGACAGCATGAGATGCTCAGCTCCAGGCCATTATGCAAGTCATGGGCAGGGTCAAGAAGGCTTCTCCCAGAACCCCAAGATTTAAGGCCAACCTAGAGAACTCTCATGTGGCTTATAAACAGACAATTCAGAGGATTCAGAGAAATCTGAGAGAGGAAAGTGTCTGACCCTTCCATGGGTTTAGTTAATAGAGATGCCCATCTGTGAGGACAACCAGAAAGCTGTCCTCAGAGGAACCTCAGGGAACACCTAACCCAACACGCTCAAGTTATAGATGAGAAAACAGACTGACTGAGGTGAGGTGATTTTTCCCAGTCATCAAGCCAAGAGGCGTGTTTGAAGCTCTGCGAGAAAGAGCAGGACCAGAGCCCACGTGCAGCCTTACTGCCCTGCTGCCCTCAGGTGAAGAAACAAGGTCACTGCAGCTAAACAGTGCACAAGGCTGAAGTGGTGTCTCAGTGAGAAGCAATGCATCACGACATATCGTTTCCTTCCTCGCTGAACACATAGCTGCATTTGGATAGACATACATGTTTCAGAGCATAATTATTCTTTCCTAGAGATTCTCTCGGCTATTTCACCCCCTCAAGTCTTTGCCTTTCTGCTTAGGAAGGTGCACCCCTCCCCCAACTTTTTTTTTTTTTTTTGGCCGCATTGAGATTTTGTTGCTGCGCGCGGGCTTTCTCTAGTTGTGTTGAGCGGGGGCTGCTCTTCATGGCGGTGCGCAGGCTTCCCATTGTGGTGGCTTCTCTTGTTGCGGAGCACGGGCTCTAGGCATGCGGGCTTCAGTAGTTGCGGCGCATGGGCTTAGCTGCTCTGCGGCATGTGGGATCTTCCCGGACCAGGGCTCCAACCTGTGTCCCCTGCATTGGCGGGCGGATTCTTAACCACTGAGCCACCAGAGAAGTCCCCCCACCCGTGCCCCAACATTTTTTTAATGGATTTTTTTTATTAGTTTCTGCTTTATAACAAAGTGAATCAGTCATACATATACATCTGTTCCCATATCCCTGCACCCCAACTTTAAACAAACCCTATACATATCTGAAATCTGGATTTAGGGGGAGGAAACAACAGAATAGTTGCTGGCTTTCTATAATGATTTAGCATATGGGAAATAAGAAACAGAGCTAACGCTTATTGATCCTAGGCTAAATGTTAGATGCCATACATATATTTTCTATTCTTATTGAGAAACAATCCTGTGAAGGAAGAATCCCATTTTTGATGGGGAAACTGAGGGTCAGAGGATTAAAAGTCACCGGCTCAGGGTCACCCACTTAGGAAGTGGCCTCTCATAACGCACTGCCCTGAGGCTCCCGCAAATAGAAGCTGAGGTAGACAGCTGGGGAGGGGCAGATCCTTGGTTCTCATATATTTAAACTATTATCTCACAGCAGCGATACAGCTTGATTCCAACTGAGCAGCAATTTGTCTACTGTGTAAAGGAAAAGTCTCCTCTCGTGGGTAGACCTAGAGACTGTCATAGAGTGAAGTAAGTCAGAAAGAAAAACAAACATCGTATAATATCGCTTATATGTGGAATCTAGAAAAATGTTACAGATGAACTTATCTGCAAAGCAGAAATGGAGACACAGAAGTAGAGAACAAACATGGATACCAAGGGGAAGGGGGTGGTGGGATGAACTGGGAGATTGGGATTGACATATACACACTACTACGTATAAAACAGATAACGAACGAGAACCTACTGTATAGCACAGGGAACTCTACTCGGTGCTCTGTGGTGACCTAATGGGAAGGAAATCCAAAAAAGAGGGGATGGATGTATATGTATAACTGATTCACTTTGCTGTACAGCAGAAACTGACACAGCATTGTAAAGCAACTAGACGCCAGTAAAAATTAATAAAGAAAAAAAGAAAAAGAAAAAGTCTCCTTTGCTTCCTAGAGCCGGCCCCCAGATGCCAATTCTGGGCCAGCCAGGCCCGCTCAGACACTGCTTCCGGGTCCCCCTGCATCAGGCAGCCGCAGGGATGAAGGACTGCTGCCACCACTGCCCACCTCGGAGTTAGGAAAGGGGCGCAAAGAGAGAGCCCGTGTGCCGAAGAGGAGCTGGGACAAGGTAAAGGCGGACTTCCTGGCCCTGCAGGTCACCGGAGCAGCCCCAGCAGGCCGCTCACCGCCAGTCAGGGGCAAGCGGCTCGGCTCGAGGCCTGCCCACCCAGGGCTGGGGCTTCCAGGCGCCCTCACCCCTGGGCACATCAGGCTGCCCCGGGCCCCACTCGCTCTCTCCCCAGCCCCTGTTCCTCACAGAACATCCTTCCAACAGACCCTGTTTCCTAGTCAGACCTCTGGGGTTATAAGGATGACTCTACCCTCTTCTCTAGTGGACGGATAAATCCATGTTGTTCCTTATGTGGGTTCCCCCAAATGCAGACTTATTCCGGGTCCCTGCCAGGAAAGCACAAATCACTTCAAACCACCTCCTCCTCTGTACACTTTGTGCAAGTCCTGGAGGCCAGGAATGCCTCCACTGCCCCTGTCCTGGGTGGCCAGCAGCAGCCTCCTCCAAGACCCTCCCTTCTGAACTCCAAAGTAATTTACCTGTGGGCCTCTTTGTCTGGAAGTTACTGTGTCCACATAGGATATTCTCACCTAGACGGAGCTTGCTGGGGGACATGAGGCCCCCAGTGCACATGCACAGCGGTTTCAGAATCCTTACAAAGAAGAGGCAGACCTACTAGAGAATGGACTTGAGGACACGGCGAAGGGGAAAGGTAAGCTGGGACAAAGTGAGAGAGTGGCATGGACATATATACACTACCGAATGTAAAATAGATAGCTAGTGGGAAGCAGCCGCATAGCACAGGGAGATCAGCTCGGTGCTTTGTGTCCACCTAGAGGGGTGGGATAGGGAGGGTGGGAGGGAGACGCAAGAGGGAGGAGATATGGGGATGTATGTATATGTACAGCTGATTCACTTTGTTATACAGCAGCAACTAACACACCACTGTAAAGCAATTATACTCCAATAAAGATGTTTAAAAAAAAGAATCCTTACAAAGACCCAGCGCTCACGGTGCTTGCAGTTCTTCCCAGCGCCAGGGGAAGAAGGTAGGAGAAGAGAACTGCAGAGAATACGCGCTGTCCAATATCAGTAGCAAGTGGAAAGGACGCAGGTGCAGGAACCGTCCACATCCCAAAGGCTGTCTCCCCTCCCACTCAGCACGGTCCCTGACAGGTGACACACCGGTGACAGCTAACGGCTCTCCCCACCGGTGACCACGGGACAGCCCAGGCCACGGTGGACATGTGAGTTCAGGGACTGTGAGTGCTGTGGCCTCCCACCCGGCCCCACCACCCTCAGTACCCAGATGTGAGCAGCACGCTGGGCACCTGGAGTGCCAGGAAAAGGAGGCAAAAGGGAAGCCGGGTGTAGTCCATCCTCAGGTGCTGGTGCCTATTCCAGTTGGGATGGAAAACTCATTTGTGGGAATACTCTGGGCACAGTTGCAGAGCAAGTCGCTTCTGGATGGAAACCAGGGGTTTGAACGGGAGGGCCTCATGGGGGCTCTAAAGGCCAGAAAAGGGAGGTGACTGGCCCGGTTAAGGACGGTGCTGAGGGCAGACCCCAACTCTGTAGCTCCAAGGTGGAGGCTCTACGCCCTGTGCTGCCTCAGCTCACAAAATTCACAGCCAGGGAGGACCCCAAGGAGGCTCGGCTGGGACTGAACAGGTTAATTCGGGAAGGGTACCACAGCCCCCGGCAAAGCAAATCAGTCTTGAAGTAACTGATGTACTTTTTACTATGTATTTGCTCCATGCAAGACACTGAGGAAGCAGAGATGAAGCTGCACAGCACCTGCCCAAGTAGGGACCACATTCTAACAGCAGGACAAGTACAGCATTATCCTCGTTGTCACCACCACCACCACCATCACCACCCTCATCACTACTACCATCACCACCATCATCATCGCCCTGTGGTCATCACCACCCTCATCGTCACCACCACTATCATCACCACCACCACCAGAATCACCACCATCATCATCACTACCATTATCATCACCAACATCAATACCATATGATCATCAACAGCCTTGCCATCATAGCTACCATCCTGATACTAATACTCTAATACCTAATCTGCGTCAGCACTGTGGATTACATTCATCATCTTTAATGCTCAAATATTCCTTTTAAAGTAGAAATTATAATCCCCATCTTACAAATGAGCAAAGTGGGGCTCAGAGAAGGCACACAGCCTGCCCAAGGTGGTACTATAAGAACTTGGATTCTGGAGCAGGTCTGCTAGACTGCAGAACTTTCCCTCTTTTGCACTCCCAGGCTACCTCCATCAACAAATAGTTACGTTAACATATAAGAAATGTTCTATCAGACACAGGCAAGGAGCTTTGGGAGCACAGAGACGGGTGTGGTTAATTCTGCTGTGATGGCGAGCCAGAAGCTCACGGGCGAGGATACAGTCGAGGTGAACCCTGGGAGGGCTCTCGAGTCCTGGTGGAAGGAGGGATGGCCATGTGTTCCAAGGAGACTGGGAAGGATGCTGGGCGATCGGGGCACAGCAGTCCTGGAACACTGCAGGATTGAGTAATGAGTGGGAGAGCAAGGGTAGTGTCAGCTGGGACCAGGACGCGAGGGCCGCACCCCCTGAGCCGCTGAAATGGAGTTAAGCCTGTGTGTTAGGAGGAAACCTGGGAGTCTTGGGCCAGGGCAGTGAAATGCTCAAATCTACTTTAAAAAGTTCACTGCAGCGTGAAGATATATTGACAAGGATATTTATTAGTCTGATGTTTATAAAAAGTGGCAACTGCTTACCAGGCTAGGAACAGAGAACTGCTTAAGGGAACCGGTTGCTAATCCACACTGCTATCATTATCATGGTGACGTGTAGCGTCCAGCAATTCATCCTCCAGGTATACATCCCGAAGAAGTGAAGGCAGGGACTCAGACATTTGTACACCTGTGCTCACAGCCGCAGTACTCACAACAGCCAAAAGGTGGAAGCAACCCAAGCGTCCGTGGATGGATGAATGGATAAACCACATGTGGTTTAACCATACAGTAGACTATCACTCAGCTTTAAAAAGGAAGGACATTCTGACACGTGGCTGAACCCTGAGGACATTATGCTAAATGAAATGAGCCAGGCACAAACGGATAAATACTGTATGACTCCACTTACATGAGGGACCTGGGGAAGTCAGATTTATAGACATAGAAAGTAGAACGGTGGTTGCCAGGGGCTGGGAGGAGGGCAGAAGAGGGAATTAGTTTTTAATGGGGACAGAGTTTCAGTTTGGGATGATGGGAAAGTTCTGGAGCTGGATGGTGATGGAAGCACAATATGAATGTCCTTACCAGCACTGAATCGTAGCCTTAAAAATGGTGAAGATGGTAAATTTTATATCATGTGTATTTTACCACAATAAAAAATGATGATATGGGTGTGCATTAACACAGAAATACGCTGTAATATGTTGGTTAAGGAAAAACATATGTTATGTTATAATCCTAATTTTTTTTTTTGGCTGTGCCATGCAGCTTGTGGGATAGTTCCCTGACCAGGGATCGAACCCGTGTCCCCTGCAGTGGAAGCGCGGAGTCCTAACCACTAGGCCGCCAGGGAAGTCCCCCTAATCCTACTTTTAAACATATATGTATATGCTAGCCCAAATATTAAAAGATATGAATCAAACTGTTAACAGTGGTTATTTCTGAACCATGAGATTACTTTTTTTGTTTGTTTGCGGTACGCGAGCCTCTCACTGTTGTGGCCTCTCCCATTGCGGAGCACAGGCTCCGGACGTGCAGGCTCAGTGGCCATGGCTCACGGGCCCAGCTGCTCCGCAGCATGTGGGATCTTCCCGGACCGGGGCACGAACCCATGTCCCTTGCATCGGCAGGCGGACTCTCAACCACTGCGCCACCAGGGAAGCCCTGAGATTACATTTTGTTTTCTTCCTCTGCATATCTGTGTTTCTCAGTTCCTACAACAGACACTATAACTTATAATAAGAAATGTTTTCATTAAAGAGAGAAAGAAGAAAAATATGCAAGACAGATTGACGGAATGATGGATTCACTAGGGAGTGGGATGAGAAACAGGCTGGGGAGGAAGAAACAGAAGGAGGAGAGCCAGTGAAGCGGCCTTGGCAGCGGGACTTTGATTCATTCATTCACTCAGTGCCCACCTGGGGGAAACTGGGGCAGTAGGAACAGTATCACAATTTTCATTGTTCACTCCTTACCTGTATGTTGGATGCCTGCGACAGAGCCAGTCACTGGATCAATGTGACCAAAATACTCTATCTGTCTTCCCAGAATGTACATTCTATGTTGGGAGACAGAAAGATAAGCCACCAAGTGGTATGGAGCAAGGCATCCGTGGATGTCCAGAGTGCTGGGGACACAGCAGAGGGACACAGGAGCTGAGTCAAACGGGACTTCTCTGCGAGCTTGGGGCCTGCAGACTCATGCAGGCCAGCCCCAGGGGAGTGGAGTTTGGTGTCCCAAGCAGAGGACACAGAGCACAGTGTAAATGCTCAGAGATCACAAGAGAGCCTGGCAGTACAATACCAACAGAGCTTGTAGGATTTCTTCCCCTGAAGACATTACAGAACAAGCAGACATCCCTGTCCAGCTGGATACGGGGTTTTCTGTGGCTGCCTCTGCAGGTTACCCATCTAGCAGCCATCTCCCTCTTCTCCCTTAGTTTATAGAAGCTCATCTCTGATCCAGCTGCAAAGTGGAGAAAGGAGGCTCCTCCCCTAACCCAGGGGATGAACATGATTGGTTTAAGTCGAGCAATTAATCCTGTATCCCTCTTCCGGTGATTAGTGTAGAAGTAGATATATGACAAAATTCTGGCCAAGGAACCCTTAGAAGAACCCTGCTAGGTGGCTTCTAGTTAGGATTTTGCTCCTCAGTAAGAGGAAAGAGCTGCTAAGGAAAAGGTTCATTTTATACCTGTCCCCTTAGATCCAGCTTGGGATGCTGCTCTGATGCTTGGAGCTGTGGCAGCCAATTTACGAGCATGAGGGACAGGCTAGGAGAGTCGCAGAGACAGGGGTCCAACCTCCTAATATTTTTGAACTGCAGACCATTCTTAGAAATGCCCATCTCCAGCGTTCTGTCATGTAAGATAATTAAATGCCTTTGTCATTAAGCCTCTGTTAGTTTGTTATTCTGTTCCTGCCGCCAAATGCATCTTACGTTGGTTATTCTGTGCCTGCCTCAAGACCAAGAGACAACGTGACAGCTTCTGTGGGTCTGGCACATTGGGATGTGATCCTGATGGTCATCTGATGCCTGAAAGCCAATATTTCCCTTCTATCAGGTCAGACCTCCCCTGCAGCCTTTTACATGCACAAAGAAATAAAGCTGTTAACTGTTAATAACGCTGTAGTTTCCACCCAGCTATCAGCATCATTGCCCTCAATATTGATGAGTCGGGTGCAGAACAGATTAGACCAAACCCACAGAGGAAGATGGGCTGATGGAGCCAGCTCTTCCTTTCCCCCAAACAAAGCACACTTGGTGAAAGAAGCAGGAAACAAAACAAAAGGAAAAAAGTCCACCCAGATCTCATCTACTTGTTGTGGATGCAGGGGTGGCCACGTCTGCCCCAGGGCTACCAGAGGGCCGTCTTTGGAGGCCCTGCCTTCCTTTTAGGTCCCCTTGCTCCCCTTCCCTAGAGGCAGAAGAGGTAAAACTCGGGTGAATGAGGCAACCGGCAGGCAAGGAGCTTGAGATCACAGGGACGGATGGCAGAGCTGGGCTGTGCAGGGCCCAAGAGCAAAGCAACCAGGGCTGAGTGGGCTCCGCCTGGGAGAGAAGAGAGGGGAGCACGTGTCTGCCTTATTCAGAGACCGAAGTGCATTTCTGACAGTTGCGTTCGCCCAGGGGGCAGGACGATGCAGCCCTGCACCAACCACGTCCCGCCGCGCGACTCCTGCATGCACTGTGACGCACCTGGGAGAAGCGCCCTGGTTTAACCACGCTCGCATGTCACTCTCACGGCGCCCGTCCTGCTCAAACACCCTCAGTGGCTCCTGCTATCTACAAAACTGAGCCCACTCCCTTTCGCCTGGCCCTCCACAACATCCCCCACCACTACGGCCTTCTCGCCCACTCGGCTCCGGTGTGCACCCAAGGGACAAAGGCTGGCAGGCTCTCAGGCATGGGGGCAGCCCACGGAAACCCTGCGAACTACCCCAGGGCTTTGATTCCCTCTTCCTCAGCGAGGCGTCCCTCGCCACTTCCTGTCCTCAGCCCACCGGGGCTCCACGCCGGACGCAGCACGTCTGTCTGGGCTGAGGTGCTGCCTGGAGCCCTGGGTGAGCCACAGGCCAAGCTGCTTCTATCAGACCCCACCGCCAGCAGCCACAGTGGGGCCCGGGGGGCTCCCCAAGCTGAGGGACACCGGCTTATGTGCACAAGGACCTTCGAGCTCAAAAAGAGCAAGGGCCTGAAGGATTATTCCTCTTAAACTGTTGTCTAAAGTTGTGTAAGGGGTTCGTTAGCACAGACATGGATCCAGGCCCCAATTTACACCTCTCAAGTCAGTAGATGTGGGCTGGTCCTATTCCGTAGCTCCGCGGCCTCTGGAAAATTGCTCCAGGGTAATCTATTCTACCTCTCTATCTCTCTCTCTCCCTCTCTCTCCTCTCTCCATGAAATGAGATAGGGCCTGATGGAAATAGCGTGAGTTATGGAATAAGACAAATTTGGGTTCAGAATTGGTCCCAGTCATTCTAGAAAATGCCTGACCACATTCCTCAAAACTGTCAAGGTCACCAAAAACAAGTCTGAGAAGCTGTCGGTCTAGACAAGTCTGAGGAGACATGATGACTAAATGTAATGTGGTGTCCTGGATGGGATCCTGGAAGAGAAAAAGGACATTAGAGAAAACTCAGGTAATGTGAATAAAGTATGGACTTTAGTTAATAATAATATATCAATATTGGTTCATCAATTGTGACCAATGTTCCATACTAACGTGAAGTGTTAATAACAGGACAAACTGGGTATGGGGTATATGGGAACTCTCTGTAACACCTTTACAATAATTCTGTAAATCTAAAACTGTTCTGAAATAAAACGTTTATTAAAATATAATAATAATAACTGGTCCCAGGCACTTAATAGTGGTGTAACTTTGGGAAAATGATTTCCCCTCTCTAAGCCTCAGTTCCACATTATAAAATGGGATAATAATAACTACCTCATGGGGGTGATGGAACATGTGTAAAATGTTTTCATAATGCCTAGCACACAATCTGCACTCACTAAACATTCCTTCTTTAAATCCCAACCAAGAAATATATTTAAGATTCAATAATAGCAAATAATTAACCCATATTTAAAATTTCTAGTTTTCCCCAAGATGTCCTTTATAACCTTTTTCTTGGCCCAATATCAAGGCTCATGTATTCCATTTTATTGTCAGGCCTCTTCATTGTCCTTTAGTCTAAAACAGTGGCCCCCTCCTTCCCTTTTTTTCTTTCATGACACTGACACAAATTTAAACCAGACATTCCCAGGAGGTCAAAGAGCAGAAGCTTCCCACCAGAGTGGGAGCTGAAATCTGGCTTGAGTGATGTGGTCATTTTTCACTCAAACCCCCTGTTAAGCCATGCCCTGCCTACCATACACCATGCATTTTGCTAAGGACACTGTATACATTGTCTCACATTTCTCAGCAACCTTATCAAGTCAAGACGATTATCCCTGTTTGACAGATGAGAAAACTGAGGCTCAGAACAGTTAAGTGACTTGCCAAAGTCCTACAGCAGTCACTAGCAGAGCCGGGATTTGAACTCTGGCTCAAAACTCAGGTTCCTTCCCAAAAACCAAAACCACAGTCCTTTCAGGGAAGCCCCCCCTTTACTGGGAGAGACTGGCATGGAAACAAGCCATTACAACAATACAATGACAAAAGTGCCAACACACCAGCAAGTGGGGGACACCACAGGAACCAAGAGAAAGGAAGTGGGAGCCTCAGGGGACACCAGAGAGCCTTCCCAAGCAGGGGGCAGGCAGGGCCCCAGGAGGGGGCAGCATCCTGTCCTGCAGCCACAGAGCAAAGGTGCCTTCGCCAGAAGGGCACAGGTGCACAGGGGATGAGACGGCAAAGCAGGTGGGCACCAGGATGAGGAGGGTCCTGAAAGTCTGCATTCATTTTTGTATCTGCTCATTCATTCATTCACTCACCAAATATTTGTGGTGCTTCTATTAAGTGCCAGGCCTGTCCTGGATGCTAAGGATACAGCAGAGAACGAGGGTACCCAGACGGCAGCCTCACGAAATTTACAATCTAACTGGGAAGGAGATAATAAATACATAAGTGATACGCATGGCAGTAAGTGTAGAGAGGAGAATAAAGCAGAGGGGACAGGGAATACCTGGAGCCAGAGGGATGGAAAGGCCTGGTTGAGGTATCTGAGTAACGACCTGAAGGAGGGAGTGAGGGTGGCTGGCGGTGAGAGTGGTAGGGGGAGAACATTCCAGGTGGCGGAAGCAGCCGAGGCAAAGGGTCAGTTGGGGCTGGAAGGGAAGAAGTGCCCGGTTGAGGGGCCACTGAGGGGCCGCACTGGTGCCAGGGGGCAGCACGCTATCCCTACATGTGCGATGAAACAGTTCAGGCACGATCGTGCCAGGCACCATGCTGCCAGCTTCAGGACCACCGGATGTCAGTGACAAGAGCCTTAGCGATATTCATGCTCATTAATGACCCTGGTGAGGAGGATCTGGAACATGGTGGGCAGGGCCTTGAAGCCCCTATCAGAGCACATGGTGAAGGGATTCAACTATGGCTAGGGCCAGCCCCACAGGAGCCACCCCTGGCCTGACATTCCAGGTCCCAGGACGCCCCCATCACACCCCAATACCCCAACCCTGACTGCCGGCATGGCGACACATGAGAAGGCCATGGCCCAAGCCTCTATAGCATCTCAGCTGCTAGAGAACTGACATGCAGATAAATTTCACCTGCCAAGTTACTAAACCTCTCTGGGCCTCTATTTTATCATCTGTGAAATGGGGATAATAATGGCCCCTATTTCATAAGAAGGATGATATGACTTAATAAATGTAAAGTCTTCACAACACCATTTGCACATAATAGGAACTCAACAGCTGTGAGTGGCTGTCCATTATTAGGGTGGTTGTTCCTGCTGCTATTATTATTATTATCAATATTATTGACAGTAGCCCCAAACTACACTCATAGTCTACCTAAGGGTTTCCAGGACCACCGGGGAGGGAGAAGAGCTGGAGAAACGTAGACAATGGAAAAAACACCCCCTTCCTTCAACTTGTCTTCCACCCGAGCACCACCCACCCAGCTTACATGCGTCCCCCACCATTCACTCCTTCTCCTCCAATCTAGTGTCCCCCTTTTCTCTTGGTGTCAATAGCGCTCCCCAGGAATGCACTGTAAATACACTAGCAGCTCATTAACTACCACAAACGAATACATTTTGCCTCACATCAGGCATGTCTAATCAACTGCTGTAATAAATGCGATTCCATTCTAACAATCCTCTGCACTTCCAGAGCATCCTTCATCCAAGGCCTTTCTGACATCCCTTGGCCCCCAGGAAAGAGGCGGTGCCTTGCTGAGTTGCAGTATCTGGGCTTATAAGAGCTATAAGAGTCCTTACATATCTGTAGACCACCCTTTCCCTCAGCTTGAAGATAAAAAAAAGCCCAGAGAGGGGAAGTGACTTTCCCAAGGTCACACAGCAGGTTGGGTGCCACGTCAGTGGGAACCTGGGCTTCCAAGCTAGTATGTATTGCTCCACAGCAGGCATTTAATCCTCACGTGACCCTCGAGGGCAGGTACCATCAATACCTCTGCTTTGTGGAGAAAGACAACAAGGCTCAGAGAAGTTAAGGACCTGCCCAACGTCTCCCGATAGCCGTCGTAGGTAAATGCAGAGGCAGGAGACTGAGGAGACTGACCATACCCACCGTGCGGCTTTCCAGGAGTCTCTCGGTCAAGGAAGAGCAGAGGAAAGGGGGTCTGTGGGACAGGAAGGGGAGGAGGAGGATTTACCGCAGCATCTCGCAAGGTGACCTCTTGGGATACAGACTCGTAAGGCCACAAAAGTGAGCGTCAGGAAACAAGGCTGTGTGTATTTACTGGAGATGCATACTCCTGCCTGAGGGCTCTGTCTGGGTCTGCCTGGCAGAGGCAGGCTCCAGACAGCCAAGGACTGACTTTCACACCAGCCATTTGTCACCACAGATCCATCAAGAGAGATCACTTAATATCTGGCCCCCTCCTGTGATGCCACAGTGCCTAGATCTGGCCCCGAATCTGTGTTGCTGATGGGAACCAACACCACCCATTAATCCAGAACTAGTGCAGACAGAGCAGTCCCCACAATGCACGTGGAAACCAGTGCTCGCATATTTATACGGATGCTCCGCCTTTGCTTTGCAGAATGAGTTAAACAAAAATCAGAACGTACTTCAGAAGCGTTCCCTAAGTGGTAGGGATCTGCTCTGTGAAGTCTGGGGGCCACAGAAGAACCTCTGGAGTCCACAGAAGAACCTCTGGAGTCACCCCGTCCATGGCTCTGTCTTCCAGCCCACCTGTACCCAAGCCACTCGTGTGGAGGGCTCCCTGCGAGGCCACCAATCTCCTCCAGCGTCCGTTCTCCTCCTCCTCCAGCATCCAGGCCTGCAGGACAGACCCCAACCCATCCCCGGCCACTGCGTGAAACCTCAGCTTTGTCCAAACATGTCTTTCCTCACCCAGCGGACGGGCCTAACGGACCAGAAGGGATTTGTTCGGCTCTCCAGATCCATCATAATCTGTGCGCTTAAAGGTCCCTCAATGCCCATTTAGACAATCCCCATTTTCTAACAGCCAGTAAATACTCTGGGACCGGGTGAGCATTTTTAAAGGTCCTTAAATAGCTCATTTGCATAATCCATATTTTCAGAGCCCCTAAGCATGTGTCCTGCCTTCCTAATCTCAATCTTTATTATGCGTGAGGAAGAAAAGGCTCCCAAGGAGTGTGGCAGCCCTTCCCAACCCTTCTGGGAGAATTGATTCTTGTTTTCAAAAATGACCACGTTTTCAAAAGCAGGCACGGAGCTCACCACAAAAGGAAACTATTTAAAGGGAAGCTGTTAACCTGTGTAGGCCTGCAAATGTTCTTTCCGTGAAGGCAGGAAACTCCCCTGCGGGCTCCTAAGGGTACTAAGTACACACCGGCCCCTGCAAGTGCTTCAGTGAAGGTTGGAGCCCTCCTCCCTCCCACACTGGTTCCCTCCTGGAGCCTCGAAGAACACAGCTTCACCTGAACATCTTTCAGGATCCCTTTTCCAGTTTTAGTCTCAGCCCAAAGCCTTTCCTGCAGAAAGGAACGGAAATCTGCTAGGAGAAATTTAGGTGTCAGGATTGTGGGCTGTTCAGCAGGCATCTTGGGTAAAGCCTGTACCCGGTGGGCAACAGGAAAGTTGATTCCTGCAGAAGCAAGCCCCAGGGGATAGTGAGAAAAAGCCCCCAGGAAGATGAATCCAAGACAAGAAAGACGCCCCCTGCGGCCCCCCTCCACTCTCTTGGATGGAAAAACGATGTGTCCTGTTAGGAAGGACATCCAAATTCCAAAACACCTGCAAACACAGTCAAACATGGGCACCCCGCCCCCCCCCAAACACACACAGAATGTTGAGCCAAAGAAGCCAGGCCTGAAAAGCACATACTGTATGACTTCGTTCCTACAGACTTCTAGAATAGACAAAAAGAATCTACGATGAGAGAAGCCAAGACCAGGGGTACCCTGGGTTTGGGGCTAGAAAGAAGACGTGGGGCACTTCTCAGGCGCAGGTAATAGCTTGATCTAGGTGCTGTCTACCTGGGTGTGTTCACTCTGGGGAAATGCACAAAGCGATACACTTTTTCTTTTTGGAGGTAATCCAAATCCCCTTAGCTCCAGTTTCAACCTCCCCCCAGTTTCAACTGGCATGGCTCTCAAATCCTCTCCTGCGGCACCTTATTTATCCAGAATGCCCAACTATCTGTGAAAAGGGTCACTCCTCCTTTGTCCAGATTTTGGATTTAGGAAGGGTGGGGGGTCTTTATGGTAACACGGACATCTCTAAATGGGCTGGGGGCCGTTCTTTGCCCCGTAACTCCCACACCTGCTAGAAACCCCACCGCATTAGAGGGGGTACCTAATGGGGGGTTGGCGGTGGGAAGGCGTGGAAGAAGCTGGCAGAGAAACTCAGTCAGGTCTGGCAAAGACGGATGTCTCCCTGTTGAGTGTCTTTGAAGCTGGGAATGGGCGCCGGGCCAGGTGGTGCTGGGTTTCTCCAGCCTCAGGCAGGCTGCAGGGCTGGATAAACCCGAGACCCACTGCCAGGCCCTCCAGAGACTGGCTGAGCTCAGAACCAGAAGGAAGGAGGGGGCAGAGAAAGCTGGGGAGGCGGGTGGAGGAGGGAGACGAAGGGAAGGAGGGGGAGGGGTGAGGAAAGGAAGGAGAGAGGAAGCGGGGAACTGACCGGCTCTGAGAGCCAGCTGGGCGCTGGTGGGTGGCGGCGCAACCCTGCCCACTCTGGCCTCTCCCGCTGCATCTCGGGCTGCTGGGCCGGCAGCAAGTGGGGAGGCTAGAGGAACTTGGACACTCGGGGCTCTCGGCGGATCCGTCGCCAACATCCTGCCCTTCCGGCTTCACACACACACATCCCGCCCCCAGCCCTCTGGCCTCGCCCCCTGCGCCCTCCGCCCCACGCGCCCTCCTCCGGGTGCCTCCTCAGACTCCACGCAGCCGGGCTTCCGAGGGGCTCGCGCCCCAGAGACGGGGAAAGGGAGAGAAGGCTCCACAAAGAGCCCAATTCCCAGGTGGGACGTTCCTCCGCCCCCACCGCGTCCCCTTCGCACCCCGCCCCGGTGGGGGAGCCTGCGGTCCGCACAAGCAAGTCAGCGCCGCGGCCGCTGGTGACGTCGCGCGCCCAGGCTGGCGACCCCGGGTGAGTGTGCGCGCGGGGCGCGAGCATCCCGCTCGCTCCCGAGCCCCTCCGCCCCGGGAGCCCGCCTACCCTTCCTCCCGGCTCCGCTCGGCGCCCGTCGCCTTTGCCTGCACACTCCTGCCCGGTGTCGCCAGGGCTGTTACCAGGAAGTCCCAGTTCGCGTCCCGAGAGCGCTTCCCGGGGGCTGGCTGCGGATGCGCGGAGCCCTCGGCGGGGGCGTTCGGGAGCCCCCGCCTCCCATGTCACGGCCGTGAATGGCATCATTCCCCTGGAGCCCTCGTCCCCACGCCTTAGCCTTCTGCGGCCGGCGTCCGAGCCCCACTGGTGCCCCCGCTCTTCCACACCTTAGCTCGGAAACAGCACATCGTTCCTACCCACCACCTCATCTCTTCCCGAGCCCAGCCCGGAAGGCCCGGAGCCAATCTACCCTTCTCTTCCTCTAGTTTCCACCTTCTCTCAGACCCTCCAGCGCCCAAATCCTGAACAAGTCACCTTTCAGATGATTGATAGAGAGATCGATAGATAGATCGATCGATGGACAGATAGAGATACGAATGCATACGGAAGGGACAACCCAGGACCCCAGTTTGGCCAGGACAGCACCCAGGCTTTCACAACCTGCTTAACGGAAATGAAGCTGCAGCATTCCAGCTGCATAAGCTGTGCAAACTGTAAAGTGCTTTAAGCCCCTTTCTAACTAACCACAATAGCAGCTTAGACTGGCAACCCAAGTTCTGCTTGCAGGTAGTTTGGGCACAGCTCCGATTCTGCCAGGCTTGCCTACCAACATCACCACACTAATTCATCCATTCTGTCAACCAGCATCCGCTGAGCCTACTGTAGGCACACACTGTTGGGTCCTGTCGCCCAGAGACCAACAGGGCATGTGCCTGCTCACTAGGGGCTGACGCTCTGGTGGGCATCAGACCCCCTCACAGTAACTCCATGTGATAGGTGCCCTGGGAGAGGTTATGGATGGAGAATTATGAAACACTGGAGGGAAAGCATTTGACCTGGGTCTTGAAGAGAGGGTTGGGAGTTTCCAGGAGAAGAAATGGCCTTCCAGGCAGATGCACCAGGATGCACCCATAGGAGTGGATGCCCCATCTTTCCCGGCATGGGAAGCAGATTGGTGGGACCGGATCACAGTTCCCTAAGGTGATGGTGGGTAGTAGACAGCGCCCAAGAGAAGAGGAGAAGGTTGGCTGATGCCAGGTTGAGAGAGGCCCTGACCACCAGCTGATTTCTTCTGTTCCTGTGCCCTCTGCTAGACCTGTCCCCAGGCCTCTGGGCCAGCTCTTCAAACTATGGACACATGACAATCCGAGAGTTAATCGGGCCTCCTACTGGAGAAGCTCCGGATGTCACAGGGTTGCACTGCTGTCAGCAGGCCCTCCATCTGTCTGACTTTAATCCCCCCACCCCCATCCAGGCACGGCCTCCCCCTCAGGGTGACTCAGCTCCTGGCTCCTTCCTTTCCTGCCACCAGCTGAGACGTGTGACCGGTTACCATGGTGACCGCAAGGAGCCCGGTTCATACCTGTCTTTCCGGATGAGACCTGGATGTCTAAATTGCTCCTGAACGGAATGCCTGGGCACAGCTGCTCACCTGCAGAGGCGTGTGTCAGGCGGCATCTCAGGGCCCTCCCCCGCTGCACGGACCCGGGGTGGGGGCAGCGGTCGGGAGGGGGAGACCGATGACAGATGCCTCCACCACGGGGACTCTAGGCTGGTATTTCTCTCCATAAGATGCGGGTCTCCAGAGGGAGGGGGACAAAGCACATGAAGGCAGGAGCTGAAAACTACCATCCAGTTTGTCTGTGGAAAAACCAGGACTTTCCACTATTCCAGGTCATGACACATGTGTATCCTTCACAGATACACTTGGGAGAGATGCACGCTTATTTGTCAAAGGTTATCATTCTTATCAGAGTTACACACCCAGGCTCACAGCACCAAAATACTCTTCCTGGCACGTGGCCCATTACTCTCCTGCCTCAAACATTCAATAGCTCCCCAGTGCCGAGAAAGAAGATTCAAACCAACTCCTCACCCTGGCCTCAGCCTCCCTTTTAAATCTCTCACAGGCTACCTAGTGACCACACTTGCTGTCCCCCGTCCCATGCCACAGCCTCAGCAGACTGCTTCCTGCTTCCCAAAGGGTCTCCAGCTGCCATGCTTGTCTTCAGCTGACCATCTGCCTGGGCTTCACTGCACAGCCACTTTCTCAAGTCGTCCTCAGCCTCAAGGCTCAGCCCCATTCCTCAGGCCCTCGGCCCCTCTCTTATCCCCAGTTAAAATGTCATCCCCCTTTCCTTCTTCCTGGTTGCATTTTTGGGACCTATTAGAAGGCAGAGTCTGCCATGAATCACACAGACTTGAGTGTATGTCACCCCCAAAGGCAAACACATGGTTTTGTTTATTTTTGTGTCCCTCTGCTTCTCGGGGGCCTAGCACAGGGCCAAAGCGAATGGGAACTGCATGGCACAGGTTCACCCTCTCTCTCCTCTCTAAGCGGGCTTTGAAGACCTCCACCAAAGATAAATGAGGAGACCTTGGTCGGACAGTCATTCCATGCTCACACGTAGATCCCTCACCCCTGGACTTCCAGACCAAGTGAAGTGGCACTTCCTCCATCCCAGCTTTCCAGAGCTGCAGCTGCCTGAGGGGAGGTAGGCTGCTGGGCATTCTCTTCTGGGGGTGGAGACAGGGCTCCCTGGCATCAGTCAAAGGCGGCAAGAGACTCGGGAAATGGGCTGCAAGAATGCATGGATGGTGCTCCGGCTCTACCCAGTCCCAGCCCCAGGGCACGGGTCCCACCGAGCGGTGGGGTCTTAAGCAGGTGGCAGCAGGCTCTGGCCCCCAGGACACAGCTGGCCGAGGCTGTGGCTGCAACCCCGAGAGGCCCCCGCTGAGCCTGCACACACCGCTCTTGGAGGCAAGGCTAACGTAGTTAATTGGTTCCAACCTTCGGCCAGGAGTGTGAGCATTGACTGGGCACCCGTGGGGCTCAGAAGCTGTGACCTCCGCGGATGCTTCACTTCCTTCTAAGCTTGAACCGAGAAAAGGGAAATACGATCAGAGGTCGTGGTGCTCACTTCCCAGCTGGGCTGAAGCATCAATAGTGGAGGAGCAACCACGAAGAAATCAACGGTGAGGAGGGATGATGGCTCTCCTCCCCCAGGCGGGGCATGGCTGCCTCTCCGGGGAAGAGCCAGGCCCAGTCAGAGCAGATGACAGGAAACAATGAGCCACGTTCCCGCTGCCCAGCCCCAGTCCCCTGGCCTGTCTCAGAAGGGCTTGCATCTGCCCTGACTTGCAACACGGGGACTTCCGGGCCGGGGAGAGGAAGAGGGGACTTCACGTAAAGGTCTTGGCACTTGAGCTTGGGCTCTTGCGGGAGGCGGGGACTGGCCCCGCTTAATGCAGTTTAACGCAGGAAGTTAAACCCTGGGTTTAACTTTGGCCCTATGCTTGGCCCCCGAGAAGTAGAGGGACACGAAAATAAACAAAGCCGTGTGTCTGCCTTTGCGGGTGACAGATACACTCAAGCCTGTGTGATTCATGGCAGACTCTGTCTTCTAACAGGTCCCCAAATGCAACTGTGTGTGCCCGCCCCCCTCCACACAGAGACCCCAGCCCATTCCCCTGCCATTCCTCCCTCCTAACAGAAGCTCATCCATTGTCCAGTCGTCCAAATAGCAGCTCATTCAAGAATTAATTCAACAAGTAAGAACTGAGTCCCTACTCTGTACCTAGCCCTGCGCTAAGCTCTTTGTGACCTCCCCTGTAAAATGGGGATGGTTCTGCCTGCGCTTCATAGGGTATTTGTGAGAATCAAACGAGAAGACACATGCCATGTGCTTGCAGCCTGTGAAGTGTTATGAGGTATGGCTTTGACAGGGAGAAGCCCTTTGGGTGCTTCCGAGAGAGGAATGTTCCAGCCCCTGAGGGACTCCTTCCCCTCCCTTGGTCCTTGCAATCCCAGCCAAGGAGCCCTTGATTGGCATTTATGGGCTAGTTTCTCAGGCCAACTTTGTACTTACTCCTAATATGAGGATTTAGTATATATTTTCAAGACTTTTACAAAAGTATGCTTCCCCAAAATTTGCTGTATGACCTTAAGCGGGTAGTTGGCTTCTCTGTGTGTCAGTTTTCTCATCTGTAAAATGGGGATAATAAGGGTAGCTGTCTTACAGGACTGCTGTGAGGATCTGAAGAGTTAATATATGCGGGGTGCTTAGAACAGTGGCTGGCACACAGTGGGTACTATGTAAAGGTGAGCTACTTAGGACCATGATGAGATCTGCCGGTGGGACGGGAGGATTCAAGCTAACCTTTTAAAAAGGACCCGAGGGAACCTAGTGGACAAATGCTTGGCTTTAAGACACATCAAGCCCTGGTCTCCCCAGGCCTTAACCAACCTCCATGTAACAGCTTCCTTGGGAAAGAGGCTGTCTTACAAACTCAGCCTGGAGATTCTGTGTCCTAAGACACTGCAGCCTCTGAGAGAAGACACAACAGAGTCTCAAGCAAATAAATAACCCTGACCAACTGCTTCTGTGTCCCCAACAGCATTTACTTAGCCCCTGCCTCCGGCTGAACACTGGACTGGACACTGCAGAAAACGAAGAAAAGAAACAAGGCACTGGCCTTGAGGAGCCTACAGCCCACTGGGGAACTTTTCAAGAAATGTAACCAAAGCAGCCCCTGCCCTGTCCAGGCAGTGTGTCCTAGACAGAATGGTCCCTCTCTTAGAGAATCTAACCCTTCTTACTCGTGTGATTATGCATGGAACAGACAGTAGGGGGCCAAAAGCACAAGTCTAGAAAAAGGGACTGCAGAACAGTGCTCCCATGAGCGCTCCGGGAAAGGTCTGCAGGTCATGCCAAGCCCACCGTCCTGCCCAGGTTACCATGGCCATCATTAGGAGGAGCAGCACTTCTAATTGTGGACTCGGGTATTTGTCCTCTGCAATCAATGAGCCAAAACTCTTGCAGATAAGAAGTGGCCGAGTGGTCCTGCTGGGTCCAAGGCAACGTCCACTCCAAGTGCAAGAGCACATGACGACATTAGACAAATGCCAGAAGTCAGGTCCTGGATACAGTGTATGGGACAAAGACTGAGCATCAAAATGCCAGACTGAGTCATCAATCAAGGGATGAAGTGGGCAGTGGAAGCAGAGGAGGACTGACATTCTTCCACTTGTTTTCTTCTCTAGTCCTTACAACACAACTAAGGTTGATTATTCCCCTTTTACAGATGCAAAAACTGAGGCTCAAAGGGGTTATTTGTCCCAAGGCTCCTCAGTGGTTAAGTGGTAGAACAAAGGCCCGAGGTTTTTTATCCCTAAAGCCTGAGTTTTTTCAACTATACCACACAGCCTACAAAAATAGAGCAATCATTTCCATTTCTATATTTGTTCTTAATATTTAATTAATATTTACTTCATCAGACACCTCTTAAACATCCTCAGTGTCCTAGAGCGGCAGCTAGGCATCTCTAACCCAAAGCTCCTGCATCGCCAGGCCCCAGGGAGGGAAGCGCCGCTCCTCCAGTCCCTCTCCACTGGCGCAGCCGCGTCGGCGCTGACAGTAAGTACAGCTCCAGTTTGTTCAAACTCCAGACCAAAGGCTCAGACTCAGCTTCTGATGTGCTGCGCAAAAAACAGGGGCAGGAACTTGTCTCAATCAGTGAGTCAGGGCGGTGGTGAGAAAGTGACGGGGCGGAGAGGAGGACAGCGCTGGTGGCGCGCGTTTCCCCGGGTCGCGCAGCATCCCACCCCCGCCCCGAGTCCCGCCCTGGCCGCCACTGGGGGGCGCTGCTCTCAGACCCAGCGCGTGCCAGAATCACCTGCAGACCCCTGACCCACCCCGCTCTTTCCCGGCGGGTGGCTGGGGTGCCTCACAGGCCCCCCCAAGGCATCTGATGCTGGTGGTCCATAGGCCCCAGTTTGAAAAACACTGCAGGGGGCAGGGGATGCGGGTCCTAGGCTGGGGCAGGCGGCTGCGGTGGATGGGCGTGTGACGTCAGCCGGCGGTGATTACTTTCTACAGAGATGCTTTCTGTCTTAGAATCTAAGATGGTCCCTTGGGGAAGGGAGCAGCAGGACGGGCATAAAGATCTTCTAGGTCCACCCCTGCTCTATGTGGGGGGGGGCGGAGGAAACCCACACCCAGAGACGACGCCTTCAGTCTCTTTCAGAGCTGCTTTTCTTTCAGTTACCGTTTCCCAAAGGTGCCCCCTCCACAGACAGCCTTCCTCCACTGAGAATTTCTCCCCCGCCTCTGCATCACCTGGAGCAGCACTGTTCCCCTCCTGAAGCCTGCCTGTCACTCCAGACCTTCTTTCATGACTGAGGCAATCGGCTTTCCCCAGCTAGGTGGGTTGGGCAGGTGGGAACATTTGCAGAAGGGGAACTTAAAACCTTACAGGGTGAATCAGGATTGCAATCAAACCTGGGAAAGTCCTCATGACTATATCTCACCTACATTACAATATACACATTGCCGCACACACAGTCCTCTACCAAACACGTTTACCATCTTAAAGTAGTCATGCAAGATCGTGTACAATTAATTTCCAGTTTCCACCCTTTGCTCCACGGAAGTGGTTCAGGAATTCCCTCTCCCAGAGATTTCATGAAATGTTGATAAATTATTGTTGCCTTGTTGCAGACAACATGCCTATTGAGATGTGTGTGTGTGTGTGTGTGTGTGTGTGTGTATTCTGACTCTCCGTCCAAATGTTCACCCTTTTTCATTGGGCTGTTGATCCCTGTCTCCTTGCCCCCCAAACCCCCTGCCCATCTGGGTGACCTGGGACAAGTTACCCAACCTTTGAGTCTGTTTCCTCATCAGTGAAACAGGAATATGACAGAACTCTTGTTGCAGGGATGCTCCAAGGATCAGAGGATGTAATCCATGTAAAGCGCTTAGTAACGTGACTGGTACATAATTAACAGTCCATACATGGCAGTATAAATTTGTTACTGGAATTAACGAACTAACGTACACCACGTATGTGGCTGTCCTCAGCTCCCCCTCATGCCTTGCTCACCAGGATTTCATTCCTGCCAGGACTATCCCACCTCTGTCCATGAGGCCAAATCACCCAGGCTTCTATGAGGTGCCCTCCCACATTTCCACTACCTGCTGGCAGGTGCCGCCTCTGCTGGCCCCCGTGGCAGCCCTAAGAATGTGGAAGAGAGTGTAGAATTAATGCTTCTCAAAGAGACAGTACAGGTGAGCAGACAGCTGCAAAGAATGGGCATTGTGAGCCCTGGGAACGCCCAGAACTGGGCTGTCCCTCCTTCCCTGGGGTTGCAGGCATGTCCTGGGCTGGGGTAGCAGCCATGGCTGGCCCGGTCACACGGGCACCACTAAGCCGGTCAAAGCCTGCTCCCTGGCGTGGCTGTCTCTGAGTCCCCGTGGATGCCGGCAACTGAACGTGCAGGAGAGGTCAAGGGGTCAGATGTCCCCAGATGACGGCTCTGACATGAACAGGGAGAACAGGGAGCTCCCACCTTCTATAAGACCTTTGAGCTGATTGGAGTGTGTCACACGGGGGTGAGACAGAATTCATTTCATCAGAAGTTCAAACGCCTGCGACAAATCTCCAGACGCTTTTGTTCCGGCCTCACCTCCCAAACACACACCCATCTGCTGGCACCCTGCACTCACCTCTGCCAGGTTCACGTCTACTAGAAAAGAAACTTCAATCCCCTGGTTACATTTGATGTCCCTGCTGCCTTTCAACACATTTTTACATAATCTGACTTTAGAGCCTTTTCTTTACAATATGCTTCGTTTCTAAAAGGAACTGATACTTTGGTTGATGGAGTCTATTCAAAAACTGCCTATTGAAAACCTGCTTGGGCCGGCTAGGATCTAGACACTCTGGATGCAGCAAGGGGTTGGTGCGCAGATGGAGGGACGCAGGAGACACATCTTTTCCCTCCAAGAGGCTCAGAGTTGGGGCAGTGTCAGGGGAGACAGTGATTCGCACACTAGCTTGAACACATGCCCAGCTTGGTGAATACTCCCAAAGAGGTGAACACAAATTGCTTCGGGAACAAAAGCCTAATTCCTGTGTTTGCACAGGCCTGTGATTGCAAGTGTGTGAATTCATGAGTTAGAATTTATGAATATACAATCATGGTGCATGAAATAGAGCTCTTGATCTAACAGTACTAATACACGCTAGATAGAGTGTGACTGGACGAGTGATTAGCGAAGCTCTGGACTGTGATACTGTAGAGGGAGAAATATAAACTGCCTATATTTATGAACAGCTGCACTCTCCAGTATGGCAGTCTCTGGCCACACGTGGCCAGTGAGCCTGGGAAATGTGTCTGGTCTGAACTGAGATGTGCTGTGAGCACTAAACACACACCAGATGTCAAAGATTTAGTCCAAAAAAAGTGTAACTATCTCATGAACAAATGTTATACTGATTACATTTAAATGATAATTTTTTACACATTGGATTAAGTAAAACATCACTTTACATATATGTTATTAAAATTAATTTCACCTACTTCTCTGTTTTTTTGAATGTGGCTACTAGAAAATGTAAAATCCCGAACGTGGCTCGCATTTCTGGTCCACGTTATATTTTATTGGCCAGCACAGATCTAGAACATTCGTTATCTGTTACATCATTTAATTCTCACCACAATTCTACAAAGCAGGCATTGGCCCTGTTTCAAAGCCAAGGTAACCACGGCTCAGAGACGTGGTGAACTGGCCCAGGTCACACCACACAGCTCATTTGGGTCCGAGGCTCAAGGGCTCACCGGCTTCCTCACCTGTGCCACGGGACGCACACATCCCTGACGTGGTGCAGGAAGAACAGAAGGAGAGGAAGGGCGTGGCACTCGGGCGGTGTCAGTGCCCGTCCTGTGGCACAGCCTGAGAACCACCCCTCTGTCCAGGGCCTCTTGCCTTCAAGGCCCACAGTTACAGCCCCCCGAGGCTGTGCTGGGAGCCCCCTTCTTCCAGGTGCTGCTCTCCGCGCCCCTGTATCATGGTGCCCCCTCAATGCGGCATCACCAGCGCAATGAGAGCGGCTCCCGAGGGCCCACCCTCCTCTCTGCGTCCCCTGTGCTCGACGCTGCGGTCTCTGAACCGTCAATGCTCAAACGACTGCTTCATCAATTCACTATTTAAAGTGAGGACTGGCCTTCTGCACGGCCACACTCCTTTTTGCTATTTTTAAAATAACAGACTTTATTTTATGGAGCAGGTTCAGGTTCAGAGTGAACCTGAATGGAAGGTACAGGAGTTTCCCATAATAGTCCCCGCTCCCCTACACACAGCCTCCTCCACTATCACCATCCCCCACCAGAGTGGTCCGTTTGGTACCACGGAAGAACCTACACTGACACGTCATATTCACCCAAAGTCCACAGTGTACATTAGAGGTTACTCTTGGTGGTGCCCATTCTGTGGGTCTGGACAAATGTACAGTGACATGTATCCACCATTACAGTATCATGCAGAGTAGTTTCGGCACCCTTAAAACCCCCTGTGTTCCACCTGTTCATCCCTCCTTCCCCCCAACCTCTGGCAGCCACTGGTCTTTTTACTGCCTGCATAGTTTTGCCTTCCCTAGAATCTCATATAGCTGAAATCAAACAATATGTAGTCTTTTCAGGTTGACTTCTTTCACCTCATAAGATGCTTTTAAGGTTCCTCCATGTCTTTTAGTGGCTTGATAGCTCATTTCTTTTTATTGCTGAATAATATTCCATCGTCTGGACGTACCACAGTGTATTTACCCATTCACCTACTGAGACATCTTGGTGGCTTCCAAGTTTTGCCAATTATGAATAAAGCTGCTATAAACATCCATGCGCAGGTTTTTGTGTGAACATAAGTTTTCAGTTCCTCTGGGTAAATACCAAGGAGCGCAGTTGCTAGATCGTATGGGGAGAATATATTTAGTTTTGTAAGAAATTGCCAAACTGTCCTCCGAAGTGGCTGCACTGTTTTTGCATTCCCAGCAGCAGTGAATGAGACCACAGTACCTTTGATGAGCTGACACCATGTTTTCTTGTTTCTAGGGCCTCCAGCTTTGTGCTCCCTGCCTACCCAGCTACCCAGTCTTACGGGTGCTCCTGCAGGCTGCATTTAGCACTCAGTACACTATATGACACTGCTCCTTAATCACGAGTATGCTAATGGCAAGCACTTAATAAGAGCCGGGCAACGGGCAAAGCTCTTCCCATGTACCAACCCATCAATCCTCAGAGCAGCCCTGTGGGTAGGACTGTCATTCTCCCTGTTTACACATGTAGAAACTGAGGCTCTGACATGGCCAGTGACTTGCCCAAGGTCACCCTGCTGCTGGGTGGAAGCGGTGGGATTTGAACCCTCTGCAGTGACCCTTGTGCTGAGAGGCCACTGGTACGTGTCTCTCCGTCTTTCTCAGCTGTGAGCTCCTTAAGAGCCAGGACCACACCTCACGCACCTGAAATCATGCCTGCACCTGGTGCCTCGCCGGCAGCCGGCAGCAGATGCTGGCTGAGCCCTCAATGACCCTCCAGTCCTGTGTCACGGGCAGTGCTCTTTCCTCCTAAACGAGCTGTCCCCAAGAATCCCACCTTGTTTCTCTGCCATTCTCTCCACGCCCCTTCCTCCCGGGCCCTGCACCCTCGCAGCCCCAATTTGCCTGCTGGGCTGATGACCTCCAAGTCCTACACCCAACCTGGCCTCCAACTCCCTTGATAACCCTGACCATCCTTAGCGTTTCTCCCTTTAGAAGGCCCTTGCTGGGCCCTCATATTCAGTGTTATGGACCGAATGCTTGTGTCCCCCCAAATTCATGTGCTGAAGCCCTAACGCTCAATGCAATGGGATTTGCAGGTGGGTGACCGGGAGGTGATTCGGGTTCCAGGAGGTCATGAGAGACCAGGGCCTTTAGAAGGAGATGAAGGGGCCAGAGCTCCCCGCTCCACCATATTAGGACACAGCCAGAAGGCAGCCGTCTGTGAACCAGGAGGGTTCTCAGCAGAACCCAACTACACTGGCACCCTGATCTTGGACTCCCAGCCTCCAGAACCATGAGGAATACGTTTGTTGTTTAATCCCCTCAGTCTATGGTTTTTGTTACGGCAGCCCAAGGGGACTACGGCATTCAGCGTGTCAAGGAAAGGGCCCCATGGTCTCCCTTGCCAAGCCACCCACCCCCATGTCCTCAGCGGGCTTCCCTTTGCCCCCCCGCCTGCCTGAGACCTGGGATTCTCTAACTTCTCTCTTACTCATATTCTCACCTCGCAGTTTTCCCTTCAAAACTTCTCTTGGGGCTTCCCTGGTGGCGCAGTGGTTGGGAGTCCGCCTGCCAATGCAGGGGATACGAGTTTGTGCCCTGGTCTGGGGGGACCCCCCGTGCCACGGAGTGGCTGGGCCCGTGAGCCATGGCCGCTGAGCCTGCGCGTCCGGAGCCTGTGCTCCGCAACGGGAGAGGCCACAACAGTGAGAGGCCCGCGTACCGCAAAAAAAAAAAAAAAAAAAAAAAAAAAAACTTCTTTTGGACACACTACTATATATAAAATAGGTAACCAATAAAGACCTACTGCATACCCCAGGGAAGTCTACTCAACACTCTGTAATGGCTTCTATGGGAAAATAATCTCAAAAAGAGTGGATAGATGTATATGTATAACTGATTCACTTTGCTCTACAGTAGAAACACACAACACTGTAAACCAGCTATACTCCAATAAAAAAAATTTTTTTTAATTAAAAATAAAAAACTGCTCTTGGACTAATCCTTTCCTTTTCATCCCTGCTGCACCATGCTGGTTGGAGCTATTTTCCACCCACTTTGGAACAACTGTTACAGTCTAACTCAGGAGTCCCCAGCCCCTGTAGTGGCCCAGGGCCTGTTGGGAACTGGGCCGCACAGCAGGAGGTGAGCAGAGGGCAGGTGAGTGAAGCTTCATCTGCCGCTCCCCAGCGCTCGCATTACCGCCTGAGCCATCCCCCACACCCCCGTCCGTGGAAGAATTATCTTACACAGTCCCTGGTGCCAGAAAGGCTGGGGACCGCTGGTCTAACTGGTCTACCAGTCCATCCTACATACAAATCTGCAGCAATAATAACACCCAAGCCACATACACACGTCACTCCACAACCTGCTATGGCTCCCGAGTGCTCACTGAATTAAGACCGTTCTTTATTTGGTAGTCACGATCTGCAGTCATCCAGGCTCCCACCCTGTGCCTGTCTCAACTCACCCTGCACACATCTCCGCCCCAGCGCAGCCAGCTCATTTCCCTCTCTGAGTGGCTCCACATACCTGCCCCTGACCTGAAATGCCCTCATTCCTTTTCCCGTTCCATCTGGATGCCAACAGGTCCTCCAGAATGGTCCCAAATCCAGCCATGCCAGGACAATTGTCCTGATAACGTCGGCCTCACGGGATTGGTCCTTCCAGACTGCCTGAAGCAAGAACCCTGTGCAGTCATTGGTTTTTTTTTCTCCTAACACCTAGTAGCCGGAGTCCTTTGTGCACCAATAGGGTATTTTACAGGGAGGAGGCACCCAGAAATCCTCAGACTGAATACCCTAATCAACTCAAAAGTAAAAAATAAATCTAGTGACGAGCCCCAGGAAAATATAACCTTCCTCTTGAGAAATATGGCTTGTGCCTGAATGACAGCCCACCAGCAATGACCCCCTGCAAGGGTCCCTTAGAACCCGAGACCTTGCAAGTCGAAGGGATGTTTCTGGCGGGGCAGTGGGTTGGGGGTGTGGACAGACGTCCTTGTGGTTCTGAGGACAGGACCAGGTTCCCCTGGCTCAGCCTCCTATTGGGCAGGAGGGAAACGGGCCCTGCTGGCACATCAGAAGACTCATGGCACAGACTGCTAACCAGCCATAACAATGATCTCAAGACGTGGAGGTGGGGATGGTGTGAACTGAAGCCTCCCTACTTCAATACCCTCATCTGAAAGCCCCCAGATGGGGAGACCAGCCAGGGAAATCCTCCCTCAGACCCATCATCCAGCACACAGGTCGCTACCGTTTAATAGATGTGAGCCACGTGCCAGGACTATAGAAACGCTCTAAGTGCTGTCCCATGTAATTATTACAAGAACACTATGGAGTAGGTGGTCTTCTTATCATTTTACAGACTAGACAATGGAGACCCAGGCACAACTGGTAAAAGCAGAGCTGGCATAGGGGACGCCCAGCGGCCATCTCCCCGGCCCACAGTGAAACTCCCATGTCTCTAACCGCCCCTCCCCCACCGCGGGGTGGGCCCTGCCAGCCTTGAGGAGATGACCCTATCCACTGGCTACTGTTGGTTGGGCCAGAGACGGACTGACTCAGGCTGGGCCAATCAGAGGCCCTTCCCCTGATCCCTCCCTGTCACCAGAAGAGCACTTGACCCAAACTGAGCCCAACAGAATCTGGCACTGAAAGAGAAAACGCTGAGAGGGTCAGGTGGAGGGAAGTGCCTGGGATCCTTTGGACATCCACCTCCTGATCGATGGTGATCCCAAGGCCCAGCGGCGCTCTCGCCTTGGGTCTCATGGGATAGCTCCTTTGGGTTGTGCTAGCTCAGTGGTTTCTCTTGCATCTAGAAGGCTGCTGAGCGATGAGGTCTGACCACACAAGCCCTGCAAAGCCCAGCATGGCCCACAGGGGCTCCTGGCTCGGGAACCTGGCTCCATGGTGGAAAGGACCACTCCACTCCCACCATGGAGACGGACCATGAGAACAGAACCACAAGGCTGTGAGGGTCCAGGAAACGAGCCCAGGAGAGTGGAGACTCAGGCACACTCGGCAGCTGTCCGCCAGCACCTGAAGACCTGCCCCACACACAAGGAGCTGGGCGAGGGAGAAGAGGGAGGGCGAATGAGGGTGGGGCTCACAGCAGCCAACTCCAGTGCACCTGCAAGGACCCCGCTGGAAAGTCACGCTCAGATTGAGTGCCGGCTCCTCCCCCAACCCCCCTGACTTCCCTGTGGCTAAAATGAGCCTCACATGTGAAACTGGACTTTATTCACACTTCCCAGTCAACACATCTCATTCCTACTCAATGTTACAGTAAATAAATATACAAATCTTCACTCCCTACTAGACTCGAAAGAATGGAGGCAGAATCCATGACTGATTCATTTCTGTGATCCCAAAGCACCTGGCCCCCCCGCGTCTCCAGCCTGTAGGAAGAAAGTGTGGGAGGATGTGTGTTGAAATGAGTGCAGCTCGGGACCCCCAGCAGGTAGCCCGTGCCCTGCCACAGGGGTATCCCCATCCAGGGCTTCTGAGAGGGAGCTCCTGGTGGGGGGTCAGGAGACAGGGTTTACCGCAAGGTCCCTTGTAACTCCTGAGTTCCAGCGTTCTGGTGCCCCTCTAGGAGAATCTTGCCTTTGCTCATCTAGTTTTTCCTTTGCTTCCTTCACAACTTGGCACTAGACGTAGGGCTGAGAGCCAGATAGCAACGAAAGCTGTCAAAAAATCTCTCCCCGCCAGAAAAAGCAAGGGAAAACAACATCTTGGTGGGTTCTTCCAGGGGAAGAAAAAGTGAAATAGTCTCTTTCTGCCTTCTATGTGTTGGCCTAAAATGGCAGTTTTGCAGAGGGAAAACATATTTCTTCCGAGCAAAGCTGTTTGTGGTGTGAAAGATGGAGTGTGTGTGCTGAGCACAAAGACACAAATTGGCCTGAGGCTCAGCTACGCATGCTATTTTCACGGGAGTTTAGGTTGGGGAGGGAGGGGTTGAGGAAAGGAAAAATAAAATCTTTGTTTTGTGAAAATGGAAAAAAAATGTTAGCCTGGATCAAATTCAAACCTGGCATCTGGTACGAAGACGGCTTGTAATAGAGACGTGCTGGGCAAAGGAATGGATATCAAGGGGCAGGCACCACATACGCTCACTCCAGGCTCACCAGAGAAGGCGCAGCCTCCTTCAGCAGCAGGATGGCTTGGCACCTGAGCCATCCACAGACACGAGCACCCAGAGTCTGCTCCAGGGCATGGCCAGGCACCCTTCTGAACCCTGCCCCTCCTGTACTCCTGGGACCCACCTCACAAGACTCTTGAGAAGACTGAAGGAGATAACATCCATAGAGGCATTAGTACAAGCCATGGCCCCTAGAGAGCACTGAGGAGTGGTGGTGGCTTTGCTGGTGATGGTGGCTGTGATGATCATGATGGTGATGATGGTGGTGATGATAGTGATGATGATGAAGATGATCCTGATGGTAATGATGGTCACGGTGATAATAATGATGATCATGACCATGACAACGATGGGAATAATGATGATGATGGTGATGATAATGGTGGTAATAATCATGATGGTGATGGTGATATGATGATGATAATGATGATGGTGATGATGATGAAGGTGATAATATGATCATGATGGTAATGATGGTGATGGCTCCTACCTCACCCACTGTGGGCACTGCTCCAGAGCCCCTTCTTCCCCTCACAGCTCCACTAGCCCCTCAGACTCAGAAAGGACCTGCCTCAAAATATGCAATGGAGAGAAGACAGTCTCTTCGTCAAGCAGTGCTGCGAAAGCTGGAAAGACGCATGTAAATCAATGAACTTATTTAGAACGCTACCTCACACCACACACAAAAAGAAACTCAAAATGGCTTAAAGACTTAAATATAAGACAGGACACCATAAAACGTCTAGAAGAGAACACAGGCAAAGCATTCTCTGACATAAATCGTAGCAATGTTTCCTTAGGTCAGTCTCCCAAGACGATAGAAATAAAAGCAAAAATAAACAAATGGGACCTAATCAAACTTATAAGCTTTTGCACAGCAAAGGAAACCATTAAAAAAAAATGAAAAGACAACCCACAGAATGGGATAAAATACTTGCAAATGATGTGACTGACAAGGGCTTAATTTCCAAAATATACAAACAGCTCATTCAACTCAGTAACAAAAAAATGAAAAACCCAGTCAAAAAATGGGCAGAAGACCTACATAGACATTTCTCCAAAGAAGACATACAGATGGCCAATAAGCACATGAAAAGATGCTCAACATCACTAATTATTAGAGAGATGCAAATCAAAACTACAATGAGGTATCACCTCACACCAGTCACAAGGCCATCATTAAAAAGTGCACAAAAAATAAATGCTGGAAAGGGTGTGGAGAAAAGGGGACCCTCTTACACTGTTGGTGGGAATGTAAACTGGTGCAGCCACTATGGAGAACAGTATGGAGGTTCCTCAAAAAATTAAATATAGACCTACCATATGATCCAGCAATTGCACTCCTGGGCATATATCTGGAGAAAACCATAATTAGAAAAGATACATGTACCCCCAATGCTCATTGCAGCACTATTTACAATAGCTAAGACATGGAAGCAACCTAAATGTCCATCAACAGAGGAATGGATAAAGAAGATGTGGTATATATACACAACAGAATGCTACTCAGCCATAAAAATAGAATGAAATAATATCATTTGCAGCTACATGGATGGACCTAGAGATTACAATACTCAGTGAAGTAAATCAGACAGAGTAAGACAAATATCATACGCTACCACTTACATGTGGAATCTAAAATATGATACAAATTAACTTATTTACAATACAGAAACAGACTCACAGACATACAGAACAAACTTATGGTTACCAAAGGCGAAAGGGAGGGGAGGGATAAATTAGGAGTGTGGGATTAGCACGTACAAACTACTATACATAAAATAGATAAACAGCAAGGTCCTACTGTATAGAACAGAGAACTATATTCAATATCTTGTAATAACCTATAATGGAAAAGAATATGAAAAATTATATATATATTATATATATATAGCTAAGTCAATTTGCTGTACACCAGAAACTAACACAACATTGTAAGTCAACTATACTTCAATTTAAAAAAAAAAGAAAGGACCTGCCTCAAAGTCCACCTGGACCAGAGTTGCTCAAAGAGCAGTCTGAGAACACCTGCCTCAGCAAGCTCCCTCTGTGGGTGAATTATGCGGATCCACACAGGGAGCCACTACTAGACCCAGATCCTCAAATTCCAAGAGCGGCATGCCTGCCACCCTAGCATTGCCTGTCATTTCTTCCACAGTGATGTGCTGAGCGCCAGCTGTCTGCAGATCGCCGTCCAGGACCACAACCAAATCAGACAAAGTTCCCACCTTCCACAAGCACACAACCTGGGTGGAGGAGGAAAGGAGACTACAGGGAAGTGGTGAGTGCGAGGCGAGGTAACAGAGGAGGGGCTGAAGGAGTCCAGAGGAGAGAAGCAGGAAGCCTGGAGGGTCTCAGAGGTCAAGGAGGACGGTATGGAGTACAGGAAATTTACCTGAGCTTTGCAGGAGGAGGACTTGCCCAAACAAAATAAAGAGAAGGACACTGAGGGCAGAGATGAAAGCATGAGCAAAGGCCAAAAGGCAAAATATTGAGGACGTCTATGGGAAACAAGAGGAAGCTCCGGGTGGGACGGGGCCACACAGGGCACAGGGCCAGCGAGCCAGAGACACGGGCCTCACGCTGGGCTGAGCAGCCTGGCTCTGACCTTATACGCAACAGGGAGCCCTAGGAGGCTTTCCAGGAAGGGGGCGGTGTGCATCTTAGGAAGGTCAGCTTGATGGCAGCTTAAAACTGGACGGAATGGGAGACGACCCTGGCCCTGAGCTCAGGGCCCTAAGGGCGCCAGCACCCCGGGAGGTCAGTGGCTGCCAGGCCTGTCTACCCTCTTACCTCCCCGTCCCCCGGCCTTTGATGGGGACAGGGCTGACAGACGGAAAGGGTGTACGTGTGACATTTAATGGCCTCAGCCTGCTCATCTCCATATATCCCAGCCCAGCCTCGCCTGCACGCTTGCACTAATGAATCAACACAGGCTTCTCCTGGGGTGCGTTGCTGATGTGCTGGCCACCAGCAGGTGCCCCAAAGACTCTTGAGTTTCAGATCAATACATGCTTAGTAGCAGTGTGACTCTAGGTCAGTTACAGATCCTCTCTGAGCCTCAGTCTCCTCATCTGTCAAATGGGGATGATGACACTTACCTTAAGGGGCTGCCCTGAGGTCGAGAGACAAAGTATGACACGCGCAGCCCAGTGCCCAGCCCCACAACCTGCTGGCTGCTCAGATGATGATGATGACGATGACAGCGATGACGTAGCACCCCATTTCCAGCTCGCACCATCGGCATCACCGCCAGCATCAGCAGTACCATCGAGTCATCTTCCCGAGTTGCGGCCGCTCCCGCCCCTCATCGGCCCGCAGGAGCCAGGAGACCAAGACACCAACGGGGTCCTTTGCTTCAGGCCCTGAGCAGAGTGTGGCTCTAGGAGCAGTGGAGCACGAGGCCGGATCTCAGCACCCAGACAGGCTTGTCTGACCCCCACACCCCGGGGCAAAGGATCACGTGGGGTGAGCTGGGCTCTGTGCATCCACACAAAGGGGAGCCCGGAGAGGGACCCCAGAGGCTTGAGAGTGAGCTCTGCTCTGCAGCTAAACTTCTGGAACCTGAGCTGCATCATGGGGTTCTTGATGAAGAAAGAATTCAGGGCTTCCCTGGTGGCGCAGTGGTTGGGAGTCCGCCTGCCAATGCAGGGGACACGGGTTCGTGCCCCGGTCCGGGAAGATTCCACATGCCACGGAGCAGCTGGGCCCGTGAGCCATGGCCGCTGAGCCTGCGCGTCTGGAGCCTGTGCTCCGCAACAGGAGAGGCCACAACGGTGAGAGGTCCGCGTACCGCAAAAAAAAAAAAAAAAAAAGAAAGAATTCAGAGGCCTGAAGTGTCCCTTGCTGCCCAGAAAGAGCAGGAGAAAGGGTTTCACAGATATTGACAATAAGGGCCCCTCACAGGTGTACGGACGGTGGCAGGTCTGCATACACAACACTTTGAGATCCATCCTCCTGTGGGGAAGGCAGGAGGAGATCAGTCAGTTGACGCTGCAGACGAGGACATGGAGCGCGGCGAGGTGAGGGGTCTCCTCGAAGGGCCGCAGCTCCTGGCAAGGAGACAGGCAGGTCCGACTCTGCGGCTAGTGCTCCTCTGTGTCTGACTGAAAGTTACCTGTGAAAGCCTCTTCCTCACTGGCAGAGAGAAGAGCATTTCAGAGCTTGCAGGACGTTTAGAAGGTCTCTAGTCTGCTCTCCTAGGTGGTCATTTGTGCTGGAGTTATGAGAGGAGGGGGACCTAGAGAAACACCCTCCGTGTCCCACCTCAGCGAGTCATATGCGTTTAAGGTAAGAAGGACCCCACAGAGATCTCTGACCAGGTCATTTTCAAGCTGTTGAACGTGAACCTCACCACTCCCTGTGGGCCAGCATCAGCATCACCTGGGAGCGGGTCAAGAATGCAAATTCTCAGGCTCCCGCAGACCTGCTGAGTCACAATCACTGTGGGTGCGGCCCAAGAATCTGAACTTTACCAGACCCTCCCGGCGACTGCACGCTACGTTTTGAAAATTTAGCACGCTAAACCTGACACACGATAAAAGTTGAGAAACACTGCTCTCAAGAAGTTGAAGGCAAGTCTCATTAAGTCGATATAACTATGTTTTCAAACCACAAGAAAAGCAACCTTAATGCTCTAAGTTATGTGCCAAATTTGGACACCTCAGAGGCCACCAATACCATTAACTTGGGCTTATGTCACATTTGTGCAGTGGGACCCGGAAGCCCCTCATATTTGAACTCCCTGGAACATGGCCGTGGCCATGTAGAGGTCTTTGGTGAGCGCAGAGCTGGGCACACCCAGCCCTGTTAAACGCAGGAGGCTGGGCACTCCGAAGGCTCCCATGGGCTGCGCTCAGCGAACGCCAGGCATGTATAAGCTTGAAACACCTTCCAGACTCAGCATGAAAGGCAGCTGTGCAGCCTCAGAAAAAACACAACCCATGATGCTCTCATCATTCCATAGATGACGTTAGTGCCTCCTGTGGGGTTTTGTCTGGATTAGTATCCCATTCACATGCATGATAAGGAATGGACATGGGTTAGAGATTCTACTGTGAAAAGAAAATTATGCAATACTCTCCATCACGTTTCTGGATCTGTTTCACTCAAGATGAAACAGCTCAACAATTATCAATTGAGCTGTTAGAGAACTCTTACAACTACTGATTTGAGCTGATAAGGATTTTCTTAAGACTGTTACACACACACACAATGGATGTAATTAAATGCCAAGACTGATGTGTAAATATATTAACTACAATCCCTAAATTCAAATATGAGTGTTGGAGCTTCCCTGGTGGTGCAGTGGTTGAGAGTCCGCCTACCGATGCAGGGGACACGGGTTCGTGCCCCGGTCCGGGAAGATCCCATATGCCACAGAGCGGCTGGGCCCGTAAGCCATGGCCGCTGAGCCTGCACGTCTGGAGCCTGTGCTCCGCAACTGGAGAGGCCACAACGGTGAGAGGCCCGTGTACCGCCAAAAAAAAAAAAAAAAAAATGAGTGTTGTCAGGATGGACCCATTTTTCTCATTTACTGATTTGATAAAAAGTGAATATTCTAAGTCTTAAGGTGGGGACCCTTTTTTTTATGAGAACATTATTGGTATCTGTTTTGTATTTTGGGACTTTGTGTCGGATTTAATTTGAGAAACAGATGCCTCTGCTTTTAAAATGTTAGAAAATTACTCATTTAGGCCAGCCCTCTCATTTTATAGATAAGGGATCCGCATCCCCATGAGGTTTGGGGATTCACCCAAGGTGACACAGGTATTTTAAAGTATAATTAAACTAGGAAGCAGGGAACTATTTGTTGTGCAGGGGACACTAATAAATGGAGGGGAGAGAGAAAGAATACACTTCAGGCACTCAGAGAAGTAATTTGAGTCGTTTAATAAATCAAGTGGCTTTCATCCTTCAGGGACTTGGAGAAATAACTAGCTTTGTTCAGTTTGGCCAGAGGGGGTTAGGTGGGCTTCTGTAGCTGTAGCTACCTGGTTACGTTCACCCATTTCCCACCATGGAAGCCCCCAAACCCCAACTCTCAGTTCACACACACTCTCCGCTCCAGGGAGGGCAGGTCTCTCAGGTCCAGCCACAGCAACGGGTTCAGGGAGGGCCAGAGCCCAGCTGGAGCCAGTGAGACCGGAGGAGACTTTGGCAGAGGAAGACTGAAGGCTGGTAACTGCCACAGCGGCCCAGAAAGGAAACAGCTCACCACTCAACTCCACTTTACCAGTGAAAGGCCAAGAGGAGGAAACATGCAAATGCATTCAAGTCACAAAAACCCATTACACATCTACCTCACAGGTTTGAAACAGAAAAGAAGCGAAGTGTGGATACAAAAGGCAGGGGGAGGCACCGCCGAAGGAGTGAGACTGAGGACCTGGGGTGACAAGGAGTGACCAGCCAGTGAAAACAAGCGGAACTGCAGCCTCCAGGGCCCTGCACCCACTATGGTCGGGCCAAGCCCACCCTCCCCTCTTACCAGACACCCCCTGTGGGGGGGGGACGAGTGTTTATGGGCTGGAAGGACGTAAGGGACCTCTGTGTACCTCTGTCCTTTTACAGATGAGGACGGTGGAACCCAGACAGGGACGCGGCTGGTGCCAACAAAGCACTTGGAGCAGAGACTCATCCACGGTGAGCAGGAGGAGAGAGATTGTTGGGTATGAGGGGAGGAGGGGTCACCTGAGGACCACACGTCCTCCACAAGGATCGGTGCCAACTCTCCTCTGTACTCACGCCTTCCCCAGCACGGCCCCCAGGACAGCGGGTGCCTAAATACATGTCTGTTGAACGAGCAAGCGACTGTCCCAGGCCCTCTCTGTGCGCGTGCTCCCACTCAGCACGCAGACCGGGGTGCTCACGCCGGAGTCCACGGGACTCGGTTAAGCTGCTCTCCAAAGAGCAAAAGGATGTCAGCCCGTTAGCAGAACAAGCTTCCCGTTCACTCCTTAAAAGCACAACTGGCTAACTGCTCATGCACTGAATTATTCATGCCTCCACGGCCGGGTTTCCCACCTTTCAACAATCACTCACCTCTTCCATCCTGGCTCCAGCCAGTCCTCCACCTCCCTCAGTTTAGGGAGGGGAGGAAGTAGGAAGGAAGAGTAACCCCAGGCAGTTGCTTAGAAAGGCCAAGGCTTTGCAATGAGAAGCCCAGGGTGGGGAGCCGGCAGGCAAAGGAGCCCCCGCTTTCCACTGCCCTTCCACCTCCCTTCCCTCCCTCCTCCCTCCCTCCTCCCTTCCTTCCTCCTTTCTCCCTCCCTCCTCCCTTCCTTCCTGCCTTCCTTCCTCCCTCCTCCCTCCTCCCTCACTCCTCCCTCCCTCCCTTCCTCCCTCCTCCCTCCCTCCCTCCCTCCCTTCCTTCCTCCCTCCCTCCTCCCTCCCTCCCTCCCTTCCTTCCTTCCTCCCTCCTCCCTCCCTCCCTCCCTTCCTTCCTACCTCCTCCCTCCCTCCCTCCCTTCCTCCCTCCCTCCTCCCTCCCTTCCTTCCTTCCTTCCTCCCTCCCTCCTCCCTCCCTCCTCCCTCTCTTCCTTCCTCCTTCCTCCCTCCCTTCTTTCCTCCCTCCCTCCTCCCTCCCTCCTCCCTCCCTTCCTCCCTCCTCCCTTCCTTCCTCCTTTCCTCCCTCCCTCCTCCCTGCCTTCCTTCCTCCCTCCTCCCTTCCTTCCTTCCTCCCTCCTCCCTGCCTTCCTCCCTCCCTCCCTTCCTTCCTTCCTCCCTCCTCCCTTCCTTCCTCCTTCCTCCCTCCCTCCCTCCTCCCTTCCTTCCTCCCTTCCTTCCTCCCTTCCTTCCTCCCTTCCTTCTTTCCTGGCCCCAGTAGCCTCCTGTCCTCCATCTAAAGGGGATCACTGGTCATATGCGTCGCTTTCTCACAGAGAAAACCAAACCTCAGAACTTGGGGGCCTGAAGAGGCCTCCTAGATTCAGGTGGGTGTGTTGGTCAGGGGACACACGAGGGCCCTCTGTGTCATCTTGGACATCTGCTCTGGGTTCTTTACGGACATCAGCCCATTCTGTCCCTTCCATCGGAGTTAGAGGCCACTTCCCCAGCCGGCGTTGGAGTGTAAATGCTGTTTAGGAACTAGGGAGCAGTCCGCTGTACGGTACATCTCTATAATACATTCTAGAAATGTTTTTCATGAAGGGTTCCTAAAAACTTGGAGAATGCTTATAACAGAATATTCAGGGGAAACAAGCAGAATAGTAAAGTGCAGGGAGAGCACGATATCAACTTAGCTTTTGAAAATAACGCTGACCACGCAAATGTTAACAAAACGAAGGAAAGGAACAAGAGGTGAAAGTCGATGACCTCTGGACAGGAGGTTGTGGGTCATTCAGAAATCGAGGCTTGATATTTTCCGAGTTTCATCCCATGAGAACGTACTGCTATCACGGTCTGGGGGTAGGGGCGTGGTCTGGTGGACACATGTCATTATCGGCTATGAAACGGCTTGGACAGACCAGCTGAGCAGCTGGGCCAGACGAGACAAGTGAGCAGGGCAGTTGGGGTAGAAGATACCAGTCCCAGAGCAGGAGCCGGCCAGGACCCGAGGACAAGGACAGGGCGGAGGAGCAGAGGGAAGGAGGGAATGGTGAGGGAGGTCAGCGCCCAGGAGAGGAGGGAGCAAGGCCGGAGCCCTGGGAAGTGGGGCACTGGCAGGGGCTTGAGGGCAAGCCCACCTCCATCGGGCCCAGGCCAGGGCACGCAAGACCTTGGGGCCTCACACCATTGGTGGAATAAGATATTAAAGATGGCTTTAATAGACTCAAACTGCTCCGAAAATTATAGATATACAAATATATATATACATATATATATATATATACACGTGATTATGTGTATAAATACAGAAACTACACATACGTGTGTGTAAGGCCCTCCTGCCACCTCCCCCACCCCGGGGGCCCATAGGCCAGCACCATATTCCAGCCCTGTAGAAGCCCTTTATGTCCACATAAGCAAAGAGGAACACACTGTCTGATTTCCCTGTCTCTTTACCAACAGAAAGCATCTGAGACACGCCTGCACCCTGCCCTTTTCACTTTGCACCACTTTGTCCGCTTACCACTAACACCGGGGTCCCCAGTGTGGTCCCATCGCGGCCCCTGCCATTGCAGCAGTGGGGCAGCCCTGCCGGACGCCCCTGGCACTCGGGCCCCAAGAAGGCCCTACACGTGCCTCCCCCTGCCGGGTCTCTGGAACTCAGTGAACGTGGGTGGAGGAGACTGGCCGCCCCGCCAGCTAGCCCGGCCTGAACGCAGCCCGGCCGCCAAGCTGCAGTCCAGGGGTGGACGCAGCCTGCAGGTCACGCTGCCAGGTCTCCGGGCACCGCGGTGCCCCCACCAGCCCAGGATGGCCCAGGCCCACTCAGAGGGGCTCTTTTTCAGGTGGGACCTCCATGTAGTGCCCAGGGCATGCTGGCTCCCCAGGGACTCCATGAATTATGAGACGATAAAAGATTTAAGCCTATAAAATATTAACTTAATTGTCATAAATAATACATGCCGAATGCACTTCTGCTGAAGAAAAGGGGAGAAAAAGAAAAGTGACAAACGCTCTAAGCGGGAGGACTCGCAGTGGGACGAGGATGAGAAGCCAGGGTTGGGGAAGTCTCCCAGGCAGGCCGTCGTGGAAACTGGAAATGGGAAATCAAGCCTCCCCCTCCCAGGCTGCCCACCTCCTCCATGCAGCCTGCCCTGACTTCTCCTTCCTTCCCCTACCTAGGGCTCTCCGGAAGTTCTGCCTTTAAGATTCCCACTCTCTGGCTTGAGGAGCTAATTTTTGGTTATGCATGCCCTGGTCTCTTTGCCCGCCATCCACAGAGTCCCTGGAGGCAGAGGCTGCATCTTGTACATCTTTGAATGCGTCCTCCTTTAGACAGAGACAGCCCCGGAAACTTCCACCACATGAATGAACTCCCCCGCCCACCCCCGATGCCCTGAGCCCCTAGGCCTCTCTCTGTCACCACAGCCAGCATGGAGTGTGCTTTGTGGCTTATCAAACACATCCACAAATGTTCTCTCACATCACCCTGCCACCAACTCTGTCTTGTAAGCACATGGGGTGATGGTTTTCCCATTTTACAGATGAGGAAACTGAGGCTTGGGGAAGATGAGCAACTTGCTAAAAGACATTAGTTTTCTAACCTCAACTCCAAAGACCTTTGCTTCCCCATGGAAATATCTTATTTGTTCTTTGCATTATATTTTCCACCCTAAATTCACTCTTGTGAATGTTACTTCTATCCATCCGGTTCTGATTGTCCCCATAACTCCAGGAGGTGAGGAAGGGCAGGTACCCCCAACCCAGCCCCCACCTCCTATGGTCGGTGGGACTCACGACGCTAAGCTTCTCTCTAAGGGAGATATTATGACTACCTACCTCGCAGAGTTGGTTCCTGGGAGGGGCGGACTACGTGACTCATCTGTAGCACTCAGCGCTGCACACGGACTGCCCCAGCTGCTCTAGCCGCCCCGTCATCCTAGCCACGGGGAGAAGCGCGGGCTCTGGGAGATGTGGGCCGGCAGCCTGCAGCCACGTAGCATCTAGGCCTCCAGCCGACACAGAAAGCAGGGCCCTCGCTGCCTGCCCAGAGTCCATGGACGTGTCCAGAAGGCTCCTCCGGTGGTCCCCACTGTGACTTCCCCGTCAGCCGGCCTGCCCCACCCAGCACACACACCCTCACACACACATGCGGCCCCCGGCGCTCCCCATCCTCCAGGGATGGGGGACACAGGGACACGGGCGGGCAGGGAGCGAGAAGGCAAGGCTTCCATAGAGACAGTAGTTCCTCTTCCTGCCAGGGAAGAGCTGAACTTCCTCCCTGACTGATCCACTCTAAACAGCGTGTCTTTTCAGAACTGCAGGTGAATAAAATTGAAAAACAGGGACAGGGTGCTGCTTGCTGATGGCGTGTCATGACCAACTGTTAAGGCTTCCACCCGTCTGACCAGCTGCCCCCAGGCCCGGACCCTCCCGAGACCAGATGGAGGGCAGAGCCCCACAGAAGCGGAGAACCTGGGGCTCACGCGGCCCCCACGTCACTGACGAGGGAGGCAAGGCCCTGGGGGCAGACATGAATTGTTTTAAGGCCAAATCGTACGTTAACGCCAGGGCTGAGAGCCGCCTCCTCGGCACCAATGTGGAGTCCCGGGACCCGGGTTCAAGTCCCAGCTCTGCCGCTCACCAGCCGTGGGAGCCCCTGCTCAGCCTCCGCTTCCTGGGGCCTCAGCTTCCAACACCTCCTCCCAAGCAGAGTTACTAGGAAGAGTAAATGCCCCACACTGGGCCTAACAACCAACTGGCACTTAATACATGTTAGTTCTTCCTCCCAGACCGATGCCCCGTCCACTTGACACGCCTCTGACAGGGCGTCCACCTTCTACACACACCACAAAATGGATAATCCTTAGCTCTTGTGCTCCCCCCAGCTTTTTCCTGTTCCCTTTCTTTACTGAATTTCTGTGGTCTCCACCACATCCAGTATGCTGGTGTGGCTCAGTGGATACCACCAAGGAAATTGGAAGAATAGAAACATTTAATATGTCTCAACACTTCTAAGTTAAAAAGCAACGGCCATAGGGTGACTAATATTAAAAACAGACAAACAGAAAATAAGTATTGGTGAGAATGCGGAGAATTGGGACCCTTGTGCACTACTGGTGAGAATGTAAAATGTTGCATCTGTTGTAGAAAACCATATGGCAGTTCCTCAAAAAGTTAAAGAATTACCATATAATCCAGCAATCCCACTTCCGGGTGTACACCCAGAAGAATGGAAAGCAGGGTCTCAGCGAGATGTCTGCACACCCACATTCACAGCAGAATTACTCACAACAGCCAAAAGGTGGAAGCAACCCATGTGTCCATCAATGGATGAATGGATAAACAAAGTGCGGTCTATACATATACCAGAATATTACTCAGCCTTAAATAGGAAATTCTGACACATTTCAACATGGATGAACCTTGAGGCCATTATGCTAAGTGAAATAAGCCAGTCACAAAAGGACATATACTACATGATTCCACTTATATGAGGTACCTGGAGCAGTCAGATTCATAGACAGAAAGTAGAATGGGGGTTGCTGGGGCCTGGGGGGAGAAGGAAGTGGGGAGTTATTTGAGTACAGAGTTTCAGTTTGGGAGGATAAGAAAGTTCTGGAGATGGATGGTGGTGATGGTTGCACAATGATATGAATGTACCTAATGCCACTGAGCTGTGCACTTAAACGTGGTTAATTTGGTAACTCTTATGTTGTATTTTACCACACACACACACACACACACGAACAATAGCCACAACAACAGCTATGATAGAACTACATGGTCCCAGGAACTTTGCTAAGTGAATGATGCTTTTTTCAGTTGCTCCTTATGACAACTTTATGACTAGTGGTAAAAGTCCCAGTTTTACAGATGAGGAAACTATCCTGAGAGAGGTTAACTGCCTTCCTAAGAAGTTCTCAAGCATAGGCCTGTTGGACCCCAAAGCCTGCATTCTCTTGACCACAATGAACAGGGCTACCTTTTCTGCAAGAACAAAGTGATTTTCTGTCTCTGTCTCTGTCTGTCTGTCTCTCTCTGTCTGTCTCTGTCTCTGTCTCTGTCTCTCTCTCTCTCTCTCTCTCTCACACACACACACACACACACACACACACGGTCACAGCAGTAGCCAGAGGTCACATGTTGCTCTGGTGACACTCACTCATGTGGAAAATTAGCGCCTACATGGATGGTACAGCTGACCTTGGAAGCCTTAACAGTTGGTCATGACACGCCATCAGCAAGCAGCATCCTGTCCCTGTTTTTCCATTTTATTTGTCTGCAGTTCTGAAAAAACACACTGTTTAGAGCGGATCAGTCAGAGAGGAAGTTCAGCTCTTCCCTGGCAGGAAGAGGAACTACTGTCTCTACGGAAGCCTTGCCTTCTCGCTCCCTGCCTGCCTGGGTCCCTGCGTCCCTCTGATGAAATGGATTCAGACCTGCAGAAACCCACAGAGATCTCTTCAAACGCCTGGTGCTTTGGCTTGTGGACAGGGCCTGAGCCATGTCTATCTGTTCCGGGAATGCTGCTGAATGTAGACTTGCCTGAGACACACATGACATTTGCAGGTAGACTCACTTTAAACACAATCAAACAAACACACCCCCATCCAGGCCCTAGTGGCACGTCCTGACTCTGAGACAAGCCGATATGCTCCAGCCTCCCCGGCACCCTCCTGGTCTACTCCTGAGGAAGTCACGGGGCTAAAGAGGGAAAAGGGGACCCGGAACGTCAGGGGCTTCCCTGAAAACCTCAACAATTTTGGGAGTTTTCCCGAGAGCCTCCTGTACCTCATAACTGAGATCAACAAACAAGCAGGAATGGAGGCCCAGTGACGTGCCAGCCCGTTTCTGGGTATGAGGCAGACAGCAGTAAGCAAAACAGATGAACCCACGGAAACACAATTTCAGTGGCGGCAGATAGACAACTAATTACTTGCTCAGGCAGGTAAGCAAGTCATAAGATAACTTCAGAGAGTGTGGAGCAGTGTGTATAAAATAATGAACTAGGTGATGTGATAGAGTTACAGGCAGTGCCTGAAGCCCAGCCTTCCAGGCCAGGGCTGGTCTGTACAGCTACCCTCCTACAGCCACCACGAGATGGCTGGGGATCTAAAATGAACAGCCTGCAGGTCCCCGAAGTGCACTCCTGTCCAGTCCTGTAGCTTTCCGAGCTGGCTTCCCTTTGAGTCCCGCCTTGGTGCCTGGACGGGGGCATAGCCAGCTTCAGGGTCGCCAAAGGCCAGGCCAGGACTGCATGCACCCCTGAGAAACACCTGAGGAATGTGTTAAAAATACAGATTCCTGGGGCCAACTCCCAGGTGTCTGATTTTCTAGGTAGAACTGGGAAATCTGTAATTTTTCAAGCACCCCAGGGGATTCGGATGAGCCCCGAGGTTTGCGAGTAACTGATCCAGGCAGTCCTCACAGGGCCCTTTCAGGCTGAAGATGCCACGGGGGTGGGCTCCCTTTCTGGGTTAATCCTGGACTCACTCAAGGCCCATGGCCTTCAGGACTGGAGCTACTCCTGGCTCCGCCGAGTCCTGGGGCCGACCTTGGCCTCTGCCCCATTCCTCCGTGGCCCGAGTCCCCCTGTACCTCCCTACCCCACTCCCCCCAGCCCGGCCGCCTGTCAAGTGAATGAAGCAGGGCTTGGCTGGCTGCCCGGGCACACGGCGGTGGCAGTAGCTGCCAGCTTTTATCAATGGGATCAACAGGGCGTCTGCTGGGAATGAGTCAGGACAGGTTCCTTGTGATGGCTGCCCTGGCTGGCACTTTGGAGGTCACCCTGCAGAAGTGGCTGGCCTTGGCGGCAGGAAACTTTTCTGGGGAGGCTAAGTGGGCCTGGGCTTTGGGGAGCTCAGAAGCCCTCCCTGGGATGGGCACGCTGCTCGCTGGCTTGCTGCGAGGCAGCTTATTCTTGTAAAAGTCTTATATGGAGTTCTCCTGGCTAGAACAGACCTACTGGCTTCATGCTTCCCTTGGCTTCTCCCACCGCCTCATTTCATTCTTATTTGGTGAGCAGCCAGAACCTCTGTCTGTTTCCCTGTTTCTCAGGACATGATCTGGCAGAGGGCTCAGAGCTCTCCTTAAGCTGGTGCTGTGCGTTGTTAGTCTGTTTATCTGTAGAGAGATGGATGCCTGAAGCAGAACCAGATGCTGCGAACACAGCCTCGGGCTTGAGGCTGGCTGCCCCCCGCCCCGGCCCCCCAGCTCCCCTCCCCAGGCCTCTCCGCTGGGGCTGCAGGATAGCACCGTCCAGGGCCTGAAGACCCAAGCCTTTCAGGCCCCTGGGATCTGCCGACACCACCACCACCAATTCTTTACTGGGAAACCCGAGGGGAGGAGGCTAAACAAGAAAGAAGGAAACTAAACAAAGCAGCCTGGGCACTCAGACCCACCTCTGTGAGGCAGGAACCTGTGCAGGTGCTAGATGCTCCCGCCTCCCCCAGGGGCTCATAAGGGTGGCTCCGAGGGAAACACCTGGCTGATAAAACCCAAAGGGTATGGCTAATACCTTCCTCTAGTAATGGATGAAACACAAGAAAGAAAAAGAAAAGGTTACCCAAATCTGATGGGCAGATTTTTCTACCGTCTTTTTCGATTTACCTTTAAAGACCCTTCAAGAATCACCAAAGGGCAAAGAGAGGCAACACAAGGCAAGCACAGAGGGACTGCATCCTCCTGCCCACCTGCCCTTGCAGAGGGGCTGAAAGGACAGTTTCCTTTTCTATGCCTCTGTTTACCATCAGCAAATGGGAACTACCTATACATCATTTGCTGCCTTCCCAGGGCCCCTTGCTTTAACCATCAAGAGATCAGATGCCTGCTGGTAGTTGCTCTGTGACCGTGAAACAGTATGTTCTGTTCCTCAGGATTTTTACTTGCAGAATGGAACTATGTGCAAAGGGATACCAAGGAATAGTTTCCCACCCTCCTGCCAGAGCTGGGCTGCAGCAGCCAGCTCCACATCCACTGTCTGGTCCACGAGCTCTGTAGTACAGGCCTCATTCAGGACTGATCCTGTGACCCTGGTCTAAGCAGCACAGAGAAACGTGCCAGGTACAGCACCCGACCACCCATCCGCTCACGCTGAGATTATGCCTGATCTCAACAACAGCGGCATCCGCATCAGAGACCTGGAGCGAATCACTTGGTCCCTGCAAGCCATGACCTCCTCATCTGTAAAAATAAGGGAGTGGAACTGGACGGGTGGCCTCGGAGGTCCCCCCAGCTCTGCCAGTCTGCATGTCTATGAAGAACAATGAGGAAAAGACAAGTGTGTTGACAGAAACATATTTTTAGGTCTTCAGCTGAATCCCGGAGACTGGAAAGTGAGGGGAGGGAGAGGAACAGAGGTGGGAAGATTTCCCTTTATAAAAAAAAAATGCACCCTGACTTTTGGGACCCCCAGCAAAGCAACGGAGGAAGAGGAAGGACACGATCAGGGAAAAAGGAACAAACGTAGATCCTTTTCTTTTTTTTTTCTTTTAAAGATTTAATTTTATTTATTTTTGTCTGTGTTGGGTCTTCGTTGCTGGGCACGGGCTTTCTCTAGTTGTGGCTAGCGGGGGTTACTCTTTGTTGCGGTGTGCAGGCTCTAGGCACGTGGGCTCCATAGTTGCGGCACGCGGGATCTAGAGCGCAGGCTCAGTAGTTGCGGCGCACGGGCTTAGTTGCTCCGCGGCATGTGGGATCTTCCTGGACCAGGGCTCGAATCCATGTCCCCTGCATTGGCAGGCAGATTCTTACCCACTGCACCACCAGGGAAGCCCCGTAGATCCTTTTCTTTCCAGGAGAACGACCTCTCCTTCCCTCCATCACATCTGTAACCACTCACACACGCCCTGTCCCCCACCTTCCCTCCCGTCCCCAGAGACGGACAGCCGTGCCCCACTCCCCAGCACCCGCTCGGGGACGTTCCCCGGCAACTGTCCCCACCCTTTCCTGCACCACCATGGCTCTCTCTCCTGGACCAGTCCCATCAGCACAGAAGCCTTCTGTGCTATGTCCCACCTTCAAAACTTAAAACCATCCTTGGACTTCACAGTCTCCTCCAGCCACCACCCTTATTTGTCAGCTTCCCCTTGGAGCAGAACATCTCAAAGAAACCATCAATACTCACTGCCGCCACCTGTCATTCTCTCCGTTCAAGCTTTTGTCCACGCCTCCCACCAAAACCACTCTTGTCAAAGCCCAGCACAGACCTTAGTCTTCCCAAGTCCGATGATCAACTCTCAGTACCCATCTTAGTACTCAGTGACCCAGTGGGCCACTATCTGTTGAAAGCCTTTCTTCTCTTGGTCCCCAGACAGACTTTTAGGTTCCTTCCAGCTCCCTGGCCATGCTCGGGCTCCCTGCTGCCCCCTCGTCTCCTTGTCCTCCAAAATGTTGGAGAGCTCAGACCTGAGCACAGGTCTCTCTCTCTACTCTCTCCCTAGGTGATCTCATCCAGAGACCTACACACTGAAGACTCCCAAATTTATGTCTCCAAGTTCTATGTCTGCCCAAGTGTCTTAGTCCATTACTGCTGTTATAACAAAGATGCCATAGCTCACATGGCTTATAAACTACAGACGTTTATTCCTCCTAGTTCTGGAGGCTGAAAGTCCAAGATCAGGGTGTCAGCACGGTTGGGCTCTGGTGGGACCCTCTTCTGTTTGCATCCTCAAACGGCAGAAAGCAATGAGAGGAAGAAAGTTCTCTTGTGAGAGTAGTACACTTCATAAGGGCACTAATCCCATTCTTGAAGGCTCCACCCTCATGACCTAGGCATCTCCCGAAGACCCCCCTCCTAATACCGTCACATTGTGGGGTAGGGTTTGTGGTGGGCATCATCCAATCCATTGAGGGCCTGAACAGAACAAAAAGGCAGAGGAAGGGTGAATTCTCTCTCTCTGCTGGAGCTGGGACACCCACCTTCTCCTGCCCTTGGACACTGGTGCTCCTTGTTCTTAGGCCTTCGGACTTGGACTGAACTACCCCACCAGCTTTCCTGGGACTCCAGTTTGCAGATGGTTGACTGTGGGAGTCCTCAGCCTCCATAGCTGCACGAGTCAATCCCTCATAATAAATCTTTCCCTGTATTTATATATATCCCGTTGATTCAGTGTCTCTGGAAAACCCTGATTAATACGTCCTCCCACAGCCAAAGCCCTCCCATGACTTCCGATTGCATTTACCACAAAACCCCAAGTCCTCTCCTGCCTCTGTATCCCTACATCTCTCCTGTCCGCTCTCTCCACTCCAGCCACACTGGCTTCCTTGCTGGTCCTCGCACATTCCAAGCATGTTCCCACTCTGGGACCTTAATATTTGCTGTTCCCTCGCCTGGAAGGTCCACCCCCAGATCTTCTCAGATCTCATGTGCTCCTTCCCATCACTAACGGCCCCACTTAAATGTCACAGCCTAGATGCCCTCCCCTGACCTCCAGCCCCACAGGTGCCTCCAATTCCCTGGCTTTTTTCTCCATGGCACTTATTATCATCGGAGATTAAACGATTTACTGTATTTGTTTATTGCTTTCCCCATGAGACTCCACGAAGGCGGAAATCTTCTCTGTCTGGTTCACCACCATCCGGTGCTTACAACGGAGCCTGGTGCACAGACGTTGCTTGGCAAGTACTTGTCTGAGGAGGGAGGTAGTGAAGGAAGGAGTGCTGAGGGCAGAAGGCATCTCTTCCGGCCCGGCCCGCTTTGCTCTCACTCTGGTTTTCTCCACCCGTCCCTCCCCCACCTTGAGTCACAATTGGCTGTCTCTCCTCCCTTCTCTCCGTTTCCGGTCAGGATCGCCTCACCCACCCGGGGCTGGCCCAGAGGGAAAGCTCGGGGACCTCCATGAACCAGGTTCCTCGCTTCTCAGACTCCAATCACTGCAGGCTTCCTCTCTTCGGGAAGCCCTCTGGGCTCCCTGAGGCTGTTGGTCAGGGCTGGAGACACGTCCATTGCTGAAACCCTGCAAACCTGACCAGCCATCCGTGCCCTGTGGTGCCCTTCCAGCCGCCTTCCCAACCAGCTACTGATCCAGGCAGAGCAAGGTAGAGAAAGCTGTGAGACCTAATCCACCTCCTGGTCTTAAGAGTGAGGAAACTCAGCCTCTATGCAAAGCAGACCCTCCCTACCCACCCACCCACTTTTCCTGCTTCTCTGCTTCCCAGCAGTTACAGCACAGTTTAACTATTTAGCATATGAGTCTGTTTATTAGCTGCCTGTCCCACAGAAACTCCCACTAGAAGGCAAACTCATCGGGGCAGAGACGGAATGTGCCTTGTTCACCCTTGTGTCCCCAGCATCTGGCACTTAGCAGGTGCCCCATGACCAGCTCCTGAATTAATGAATGAAGAGGAGGGTGGTAAGTTGCCTGTGAACACCCTTCAGGGAACTAGAAGGTGAGAAGAGGGAGGGGAAGCGAGAAGAATGCAGGCCCAGAGCACCCTGGGGGCAGAGCCCCAGAACAGAACAGCCTGGACCACACAAGCACCAAAGCCCGGCTTCCTGATCCTCAGGCAGCAGCTTCCACTGTCGTCCATGTGCTACTTCAGAGGCCTTCTTTCAGCACCTGGACCAGCGTCTGTACATGCCGAGCACCGTGCAGGCAGGGGGCATACGGCAGTGCTCCTGACAAAGCCCTCACCCTCCCAGCCCGAGCGTCCTGGGGGAGGCAGATGGCGTGCCTGATGCCCACTTCACACGTGCTCAGAGAGGTTCTATAACATGCTCAGGGACACACAGCCCTGCAGCAGCAGATGCCGGGTTTTGACTTACGACTGCCTGCCTGCCCCGTGTGCAGGAAGGCCCTGGGGCTCGCTGTCCCCGCTCGCCACTCACACGCCTCCACCTTCTCCCACTCCTGCTCAGCCCCACTGCCTCCCCTCCCTGCACCTGCCAAATGAGACAAGGTCACGTCCACACGTCCAGTGACGCATGCTTTGTCCTCAAAGCCGGCAAATCGAGAGGTAAACAGGTGTGGGACCCAGTGCCCCAGACAAGAGCACAAGGAAGGACAGGAGGGAGAGACGGTGGGGGGAGCCAGAGAAGGCCGGGCAGGGCCAGGGGCAGGGGCGTGAGGATCCAGCCGCTCAGACGGCAGCGCCGCAGCCACTGCAGTGACAATGAACAAGGCACCCGCCTGCTGAAAGGTCCCATCACCTCTAACAGCAACGATGATGCCTGTGTGTGCGCCCGTGCGTGTGCGCGTGTACACACCCATGCATGTGCAGCTCCTCCGGTGGCAATCCCTTCCCTGCACCCAGAGAGCTGCCAGCCTGACCCAGAGACGCTGGGACAACCAGCCCGGGCTCTGCTGAGAGGGGCGCCCGCCCTACCCACCCAGAGCTTCGGGGACTCGTGCACCACTGCCTGACCTCTGGCCGGCTACCTGCCCCCTCACACCAGCAACCCCAGGGCTCAACCCGCGCAGATAAAACTGTCACTCGCCCATCAGGGCCATTTGGGGTCTAGACTCAGACGCTTGGTGGCAGCACTGAAGAGGCTCTAAGTCAGGGGCAGGCCCTGCAGAGGCGTCCAGGCGGCTGGCTCCCGGCTGGCCTTTCCCCTGCCCTGCGGTGACCTGGGATGGGCGCAGTGTGTCCTCGTGGATAAACCACCTCCCGCTCCGGGCCTCGCTCTCCTCTGCTCTGGAGAAAGGAGGGGCAGGACGGGACGGGGGGCTCCTCTGATGGCTAAGTAACCCCGAGCCCTCGGGCCCCACACGCCTCTCCCTCTCCTGGGAGTCGCCGTCCCCCACGGACCTGGGTGGACCCGCCAGTCACGGGCAGAGATCAATCCCTGATGCTACTGCACTGATTAGAACGAAAGCTGGCTCTGGGGAGCTGGACCTCTCCCTCATCCCTAGACAGCGCAGAGTGGGTGGCGGGCGGCAGGAGACCACAGCCCGGCCCGGTCCCCCTGTTCCCCTCCCTGGCTCCCGTGGGCTCCCACAAACATAGGAGCTCCAACCACCCCCTGGGCATGCGGGAATTTATCAATGGCTCCCTCTCTCTGGAGCAACTTTCACTGATCAACCCTGTTTCTAGCCTCCTGTTCCTGAGAATCCCCACAGGGACCAAGATTCACTAGCTCTGCTTTGCGAAGAAAAACACCCCCCATCCACAAAACACTTTTCTTCGTTTGTTCTCTCCAAAAAACACATCCCACCCCAGGAGAAAGGAGGCACCCCCTGCACCCCACCTAAGCAGGGAGTGTAGGGAGATATTCTCTAGTTTCAGCTTCCTAGAATTCAGTGATTAAAAGCATCCTCAAACACACACAAATGCACGTGCACACGGGCAAGCCCCGGCAGGAACACGGCAAAGGGAAAGAGCCGCTGGACCACTGTGCTACAAAGGTGGAATTGTGATGGACGCTTCTTCTTCTTTAAATTCTCTCTGATGTTGCCACAATACTGTTTTATGAGAAATAAAATAGGATGGGAATAGTGAACAGGGAATCAAAGGGTCCAAGTTCCAAGAACACAGACTGTCATGGTTGCTGGGTAGGCAGTACCCAGCAATGGTATCTTATAAATCAACGTCTTTTAGTGACGTTAGCAGCTTAAGGGAATGGAACTTCCTTCCACAGGAAAAAAGGCACTGTGAGAGGAGCCATATCCTCCTTCCTCCACTAGACATGGCCTTTCCCACGTCCAAGGCAAGCAACATCTGGACAGTGAATGCTGAGCAGGATCAGAGGAGGAGGAAGACTGCTCAAGGAATTCAGTCTTAACTACTAACTCCCCACTGATGACCATTAGAAGCCATGAGGCCTGAGTATGAAGCTGTGTGCCCTGGACAAAAATGTCACCCATGTACAGGTGTTCAGATTGTGCACTGCCCAAGGATGTAATGTCTTGGGGTGGTGTGCCATTTACACTGTAAACATAAACCAAGTTATCTAAAGAGTGTGTGGGTGGGCACTGCAGTTCCAGGCCTCCTGACTGAGTCCCACAGCAGCAGGAGAAAGAGCCCTCCTACATACATCCACCTGGAACACTCATTAGTACGTGCCCACGTCATGGCACCATATCCCAACTACGCCCTGGGAGGGACCTGAAGTCATTTCTTTCTCCTGCCTGCCCCCTCAGGAAGCCCAATTCCTGCTCCCTCTGAGAGAACAACGTGGAACAGTTGCCTCACCTTGGTGGTGGGTGGAAAGAAGGCAAGGGGTGGGGAATGGATAGGGTGCGATGCTGCTGGCCTGTGTGTGAGGCCAGCAGTGGGGGCTGCCGCGGCTGCTGCCCACCGGGCCCTGAGAGCTCCCCAGGCAGTGGTGGGCTGGACCACCTTGTACATAACTTACAAGAGTTACTCAAGGCAGGGCCCGCTTCCTAATTCATGCAAAGGCCCTATGGGCTAGCAAAGGCCTGGGTGGTGGTCGGGCCTGCGTTCTCCTCTGTAAGAGGGGAAAGCCAAGGACTTCCCTGGAGGTCCAGTGGTTAAGACTCCATGCTCCTAATGCAGGGGGCCTGGGTTCAATCCCTGGTCCGGGAACTAAGATCCCCCATGCCATGTGGTGTGGACAAAACACAATACAAAATTAAAAAAAATAAAATTGAAAGGGGAAAGCCAGAGGGCAGCCCGAGGGGGCACATCCAGGGCTTTTGTTTGGACGTTTGTGGGAAGAGAGCTCACCCTCCCTGAGAGCTCCAGGCCCTGCCTCCAGGCCCCACCTCCAGGCCCCGCCCTGGATTCACAGCTCTCCTGCCCGAGTTCTGCTCTGTAGCTCAGGCAGTAACCTTACATGGAGGTGATTCTGTTAAAAACGGAAGGAGGCCTCCTGCCACTTCCATCAAACCCTGGGAAGGCAGAACTAAGCTGAGCCTGACCGCTATTCCCAGGAGATTGCCTGCTTTTTATTTATGCGTTTACTGGGAAGTTCTTTACTTACATCGTTGAAATTTTCATTTCCCACAAGCTCCTTGGTTCCCCAGACCCCTTCCATTCCCTGTGATGTTGCTGCCGACTGCCAGCAGCTCACAAGGCTCTTCTGAGAACTGCTGTGTAAAACAGTCCCCGAGTTCACTGGGAAAGTGGCGAAAGAGGGCGCAGCAGTTTCTCTACAAATAACTGGGCTCATGGCTGAGAGACGAACAGCCCCCCCAAAGGCAATTCCGCCGATAGACTCATCCTCATAAAAGCATCTCTCACAGCGGGAGTCGGACACCAGTTTTCCCGTGACGCGGTGTTGGGACCACTGAGTTCCAGAACCCAAGTGGTCCACAGAAGCAGCCACACGCGTGCAACAATGAATACCTCTGCTGATCTGGGGGAAACCTGACGATTATTCCTACTCTTCGCAACCCACTAGCTTTTCTCAATGGAAGAGGGAGACATTAACCGCTTTTTCACGTCCCTCCGGCCTCCTGCGTCTACCTTCCTGCCCCTCTCACTTTCCCAGGCTCCAGGCAGGTGGTCAGCTGGGAAGAGGAAGCTTCCTGTGTCCTGCATCACCCCTCTTGGCTCACCCCCAGCCTCACCTCTCCCAGCCCAGGATGGCCCAGACCCGGAAAAGGAGCCCACAGGCAAGGTGGCTTCCCCCAACTTCGGTGCCCACCAGCCCAGATCTGGGGCCTCGTTCTCGGCGGCCTGGTTCCCACGCTCCTGCTCTCTCCCTTCCCACGGCTGCGGCCTCCCCACTGCCTGGCCCCACCCCCTTCGAGCCTGGAACAAGGAGCTGAAGCCCCACGCTGCTCGAAAGCCTCGCTCAGTGCCCAGAGACCCAACCCATCTCACAAGCACCTGCCTGCTACTCACCGCCACTCCCTGTGCCCCGGTTTTCCACCCAAATGAAACGATAAACAAAAATAACATCAACTCCCCTACATGGCATCCTCCCCCGCCCTCTTTCATCCCCTGCTTTATTTGTCGTTATCACACTTGTCCCTACCTAACTCACCACACATGTTACTTATTTCTCATGTTCTCCATGGCCCCTGCACACTAGAATGGAAGCTCTACAAGGGAGGGATCTTTGTCTGTTTTGTTCACTGTTGTGAACCGCACAGGGCCTGGCACACAGTAGGGGCTCAACCACTGAGTGAGGAAGGAATGAACGAACATACAACAAGAAGCGACACATGTCCAGCAAGCTCCCCTCTCCACGTGCACCATCTTAGCTCATCCTTGCGAGAGCACCATGAGGTAGGAGCTTCTACTGTCTTCATGTCACACCCACAAGAACGTTCAGCGAATTCCCAAGTCACAGAGCCGGCAGGGAGGTCCAGGAGCCCACTGCAGCTTTGTTCAGCGCGATGGTCCCCGAGCTCAGAGGAATGAGGAAGGACCCAGGCCCGACTGACCCCAATGCCCAAGCCCTTAGACGTCACTCTCTGCTTCCGAGCTCCGTTCCCCATGTGCCGCATCTGAATCATAGCCCAGAGCACATGCAGCATCTTACAGATAATGAACATACAATAAGCACTTGTTAAATGAATGAAACGAAAGAAAACAGCTTTAAAATTGCTTTGTCTGGGCTGACTGAACCATAATGGAGTCAGTGCATAATAAATTTTGAAGATGGCAACAGATACAGATGAATGGGTAAAATATAAATGAAGTTTTTCATAAATATAGCCAACATTTTTTCACAATTTTCACATATTAAAGTTCACTCTATTCTTCACATGCTACTTACGGGTATTTCGACGGTAGTTTGTAATTATTGTCATGCACGACACTGTTCCTTTAAGTATTTCAACCCTAACATTCCTCTTCAATATCTAAGTATTTCTCTTAAACTCATATTTTGGAAGTCAATGTAAATAACTTCTGTCTTGACCAATAGCAAAAAAGTTGCTTTAAGCCAAATAAAAAAAAACTGTTTGGCAGATGGGGGAGTGGCGCAGTGAACAAGATGGGTGGAGGTGGTGAAAAAAAGAAAAAAAATGGTTGCCTGTGTCTTGTCACGTGTTTGTTGCCTTAATTCTACACAACCATCTTCATCCTCCTGGCTTATTTTATTCCCATGCACCATTCTAGAATATTCCAAGACTGAAAGCTCCTTGCGAGCAAGGAGTATGGTTTCCTCATTCTATTTGTGTTCCAACAGCACACAGCATGAGTACCTAGTATGGGGCAGCGTCTTTCAGTCAGATTGGATGAATCTTTAAACGTGGAGGGAGAGTAAATATTCTGCAACATTCTTCCTGATTTTGAAAGGAATGTATATTCACTTTAAGACATTTAGAAAACACAGAAAAGTATACAGAAGAAAACAGAAATACCTTGGCATTCGTTGGATCCCATCACCCTGAGACCGGTACTAGCACACGGAGCACCCGGCACGGCGCAGTGACTTAGCCTCTGGACCCGAGGGATGGGCGGGTAAGGCTGCCTTGGGGCAGGCCGGCCTGGCACGGCTGCAGCAGACACCAGGAGGTCCTGAGGATGCCCGGCTTCCCACAGAGCTGAGTGCCAGAGAGGAACTCTGCTACTTGGAGGTGCGGGAAGCACAGAAGATGTGAACGTCGTTGCAGGGGGGCCGTGTTTTAAAATACAGTGTTTTGGAAAATGTTTGTTTCCAACAGAACGCAGACGCCTGGCTCTGAAAAGATACTTGATTATTCATAGATCCAATAGGAGGGGCCGCTCTGGGAGGCACCAGGGTCAGCCAGGAGGCAGCAGGAGTGGGGGGACTGTATCAGAGGCTTTGCTGTGGTTTCTGCAGGGACGAAGGGCAAGGCAGGGTAGGCAGGCTCAGGACCGGCCAGTCTGGATCAGCTCAGTGCGTGCTGGGCACGGGGCTGCCCCCAGCTGTCTGGTACCCGGCCCTGGGGTGATTACGGAAGAGGGACAGTGCTCTGGAATGTGAGGGCTGGGTAAAGGAGGCAGCGGTGGCGGCGGGGACTGTATCTGAAAAGTGCACCGGCAGGTGAGCTACTCACTATCTCTACGAATGGGCTACCCCCGGGAGGGGGGCTCCCTCTATGGTCAGCGAGGTCCCAGATGTCAAAGCATCAAAACATAGGCAATAAATGACAGTCACACAGCCCTTCTGAGGGGGCACACGCTCTCTGGCTCAAGGAGCGGATTCATCAGACCTGGGCCTCCAGGCCACACTAGGCCTGAGGCCCACTCTCCTCCAGGAAAATACTCCCCCGGGCCTCCATTCCAGGGGCAAGGCCGGGCTGGTTCACACGCCTGCTTGCGATCCTCAGGCCACTCCCGGGAAGCACAGAGAGTAGTGAAGGACTCGTCCCGGTCACCCGGGGGATGGCAAGGCTGAGTGCATCACAGGCCCAGTGCTCCCAGTGCCGGGGAGCTGGATGGCAGAGCCTAGGGTCCCTGCATGGAGCCTCAGTCAGTCAGGTGGGGGGACCCTGGGGGTGCATCCAGACGAGTCCATCATTTTTCAGAAGAGGAAACTGGCTGAGAATGACTCACAGAATCAGGATCGCAGTCTAGATCCCCTGTGAACTCTTACTGTGCTCTCCCCACCCCACCGCCCTGATTCAATAGGAAATTATTTTATTAACACTAATACAGCTGTCAACATCATCGTCATCTTCCTGATTTTCATGCGAATGGAAAAACCCCACTCCTTTGTCCCCAGTGCAGTAAGCAAGCACCGACAGCCCCCAAACCCGATGGAGACTGGATTTTTCAAAAATTAGGTCAGGCAACCAGGATCCTTGGGGGTTCGACGGGTCTTAAGCTCTGATTAAAGCCCGCATCGGAATGAGCAGAGTTTCGGGTCTCCAGAGGGGCGAGGAGAGAAGAGAGCTCAAGGGCGGGGTGCGGGGTGGAAATCCGAGGCCTCCTGAGCAGAGGCCGCAGAGGCCCTGGGGCCAGGCCAGGGCTGGACAGCAGGGGCGGCAGGGCTGGGGTGGAAGTGAAGTGCTTTTTACCCACTTAAGGCGCAGAACTGTTCTCCAACTGGGCCGTGAACTTCCAGACTTCTCCGTCTTTGCATTAGCGGCCCCCTCCGCCCGTCCCACACCCCCTCAACCTGGTAAACCCCTCCCCAGCTCTCAGATCCAGCTGCACTGTGCTCTCCCCTGTGAAGCCCTTTGAATCCCACTCCCTGCCCCCCACCGCTGACCCCAGCTCTGGAGGAGAATCCGTTGTGCAGTCCACAGTGAGGGGTTATTAAAAACAACCACTGGGAGCAACTAGCTCATGTCTGCCACTTAGCACACATGGTTCTTAACTGGCCCAAGTTCCCTGCAAGTAGGTGTCAGTATCCCCACTTTACAGATGAGGAAAAGTGAGGCTCGGAGAGCTGAAGTAACCTGCTCAGAACCCTTCATCCAGCAAGTGAGGCAGAATCTGGACCCCACCTAGTTTTGCCTGAATTCCATGCCCAGCGTCTATCCTGGTGGCCAAACTGCCTGCCTGGCTTTCTAGCTAGACTGTGAGATCTTCGAAGGCAGGGACCCTGGTTCATAATGTCTGGCAAATCTTCAGAGCTCAAAATTGTTTGATGGATGAATAGACAAATGAATGAATGGATGCATGGATTGTGGGATTCTCCCACCTTAATGCAAGACCAATCCACATGTGTAGGTTTTACACCAGACCAAATGTGTTGCTCTAGTCCTTTTAGTCCCACAACTGGTAGGGAAATTCAGTAGAATGGTACATTAGGGTGACAGCTGAGCTGCTATATCAAAGACACCCCAAAAGGCAATGGCTCAAACAAAATATGATTTGGATTCTCTTGCATGTGATAGTCCATCTCTGTTCCAAGAGGTTCTATCAGAAGGTAAAATGGTGTCGCCTCTCTGGAAAACAGCCTGGCAGGTCCTGAAAAGTTAAACCTAGAGTTACATGGGACCCAGCAACTCTACTACTAGTTCTGTACCCACCACACAAAAACTCATCAAGAATGTTCACAGCAGCATTATTCATAATAGCCGAAAAGTGGAAAAAACCCAAATGTCCATCAATTGCTGAATGGATAAACAAAATGTAGTACATGCATGCAATGAAATAGCATTCAGCCATGAAAGGAATGAAGTACTGATACATGCTACAACGCGGATAAAGCTTGAAAACATTATGCTAAGTGGAAGAAGCCGTTCACAAAAGACCATGTATTGTATGACTCCATTTATACGAAATGTCCATAACAGGCAAATCCACAGAGACAGAAAGTAGATTTGTGGTTGTCAGGGCCTGGGGGGGAGGGCAGCAAAGGGGAGCGGCTGCTAAGGAGGACAGGGTTTCTCTGGGGGATGATGAAAATGTTCTAGAATTAATGGTAAAACCACTAAATTATATGCTTAAAATGTTTTTTATTATAAAAAAATAAGTCATCCTATCAAGACTGGCTAATGGGTCAGCTGTGCCCTTCTCAACCCATGGCTTCCAAGGTTGCTATACTTGCTGCCTTTCCCAGCCAGTGGAGAGGAAGGGTGGAAAGCCTACGTGTCCTTCCCACGTTGAGGAAGCTGCAAGCGTGAATTCTGCTGAGGGTCCATGATGAGAACCTGGTCTCATGGGCACACGTGCCCATGAGAGGCTGGGAAATGTGGTCTAGCTGAGCAGGCCAGCCGTGTGCCTAGAAAGGAGAAGATGGATTCTGGGGGGGACTGGGCAAGATAAGAATCTTTGCCCAAAATGGTAAATTAAATGACAATTGACTCTCATTTGGTTATTTACTCTTCAGATGTTAATAACAATAGGTAGCACTTATATAGCGCCAGGCCCTGATTTAGGTACTCTGGGTGCATCATTTTAGTTAATTACATTAAAACTTTATGACATATATTATTACACCTATTTAAAGGTGGGGAAGCTGAGGCACAGAGTATTAAATAATCTACCCAGGGTTACCCATCTAGTATGCAGCAGAGTTGAGAGGTGAACCCAGAACCATTACTGTAGAGCTGTTTGTTACTCAGTAGCCAGAAACCGTGAGACAGTGAGACCTGGTATGATTTATGGGTTCAGACCATTCATACTTTTCTTCTCCTTGGTGCTACTGGTCACCTCCGTTCATGCCCTCACTGGGTGGACCTAAGGCACAGACACTCAAGAAAGAGCTCAGTGCACTCCTTCAATGAATGACAGCTTGCTCAGTGCTCTTGAACTTTGGTGGGTACCAGGATCATCCATGGAGCCTAAGAAGGCCTGTCCTTCTCCTGGCTCAGAATCTCAGAGCAGTGGCCAGCATGTTTCAAGGCTCCTACAGGTGGTCAGGTGTAGGTCAGATGAAGCGTCGGCAAATCACTGCAAAGCTGACAATCAGCCAAGGTTTGCCCACGTAGCCAGAGCATTCTCTCTGGTCAGGCCCCTTGGGCTAATTTACCATATTGGACCCTCCCCCATCCTCCCATGAAGTCGGTATCATCATCCCCATTTTACTGTTGATGAAGCAGACGCCCAGAGAGCTGGGGCCCCAACCCTCTCCTTCCGCCTGTCCATGCACAGCGCCGGCCCAGCTGTGACGCTCACCGGGGACAGACACCATTCGCTCTGTGATCTGCCTCAGAGCTGAGCACTGGGAGGATCAGAACTCTGCCCATGGATCGCCTATACATCACCCTCATCCAGCACTGTGACTACTCACCCCACATCTGCCACCTCCTCAGACCACCGGACCTCAAGCCTTCACCAGGAGTCACCTGGAGAGATTGCTAAAAATACAGATTGCAGAGCCCGTCCCAAAAGGCTCTGATTGGAAGGGTCTGGGGTGCAGCCTGGAACTTGAATGTTTATCAGACACTCCAGGGCCAGCCTTGTTTGGGAACTACCTTTCAGACTAAGTTCAATCCCCCCATTTTATGGGATGAGAACACAGACCCAGAAGGGTCTCGCCCTGTGCATCAAACGCTGACTGGCTCCCATCTGCTCTCAGGCACAAGCCCAGCTCCTCCCAAGCTAGTTCCTCCTCCTAAGGATCTCGCCGCAAATGTTCGGAAAGCTCCCTTACCTCCCTCTGGTACAGTTCTTCCCCATCCTCCTCCCACTTTGCCTAACTGCTGCTCATTTTCTCAGCTCCTCAGCACCTCCTCCAGGCAGCCTTCCTGGATCCATGAAATGGCAGGTTAGTGTTCTCTGACCTCGCACAGTGTCCATACTCTATCATAGCACTCGCCACGCTGCACTGCAAGACCTGTTTACTTCTCCGTCTCACTTCAGTGTGGTGAAGGCAGGGACCACCTTGGTCCCTGCACTGGTCCCTTCGTATTATACTGTAGATCTTTGTTGAATGAACGAACGAATCAACGAATGAATGAAATAAACAGCATGAGCATCCCACAGGCCCCTGGCTTAAGCTTCTTCTCGGAAGGAGATGGGAAGGAGTCCACGGGGCCCCGGGCACCGGGCGGCGCCGCCGGCCCCTTGCGTGGGCGGGCGTCGCAGTGAGAGGGAGGGACCGTCCGGGCGGGCAGCTGCGGAGCCATCTGCTGCGCGGGCGGCGGCGCCCGCCCCAGTGTTTGTTTACAAACCCGGCTCTGCGTGCGAGAGAAATACGGTTCCTCTTCCAGGCGCTCGGCAGCCGCTGCCAGCCCTGGCGGAGGGGCCGTCGGGGAGCCGGGGGCTGGGGCCGGGGACCGTCCGGTAGGGCGTAGCCAACACGCCGCCTGTCCCTTGCCTCTCCCGCATCTCCACTCCTGTCCGCGCTCCAACCCACGGGCAAGGGCCTGAGGTCCAGTCCCCCCGCCTCCCCGCAACCAGCCGTGCTACTGCATCCAGAACACCGACCGTGGTAACAACAGTATCTATCTTATTAAAGCGCGTTGAGGATTAAGTGAGGTAATGCACACAGTGGCATTTTATTAAGCTATTGTGGTGTCACTGTGGGTGATTCGATGGATCTTAAGCATTTCACAAAATGTCTCTCTAGTCTGATTTATCCCCCAACTCAGGAATCCCCTTTCAGACAGTCCCAGGTGCAGATGATAAGGCCCAGGTTAAAATTCATTCAGGAAAAGAAAAAATTCATTTCAGAAAATAAAATCGTTCTGATATAAGTGTGTTTCTAGTGTTCCCATTTTGGGTACGGTGTGGTACGGTACGGTATGGTATGGCACGGTATGGCATGGTGGCTGCCATTCCACCCTGCAGCCACAAGCCCCAGGGTGAGCTCAGAGTTTGGGGAGGGTAGCAGTGGGTGGGTGATTAAGGAGAAGAATCCCAGGCAAAGCCCACTCCTAAGCGCAGATCTGGAGACGGGGGCTGGCTTCCATCCCAAAGGTGAGGATGGTCACTCAGGTTCCAAATGGCTTTGGGCGGTGGTGGCTGCGAGCAAGGCTTTGGAGGGACAGCTATCAGAGGGCAATACTGGCAGCCCTCCACTTTCCCCTCCACACCCCCCCTCACCGGCTCTACCACAGACCTTCCCCTGACAGCGCCTGTGTCTAGATCTCCTGCTTTCTCTGTAAGCCTGCGGGGCCTCCATGGCGCCAGAACTGGGCATGACTTGGGGGTGGTTCCCCATATGCTCTCCAAGGGTAGAGGTGGTTTCGTGCTTGCCCTGGATTTTTCAGTACCCAGGGGCTTGCTTCTGTATGATTATTGGTTTGTTTGGGTTTTTTCTGTTACAGATTGAAGAGGTTACAAAGTGATGACAAACAGGAGGTCATACCTTCTGCCCAAAAGGGACTCACATTCTAGGGGGGGAGACAGAAAAAGCAGGAACTGCCACTACTCTGTGTCTACCTACCCTGTGCCCACTGCTAAGTTTGGTGTTTCTCTGGTAATACTTATTGCTCCATACACTGGGCCCTGAGGATGTCTTGTAGTCAAGGAGAAGCATTTAAAAATAATTCCAATGACAATACATGTGCCATCAGGGAATACATGTGCCATCAGGAAATACAATACATGTGCCATCAGGGAATACCTCCTTTAATCCGGACACGAACTTGCTAACAACGCTGAATAGTAAATATGATTATCCCCATTTTACAGACTTGGAAATAACAACTCCAAGAGGAGAAAACTTATCCCCAGCCTCCAAGCTGGGGTTTGGAGTCAGGTGCAAAGCCATGTTCTGACTGCAACGGCTGCCTAGGGGAGGGGCTGGAAATGGCCAGTTTCCTGGTTCCCGACTGGAACAGCTGGGTTATAGGAGCACGTTCAAACCGTGGATGGTGAAAACTCTTCGCTGAGGCTAAAGCAGAATAGGAGTCCACTTGGAGAGCCCATTTAAACAATTCTGAACCAGGAAGAACGTAACTAGGAGCCACCATCTGACAGTCCCCTTTGGCAGAAGACGAGGCCCGTCGGGCCCACCCCCAGGTCTGGGTAGGTGAAGAGAAGCCTCTCCCCACTCTCCCTCTGTGCAGATCCACTCATCAATTCTGTCATTCAACACACCCTGAAAGACTGTCTTGCCTGGAGAACTCCAGCCCCAACCTGGGAGATGGAGACACAGCAGACGCGAGGTTATTAGGGCTGGAAGGGCCCTGTCCAGGGTGCTGAGGGAGAACAGCAGAGGAAGGAGGGTTAAAAGTCCAGTCCCCTCTGGCGGGGAGCCGGCGGCTGAAAGCAGAGGAGGCCCGTTCAACCTCCTTGGCCCACAGACTGAGAAGGCGGAGGAGGCTGGGCAGAGGAAGAGTGAGGACGGGAGGACAGCTGTCGGCCAGCAGAGCGAGGACTTAACCTGAGGCCGTTCAAATGAGTCTGAGTCGCTGTGCAGGGGTCAGGCAAGGACGCAGCCGGCATTAGATGCTGCTGCCCTTGGCTCCCTGGCCTGTGTCCCTCAGCTGCGCTCGGCCCTCTGAAGAGCAGGCAGGAATTGTAACAGGGTGAAACCAGGACAGCAGCAGGCTAATGCACCGGGGGAAAGCAATCTGAAAACACAGGATTCCACGACAGGGACAGGCTGGGATAACCAGACCTGACAGCAGACAGCAAGTCAGATCTGATCTGGAGGTGAGACAGGGCGGGAGGAGAGGCTGCTTGCATCTCTCCTCCCCACCTGCATCCCGACTCCTGCCCAGCCTCACCTGGCTGGGGCCTTCTGGCTGGAAAGGCACTCTGCCCAGGGCATACGAGGTGCCTGCCACGGGCTGGGGTGTGGGTTTCAGGAAGCAACACCAACTAAGGTACCCCAGGAAACCTGGGGAGCCAAGGCCAGAGGGTGGGGAGGAGCTGCTGGGCTTCTTGGGAGACCCGGGGGGGAGCATGTGATCTGTGAGCCAAATGTTTACAGGCAGAATCCGGTCTCCAGTGAGGCTGATGCCTTGATTTCTATGTTCCTTCACTTAGCCCCACCCTCCCTCAATCCCCCAGTAAGAATTTATTTATTTTTTATTTTATTTTATTTTATTTTTTGTGGTACGCAGGCCTTTCACTGCTGTGGCCTCTCCCGTTGCGGAGCACAGGCTCCAGACGCGCAGGCTCAGCGGCCATGGCTCACAGGCCCAGCTGCTCCACGGCATGTGGGATCTTCCCGGACCGGGGCACGAACCTGCGTCCTCTGCATCGGCAGGCGGACTCTCAACCATTGCGCCACCAGGGAAGCCCCCCCAGTAAGAATTTATAAATCACATGTGCAGAGACCAAGGTCTCCGGCTTCCTGAGTCAGGAGTCATTTCTTCAATACCACCTCTCCTCTAAGTGCTCGGTACAGCATAGGACCCAAACAAAATGGGGATCGAGCAACTGATTAAATGCACTACAGATAGAGTTTCTTTTAAGGCAATTTCACTGAGTTCTTCAAAAGAGCCAAGAATCCCACAGGAATAAACATAATTTTCCTCTAATGAGACACGGTCTTAAAGTGTGAGTTTCATTTATTTTATGGAACAAACCTTTAATACTATGATACAAGCAGCTATGTATCTACCAAAAATGTTTCCCTCTTTCTTCCTGGACATGCAGTCAGACTGCATTTCCCGGCCTGCTTAGCAGTCGGTGTGGCCACAGGACTGAATTCTTATCAATGGGAAGTGTGTGGAGGTGAGCATCCTTTCCAGGTCTGGCCCATAAAACTCTCCCATGGGTAGCTGTCCATCCTTTTTCCCCATTCACTGGCTAGAAGTGAAGGACTCTAGCACCCCTGAAGATGGAAGAGTGAGTAGTCTGGGTTCTTGAATCACCCATGGAAGGCTGCCACGAATTACCCCACTATACTCCTATGTGGACGAGAAATAAATTTAAATCCTGTTAAGCCACTAACACTCTGGCATTTATCTACTACAGCATCCAACATTAGCCTACACCCAGAAGCACTTACTATGTGCACAGTATATTGCGAGTCAGGCTGGGGTGGCATATGTACAAGTCAGAGTCCAATTTGAACGTGTGGGGCAGGGGCCACGCCAGGAACGTCCCCAGAGACTTCTGGCTCAGTGCAAATTTGGGGCACACTGCCCACCCCCCACCCTCCCCCAGCTGCAATGTGGACTTGGCCACAGGCACTCACTAATCACCTCTGATCAACTCTCCCCCTTAGCCGCTATCCTGCCAGACATTTGGACTTAACTGACGTCCCCATTCTCTTTCAATTAGGGATTAGTGACTGCATCTTTCTCTTCGAACTTCTTCCTTGAGCTAATAATTTCCCTTAAAATCTTCCAAACTTGCCGCCGGGTCTGACCAAAAGCTTACTGAGTGCCTTGCTCCATCCCTCAATTTCGCTCAGCCTTCTGAAGTTCCCTTTTATATCAACGCCCATCCACCCCTCCATTTACACCGTGTTTGGGGTTAGCTCTCTTTCACGCTTCACTTCCCTACTCCGCGGCCTCTTCACGCCCTCCAGTCTCTTCCTCCGCTCTGCCCTGTTTCCCATTTCTTTTCCTATAAGTGGCTCCCTCCATACTCAGTGCACTTCCCCGCTTCCCAGCCCTCCCACCACAACCCCGCTCACTCTCTGAGACACATTCCCTCCCCATTAATCTGCCAACTAGGAAAGAGAAGTTAAAGCTTCCCTTCCGATCCCTATTCATCTCTGTCGAGACATGTGGATAACTATTAAAAAATTAGTTGCCCATTATCACTCGTACTCCCCATCTCCTGTGGTGGTGGCCCACTGTCCTCTGATCTCATACGTCCTAATTTCTCATCACGCTAAGAGGAGGAAAAAACCCCCATCTTTCAGGTAAGGAAGCATAACAATTTGTAGGGAAGAAAATAAATTGCTTGGTCAAAAGGATATTGCAAGAATCATCAGGATTTGTTCTCGACTTTTACCTCTTTAAACGTTCCGTTTTCTGCCATCTTAAGAAATATACACATCAACTTCTATCAGATCTCCGTCTACATTTCAAATACTTGCATCCTCCATCCTTTCATTCCGTTTTTTCTCCAGGTATTTATACGTCTTCCACTTCCAAAAAGATAGATCACAAGAAAGCACAAAAATAATAAAATAACTTATAAAAGAATATAAACCAATTAAGGAAGGAATAAGATCTATGAATCTGTGTACCTTAGACTAAGGATTCTTACTGTCATTGGGCATAAAACTGAGCCCTAAACTGATGCAAGTAGAGTTAATGACAAAGTAGAACGGGAGATGGAGGGGTGACAAAGATCTCAGTGGTTAATATTAGGAAGCAAACTGTACACGACTGTCTTGTTACTCTTGTAATAAAGTCTTGGAAATACTTTAAAAATATTTCTTCACTTCCTGTCTATTTGCTAAAAGGATATGACACAAGAAAAATCATTATCATAAAGACAAGAGACATGCTAAGTGGGAATATATATGCGGAAGGAGGGATAATTATAACTTTCTTTTAAAAGCTAGACTCAAGGGGAGGAACACAATATGAGTGCAGAACTTAGCTGGAAGCTTCCCAGCACCCATGGTAAAGATGGGAACTCGGGGAGTTCACAGAGCTGGATTTTTCCTAACTACAGTTACAGAGAGCGTCGCCTCCTAGCTATGAACTATAACAGGAAGTTGCCTCACGGGTCTTGTCACTGCCCTTAATCTTTAGAAAGAACTTTCCAAGGGTTTTGTTTTTTAATCACGTAATCCGCAAGTTTCTTGGTGTACTCCACTGTCCAAAGCCTTCGTCATCTTACCCGACTCTGCCTCCAGTGTGACTTTATCCTTTGATTGGGTGTTTCCCAGCCACCTGGGCACCCTGACCTTGATTTGCACCAGATTAGCCACACCAACTGCTGTCGTGTCTACATTGTTTTCCTTTAACTCTACTTGCATTTTACTTAATAAATTTCATGTCATCCTAGGAAATCACAGCTCTGGCGTGCTAGCTGCAGGATGTTCTCTAATACCCATTAAATAAAAGCCTGTAAATACGGATATCATTCTTGAGATTCTGTAAGTGCAAGTCTGATGTCACCAGCTCTCCTCCTCTTTGCTTTGTCCCAAGACGGTTCACAAGGGAACGTTTGCCTGAGAATGTTTCCCTCGAGCTTCCGCTCAACTCCGCCCACGTTGGTGTCAGAAACCATCACAGCTGACATCCTCCTTTCCTCCCTGCAGCTAATGGGAGCGTTTTTATTCCTTCCTGGCTTATGAATGACCTCCTCCTTCCTCACATTCCACCCGAATTCTGCCTTTTCCTCAAGTCCCACCTTCTCCATGAAGTCATTCCTGATCAACCTTGAACCTGGACTTGCTTCCACCAACTTCCAACGGCACTCACCTGGCTCCCAGCAGTGGGCCTAAAATACATAGTAAGCTCTTGTGTATATGCTCTAGCAGCTAAGCACATACTAGATGCCCAGTAAACACAGCAACATGTCAGGGCTGAGCACTGAATTTGGGGTCAGGAGCCCTGGATTCTTGGGTAAGTCATCTTCAGGCTTCTGTTTATCCAGCTATAAAACGGCAATGAAGCTGGCAGAGGGGACCTCACATTTCCGAGGTCCCTGCCATCATGCCCCCACGTTTTGCTCCTGCTCTCTGTGGTGCCCCACTGCCAGCTGTGTGGACTCCCCCACATGCATCCTGACTTCGGCTTTCCCTGCTGCGAGCGTGCCCTGCATTTCCCACTGGTGTGTCCTTCCAGTGGATTCTTCAGCAGTCAGTAGCTGTTCTTGTCTGTAGAACAGCTCTCTCTGCTTCTTGCCTTCTGCTCATGGCAGGCACATCCTAGCATCCTGGACAGTCCTCTGTCCCTGATCCTCTTCTAAAGCCACCCTTAGTATCTGCTCCTTGTACCCAGACTACTTTCAACCTCCAATTTCTCTGCTCAATTTCCCTGTTTCCCACCATTTCTATGGCATCTTTAGGAAGACACTGACATTTTTGTCCCGTATAAACGTAAACCATTTTTTCTGCACACGAGCCACAGAGCATTGGACTGACGACAGGCATTCTACTCGTAGTTCTACCTACGTACTGGCTCTGTACCTTTGGGAACTTGGCTTAACCTTTCTGAGCCTCAGTTTCCACATCGATCCATCAGGGATGACACTGCCCGGGCTGTCTCTTAGTTACCAAATGAAGACCGTGCTGTTCACGGTGTGGCTTTCTGCAGGTCCTCCCTCTGTTCCTTGCTACTTCTTGGGCTCAGCTCAAGTCAGCCCCAAACCCCACAATCTAATGAGGCCAACTCCGGGAAGAGCTTTTCCCCGAAAACACATGCACAGATTTTAGAGTTTACACGTCACTTTCTCATACACAGCCCTTTGATCCTCACACACACACAAACTGAGGCACAACGGAATATTATTCAGCCTTTTAAAAGAAGGAAACCGCGACACACAGTACAATATGGGTGAATCTTGAGGACATCATGCTAAGCGAGATAAGACAGTCAAAAAATGGCAAACACCATCAGCCCTCTGTATCCGAGGGTTCCACAACAATTTGCATAGCATCTACATTGTATTGTTGTAAGTAATCTAGCGATGATTTAGCTCACCGGAGGAGGTGCACAGGTTATATGCAAATGCCACAACACTTTATATGTGGGACTCGAGCATCTGCAGATTTTGGTACCCACAAGGGTCCTGGAAGCAATCCCCCGCAGATACCGTGGGACGACTGTATTGCATAATTCCACTTATGTGAGGTATCTAAAGAGGTCAAATTTGTAGAAACAGAAGGTAGAATGGTGGTTACTAGGGGCTGGAAGAAGGGGGAAATGGGAAGTTGTTTAATGGGGACAGAGTTTCAGTTTTGAAAGATGGAAAATTTCTGGAGACCTGCTGTCCGACCACGTGAATATACTTACCGTCACTGAACTGTACACTTAAAAATGGTTGAGATGGTACATTTTAGGTCACGTGGAATTTACCACAATCAAAAATCTTTTTAAAGCTATCCAACCAGTCCAATTTTTAAAACGAAGTTCTATAATCGATGTGGCCATTTTCCCGATGAGGAAGCTGAGGCTCAGAAAGGCTCACCAAGGACACGCATCCAGGTCTTCAAAATCCCGACCTCCCACCCCCAGTGCCCTGCAGAAGCACGAGAGGTACACCTGAGCCACAGGTGTGAGCACACAGGGCCCCAGAGCCCAGACCCCTGTCCTCCCACACGGACTGAGGCACACGGGGGGCTGATGCCTCCCTGCAGGGCTCTCTTCCGCTGAGGGTCCCGGCAGGAGCCTCCCGCCCTTCGCCACAGCACAGAGGACCCTTCAGGCAGGGCGGTTCTTAGACCAGCTGAGCCCTCCTGTCCTCCCGCCCCCAGGCTCCTGGGGCCTGCAGCATCCTCACGGTCTGGATGTCTGGCCACTGCCTCCCCACACCCGGCAGCTCCAGCAGCCTCAGGCCGGGGTGAGCCCAGGGCTGCCTCTCCCGCCGCTGCAGGTTCTCCTGCTACAGACTCAGTTCAGCTGGCGCCTCTCGGGGAGGCTTCCCAGGCCTCCACGTGGAATGAAACTGCTCTTCCCTGGGTCCGTGTCAGGCCTGCTTCCCGTCTGGGGCTCGTCACTCTGCTCTGCCTTTGCCTATTTCCTGTGGCCTCTTCCCTGGACCCTCAGCTCCTAGAGGCAGGAGCTACGAGTCCTCCCAACACCTCCCGCTGCCGTGAGGCCATGGAGCGAGATGGGGCTGCGCAGGTGTGGGCGGAAGCTGCAAGGAAAGAGGGACAAGACCCCAGGCCAGGGGGAGTGTAGGGACAGGGCTGCATGGCGCTGCCCTGTCTAGCACGAGAGAGGGCTGTGGAAGCTGTGGCTTAGGGCGCCATTGGAGGCCGGTGGGGAGCGGAGACGCAGCGGAGGCTGGCGTCTGACTCACTCGGCTGCGGAGGGGTGGCTCTGACTGTCCCAGCAGGGCAAGGGCGAGAGCCTGGCGTGGCAGCTCGAGGTTCTAGAATAAACCTGCATATGTGGCTTGAACTTGCATCCTTCCCTGGATTCCCTCGAATCCCAGACACCTGGACCAGGGTGATCTTGACCAAGTCACCTCCCCTCTGAGCACAAGAGTCCCCTTCTCATATCAGAAGGGTTGAATCTGACGATCCCTGGGTCCCTGGGGTGGGCCCCGCACGGTTGGATCCAAGAGTCCAGCGCGAGTCTCATGTTGGGGGGAGAGAGAAGGAAGGGAACTCCAAGTCCGCCCAGACCCCCGCACTGCCCCCGGGACTCTGGGCACTGGGACAGCGGGCCACACCTATCAGGCAACAGCATGAGGGTGTGGAGGTGGCCTGGGGGGACGCTGGTGGCAGAGGCATTGTATCTGTGGTCAGATACGTGAACTGTGCCAGGAGCTGCCTGCTAGCGGTGCCACCTTGTGCTACAAGAACCTGTGACTGGCACATTCTGAAGTCAGGGTCCTGTCGGTATTTTCCTGAGAAGGGTAATCGTTCATCAGCTGTGCAACTGATATCTGGTACCTTTACCCAAACCCCAGTTCCTATGGAATTCACGCATGCTTGCACGATTTGAATATTGGGATTCCCTCCTGATGAGCAATACCTAAGGACTGTAATGAACTCTGGAGGCTGTGTTTAAACAAATGTGATTAACACATGCTGGCTGAGAGCCAGCTCTGTGCCAGGTACCGTGCTGGGTCTGGGGGCGTTAGAAGGGTAATTCAGAGACGCCTCCTGCCTGCAAAGATCCACAGTCAAACATGGGAGAGGAGACCCATACAGGAAGGACTGCTGTACGAGGCAGAAAGTGAGACGTGCCCAAAGGTGACAGTGGTCCCATAACTGCCCCCAATTGTAGACACTCTGTAACAACACCCCCATCCATCTGGAACAGCCCAGATGTAGCCTTTCATTCTAACATAGGCACCGATCAATGCCAAAGATGAATTAAACTGATGAAAATCAATCTCAAAGCCAGCTTTTCTTTCCAGACCAAAAATTTTCATCAGTAACGGAGAATTAAAAGATGCCACTAAATTCTGAGGCCCGCATTGTACAGAGTTCAATCACAGGTTGTGAAACTAGATTAAGAAATAGAAACCCTTGCCAAGAAGCTGTTCTGCTGGCCCTTGGCAAATGGAGAGGGGCCGAAGTGGACCTCGGAGTTCAGAGTAAAGCGACAGGCCCTGAAGTGGACAGTCCTGTCCAGCGGCCACTCAGGAGCCGCTCCCAGCCAGGTGACCCGGGCTCTACGGCCCGTTCAAGAGGCCCAGAGTGCAGGCAGTAGGTTCTGGATTGCTGCCAGGAAACAAGCCAGAGACACGGAAAACACCCAGTGGTCTCTTTGCCTGGTTTGAAGAAAAGAATTGGAAGGGAGGGCTTCCCTGGTGGCGCAGTGGTTGAGAGTCCCCCTGCCGATGCAGGGGACACGGGTTCGTGCCCTGGTCTGGGAGGATCCCACATGCCGCAGAGCGGCTGGGCCCGTGAGCCATGGCTGCTGAGCCTGCGCGTCCGGAGCCTGTGCTTCGCAACGGGAGAGGCCACAACAGTGAGAGGCCCGCGTACCGCAAAAAAAAAAAAAAAAAAAAAAAAAAAAGAATTGGAAGGGAAAAAAAAAGTGTTGAAACATAGATTCGGGGGACATCATGGAAGGTTAGGAATTTTAGACGTTTAGGGTGTTTGAGCAGGAAGGTAAGACTTCAAAGAGGCGGGTTTGCCTACTCTCGGGGCCATAGGGAGCCGGATATTTTTTCAAAGTCCTGTCTCTGAGGTTCACAGCCACAGCCACAGGTCTGCTCTCTACCAGCTCCAGCAGCCGCAGGAAGGACGGAGCCAGGGCACGCCCAACTCCGGTTAGCAGGAGCTATGCCCTTTCTCCCACCTCGGGTCTCCCCGACCTCAGCAGCACCCACACGGCCCGTGGCCCACTGTCAGTTGCCAGATACAACATCTGAGATCCGCCCTGCAGCACTGCCCAGCCCCGCCTGAGCAGACAGAGCTTGCGGCCTCATGATTCATTCATGCATTCATCTACTCACTCAATCACTTCCCGGGCCCTGGCTGTGTACCAGGCACTACGCTGGATGTAGGGGATGGATAAAGAAATGCAGGTGATTCCTGACTCACAGGCCCTGCCCTGGAGAATACAGCCTAGACCTGCGTTCCCTCAGCAAACACTCTCTGAGCACGTGCTATGTCCCAGAGCTCTGCTGGGCACTTGGGGACACCACCCCTGCCCCAGCAAGTTCACAGTCCAGTTGGGGGAGATGGGCAGAAAGACGGCAAAGTGTATGCGCTACCCAGGGTGAGCCTCGGGGCCCTGGCCCCCAAGGAGAAATTTCCAAGTGGAGGCCGCATGCCAGGCCCCAGTGAGGCGATAATGAACTGTTCTGGAATGAAGTTCTAATGCTGGAGCATCTGTAGGAAGCAGTCTTCTGGGAGCAGGATGAGAACAAACAACGCTGAGACCCAGGATGAGGGAGGAAGGCTGACAGAGCGGCAGGAAAAACCGCTGGAGCTTCGGCGGAAACCACAGTCATTTTCCCAGAGGGCGGTGGGCCAGCCCTGGACTCGGAGCAGAGCCTCAGGACAGGAGAGGTTCCAAATGGCCCACAGGACGCGGCCGGTGGCACCATTCTGGGAAGCCGAGGCACTGGGCAACGTGGGGAGGGGAGGGGAGGCTACCCCAGCCCTTAAGGGGATCCGACAAGGCAGCCCATCACGTCTGGGGGTGGGATGTGGGAACACTGCCAAGCCTTGCTCCGGGAAGAGTATGATGGGTCCACAACCAGCCATGGGTCCCTTGGTTAGAAATGAGCCAAGTTCCCCCTACTTTATCCTATCCGAGAAATAAACAGAGACTGGGTATAGACAACGAAGCTGGGCCTGAGCCTGCCCTCTAAGCCGACCGCTTTACTAGGGTCCGGCTCAGTTTCCTCCCAGGGTTGGGATTAGGGAAAACGTTCCCAGCTTGATTCCTCCTGGTCAAAGTCGGCTCTTGCCAGTCAAGGGTGGTGACGAGAAGGACTATAATGAACCCCCCACATGAGACAGTCCTTTACGCTGACAAAGGACTCCATACACGATCACAACTTCATCCTCAAAACCATCCTGAGAGGTACATAAGAGAAGCAGATGTTGTTGTTCCCAGTTTATCGATTCAACAAAGTGACCTGATCTCCAAGAGACACTTGCACACCCATGCTTATCGTGGCGTTATTCACAATAGCCAAAAGGTGGAAGCAGCCCAAGCGTCCATCGAGAGATGGATGGATAAACATAATGCGGTCTATCCATACAATGGAATATTATTCAGTCTTAAAAACGCAGGAAATTCTGACACAAGGCTACACTGTGGATGAACCTAAGTAAAAGAAGCCAATCACACACACACATACAAAATACTACACGGTTCCATTTATACAAAGTACCTAGAGTAGTCAAATTCATAGAGACAGGAGGCAGAAGCATGGTTGCCAGACGCTGGGGAGAGGAAACAGGGAGTTAGTGTTTAATGAGTATGGAGTTTCAGTTCTGCAAGATTAAAGAGTCCTGGAGATGCGTGGTGGTGATTGGTTTACAACAATGTGAAACTACTTAACACTACTGAACTGTACACTTAAAAATGACTAAGGGCCTTCCCTGGTGGCGCAGTGGTTGAGAGTCCGCCTGCCAATGCAGGGGACACGGGTTTGTGCCCCAGTCCTGGAAGATCCCACATGCCGTGGAGCGGCTGGGCCCGTGAGCCATGGCCGCTGAGCCTGCGCGTCCGGAGCCTGTGCTCCGCAACGGGAGAGGCCACAACAGTGAGGGGCCCGCGTACCGCAAAAAAAAAAAAAAAAAAAAAAAAAAAAAAAAAAAATTATTTGTGAGCTATTTCATATTCTTGAATTTCATTCTAAGTTTTTGGAATCTGGTGTGTATTGGACACTTACAGCACATCTCATTTGCACCAGCCACGTTTCAAGGGCTTGACAGCCACCCGCTACCATGTTGGAAAGCACAGGCCTGCAGTGTTCTTCCTCCAGACTCCACAAGGTTGACTCCATCTCTGCCTTCAAAGGTCACCTTCCTATGAGGCCCAAGCTGACCACGCTACTGAATAACACCCCTCTGTTTTAGTCCATTCAGGTTGCTGTAACAGAATCCCACAGACTGAGCGGCTTATAAACAACAGACATTTATTTCTCACAGTCGTGGAGGTTGGAAGTCCAAGATCAAGACCCGCTTCCTGGTTCACAGACGGCCGTCTTTTTGCTGTGTCCTCACACGGAGGAAGGGGCGAATGAGCTGTCCGGGGTCTCTTTATTTATAGAGGCACTAATCCCATTATTGGGGGCTCCACCCTCAAGACCTGATCGTCTCCCAAAGGCCCCACCTCAAAATATGGCCACCTTGGGGGTTAGGATTTCAACATATGAATTTGAGGTGGACACACTCAGTCTAAGCACCCTTCACAGGGTAGTTGCGGGGCTGCTTGAGGACGCCACACAAAAGCATTCTGCACAACACCCAGCCTGTCCTGACTGCTTTATCAATGTTAGCTCCTAATTCAGTGCCATTATTATTTTTTTTTAATAAATTTATTTATTTTTAGTTTTGGCTGTGTTGGGTCTTTGTTGCTGCGTGCAGGCTTTCTCTAGTTGCAGCGAGAGGGGGCTACTTTTTGTTGCGGTGCATGGGTTTCTTATTGTGATGGCTTCTCTTGTTGCAGAGCACAGGCTCTAGGTGTGTGGGATCAGTAGTTGTGGCCCACGGGCTTAGTTGCCCCGCAGCGTGTGGGCTCTTTCTGAACCAGGGCTCGAACCCGTGTCCCCTGCATTGGTGGGCAGATTCTTAACCACTGCACCACCAGGGAAGTCCCAGTGCCATTATTATTATTGTTATTGTTATTCAGAAGCAAAGTGCTTCTCCACCAAGTTCCATAAAATCTGGTAATAACTGAAAGAACCTGGAATTTGGACTTAACATGTCCCACGTTTGAATCCCGACACCAGTACTCGCTTTCTGTGATCTTACAAGTCCCTTATCCTAAGACCCACTTTTATCATCTGTTAAATAGATGGAGTAATACCCAGGCTTGCAGGAGAATAAAACAAGAAGACAAATGTGAAAGTGCTGGCAAAGCAGAAATAGTTGTGAACTACAATCTCATTTACAACTCCAAAATCTAAAAAACTCGAAACACCAAAAGCTTTTTCATAATTCCTGGAAGCGAGATCTGCCCCCAACTGACAGGTTATTTATAATCTTTATGCGCTTGCACATTCTTGTGCTTTGCTGGGGAAACATTCACGGGTTTGATTACGAGGTGCTGCCCAGAACCTCACACTCAAGAGTTGTGCGATATACACACATGCACCATGTCACCTTTCAAAAACCCCGAATTCTGAATCCCAAACACGAGTGGCCCCAGGCATTCTGGATAAAGGACCACAGACCCCCCAGTATAAACCATTCATCCTCATCCTCACTGCATGTCAGGAAAAGAGTGTAGGAGGAAGATGGGCGGCCCTGGGTGGGTGAAGGCCCAGTGCGAGACTGTGCACCGGGCAGGGCCCAGAGGAGGAGGTGACCTTCCAGGCCCAGACCTCCTGAGGTCATCTTTGGCTGAAGCAGCTAAAACAGCCAAGGAAAGAGTCTGGGGCTGTTTCCCCCCAGCCCCCTCTATGAAGTAGAAACCCTGCACCATCTTCCCAGCTCCAGAGCGAACCTGGGCACGGATTCTGGTCTCCATGGCAACCGCTCCAATCTGTGTCAGTGTGAACGCCAACAGAGTCTGCTGCTGCTAAAATTACAGGAGGGGGGAACCCTCACACGCTCAGCCTTTTCTGCTCATAATCAGGACCCCAGGGGATTCACAGGAGAGAAGCTGAGCTCGGGAGCAGCCTCAGCGTCCAGGTGCTCTGGCCCGAGCTGGCCCTGGGGGTCGGGGGTGAGATCTGGGTGGGCAGGGGGGCAGGGCTGAGGAGAGCACTTACCCTCAGTTGCAAGGGCCTCACTGTTGACCTGGGTCTTGACCCCGGCCCATCCCAGACAGCTGTGTTGTTAGAGCTCTCTGGGGAAAGGTATTCTACAACCTCCCTTGGTACCTTATTCTAGGATTTACTGAGTCTCGCTGAGTCTCCTGGGAAGACAGACCTATTTTTAAAACTTCATTTGGAAGGATAAAGTAGGGGAGGGAATTCCAGAGGGAAAGGAGAGCTGACACTGACTGAATTTCTTACTCTGCACTCTGAGCCTTTATCAACATCATCAACTTCAGCCGGCACCGAGAGCCTGTGGATCACTGTCACCATCTTACAGACGAGGAAAAGAGGCCCAGAGAGCTCCCGTGACCGTCCCCACACCTATCCCTGCTCGCAAGCTCGGGAACTTTGCTGCATGCTCCTTCCGCCAGGAACGCCCCCCACGAGCAGTCTGTCCCAGTGCCTGTGCGGCCCCAACGCCCACCCCCGTGACCCCGCAGCAGGGGCGCCACTGTGCCCGGAGCTCCTCGCACTGTGACAGCCCCCCAGCACTCAGCATTCTCACCTCAGAGCCAGCAGTGTGCGTTTCTCTCACTCCACCCGCAAGACCCCCAAACGAAGGAGTTTCATCCTAGAGGAAGTCTGACACCAGAAATGCGTCAGGGCGGGACGTGCACTGGGGCCCTGACAGTGACCCAGGCCTGCTGGCACGCCACGCTGGCCGTCGGGCCCCTTTGCATGTGTTCCTCACTTACTGTCCAGCGCCCTGTCCTGCTGCCAGGTCCTAGAGCTGCCCTGTTTTCCCAGCCTAAGGATCTCCCTGCCCCAGGTCCTTTGCACGCCCTATACCTTTCCTGGAACAGGCTTCTGAGCTCAACCCATGCTGGCTCTTCCTTTCCGTTGGCTTGACACCCACCTTCTCTAACAAAAGTCCCCACCTCAGTGTCTTCTGAAGTAGCCCCTGCTTATTCTCCTCCAGCTCTGCAGGCCCACTAGGCACGGCACTGATGGGTGCTCATGAATGACTGGTGCAGAGTCACCCAGCCTGACAGAGGCCGCCCCCGGGAGAGAGGTCCAGGCTGGTCTCAATGGCAATCCAGGGAGGTCCTAGCAGTTGGCTGTTAAGAGCCCATCTGGAGGTTCTCGGCACGCCAAGGATGCTGCGAGAGGAAGGGGGTGCCCGTTCAGCCAGCCCTGCAGGTGGGATCTCAGAGTGATGCCATCCAGCCCCCAAGGCAAACATCCCCTCCTTGAGGCGGCCCCGTCCCCATGAGCAGTCTATTCCAACCCACCTCAGCTGACAGCCAAGGCAAAGGGACCCATGGGCCGAACCAAGACCACAGGCGGAGAAGCAGGGCACCGGTGGGCCTTAAAACTCCAACCATTCTGCAGCCTGCACGCTGCTCCTCCAGGGCAGGAAGCAGGACCCAAGGGCCGGGGGCCGATCTCCAGCCACCGCTCACAGGAAGAGAACTCCTTCTCCCCGGCAGAAAACGTGACTTCTGAGCAGACGCCCAGTGTATACAGCCGTGCGTGGGCAGCTTCTCCTTGTTGGTCGGCAACGGCAGAAGGAAGGGGTAAGGGGATACGACCTAAATATGCATCAGCAGGGAAATAAATGAATACGTTCTGGCACATCACCAAACAGTTTGATTTAGGTTATATCGAACAATGGACTAAATGCAGCCTTTAAAAATAAGCAAGTATTGAATAGATCTGTATTTCTGACTGGAGATATGTCCACGGTGAGAAAAGCAAGTTGCAGGTGATATGTCTCCTATTATGTTATTTTTGTGAAATAAAATCTGTGCTCTATGTATGAGTTTGACTAAGCATAAACAGTGTGGAAGTCCACGTCACCCCAGCAGTTAACACCTGTCACCTGTCGGAGGGGAAGGTAGGCTGGGGCGGGAGGAGGGGCAAGGAAGAAAGGGGAGAATGTGGTTTTGCTTTCTACACATCTTTGAATTCTGTTACAAAGACCAGGTAACATTTTGTAATAAAAAACCAATAAAGGGGGACTTCCCTGGTGGTCCAGTGGTTAAGACTCTGTGCTCCCAATGCAGGGGGCACGGGTTCAATCCCTGGTCGGGGAACTAAGATCCCGCATGCCGCATGGTGCGGCCAAAAAGAAAAAAGAAAAAAAAAAAACCAATAAGGTAAAAAAATTCCAGAAGGTACCTAAATACCCCTAAAGGAGAGCACATGCTTGAGATCAGCGTCCTTCCTCAAATGGGCAACACCCTCATATATCTGCAGAGACCCACATCAAAAAGCAAGAAAAAATGCCCACCTGCATTTTTTCATTGATATATTTTTTTTGTTCTTTGCCTAATTAGAAGAGCCCGGCCTCTCCAGTCATTTTCATCCCCATAATAAGACAGCTTCCTAAGCAAACTAACAAAAAGAGGTCTCTCCCCACACAATTTGTCCAAGCTACAGCATATGCCAAATCAGGGATTTATCTCTTTATAAGAAAGGACAGATTTTAGGAGGAAGGTAAGGAAAGAGGAAAAAAGAAATCAGAACACGTCAAAAGAGATATCGCTTGCAATTCCACTGACCTGACTATCGGGCTCATTTTAGCAGTTTCACTATTTATCTATTTCTCCCAGCAGAACGTAATGATCGAAACCTTGGAGATGTAAAGGCAGTGCTTGCCACTGGGTCGAGTCTGTCCCCAGCTTGCCGTGCCGAGGACGAGCTCCGCAAGCCTCCCTGGCTGTCCTCCAGAGCTGTCTGCACAACCCACTTCTGTCCAGCTGGCTGGCCAAGAAGTCTCTGCTGAGCAATGGCTCGTGCCAGGAAATAATCTGGGGGAGGAGACAGACAGCCCCTGCCCCCAGAAAGCATATAACCTAGTCAGAAAGAGAAGAACTCAGAGGGAACGGCATGAGACCAGTGTCTGGCTGTTCTCGGCAGTTTACACCAGCTGGTCAGGCTCTGTTTGCCCGCCTGTGTTGCCAACCTCTTTGGGAAGGAGAATGGATCTATTATCATCCCCATTTTACACAGGAGGAAACTAAGGCTCGTTGAATAAGATACGTATAATAAAATGACAAAATGTACAGGACACATCGATGGTAAATAACCATGAAGGAAACTCAGGGGTCTGTAATTATTTGGGACAAGGCCCTCCACAGCAAAAGTTTTGGTAAAGCTGAAAGGACTAGGTTTAGGTAAAAGTAATATAGGGAACCAGGAGAGGCAGCCCCTACCTTCCAGGCTATCTACCTCAAAATGGCATAGTTTCCATGCAGAGAAGACCAAATTCTGAGAAAACTAAGATTACTGAGAAAAGCGAAGGTGCCAGAGAAATCCAGAAGATGGACTGTAGCTTTAGCATGACCTAAGCTTCCTAATGCAATAATGACTCAAATGGAATAAATCTATTCCTGCAGGGGCAGAATTACACAGTTCTCTGTGATCCAATGTCAAATAGGTTACCCTTCGATTAAGGTCTTAGCATGGATGAGAGTTTTGTTGAAATGATTTCCATTATCTGCACAGCAGTTCATCACAAATATGTCTGGCCCAGTGTATTTCAAATATGATTTGATCACACACCAAAACTGTGGGCATTTAACGCACTTTAAACGAGAAATTATATGCATTTGCCTTGCCTTCTCTCCTGGGGCTGTTCCATCCCGGAAATTCCTATGTCAGCAGGCTCAGATGAGCCCTCAGTGGTAACGTGGCTCAGCCTGGATTCTCCCTCCTTTCCCCACGGCTCTCTACCCCGAGTTCTGACCATCAAGTTGAAAGGGAAGCTTACAATCAAAGAAGATGTAAACAAGAATAAGCCCTGTCGGCTTAACGGGGAGAGAGAGAAGCTTTAACGTGCGTTAATTAGTAGGGGGCTTACTTTGCAATAGTTCATTAGGAGTCAGTGTTAGTCCCACTGTTTTCCCCAGGGTCAGCCGGGCTGCAGCCTTATCGCCACAGTCAAAGGCGGCATAAGCACACGCTCCTGGTCCTTCGAGGCCAGATGGGGCACCAACAGACCAGAGAGGCTGTGCACAGTTCAGGGAATCCACTTAAGGACGCTCCTGCCTGCCTGCCCTCTCTGCTAAGACCTGGAAGGAACGAATGGCCAGGGACCTCAGGTGGACGGGAGTCAAAGTCAAAGCAGGGCAGTTTGGGCTCTGCTGACAGACAGCTCCTTCTGCCGCCAGAACATGCTACCACGTGGCCAGGAGCACGGAGCTGGGAGTAGGAAAGCTGAGGAGAGTATTTCTGCTCTGAACGCAGAAAAGGTTGTCCAGCCCTGCTTGCAGGGGCGTCTGCAAAGCGCAGCTTCACTCTCTGTAAGATCTCGCTGACAAGCGACAGTCCAGAACATCTCATCTTGGGATGGGGCTCCAATAATAATATGCCAGCCGTCCGCACCTCGCCATAAGGCAGGAGCAAGAGCCCGGCCAAGTTGGAAGGGGCACAGTCCAAATGGCTGGTGAATCTCACAATCTGAGCTGAAGTCACGTGGGTTCAACCTGCAACCTGGGACGAGGTCAAAGAAGGGCCCTCTGCTCCGAGAGTGGCCCCCAAAGCCTCCCTTCTGCCCTCGGCAACCCAGCTTTCCTGAGTCCCTCTGGACTGGGACGCTCTGCCACGATCTGACAAAGCCCAGGATTTGGTGCACACATCCCACTTTCCTGAACAGGGACTGGGCCGTGCTGCTACTCTGATAACTCAGGGCTCAAGGACTGAAAAGGAGCTGAAGAAGCCAGAAAGGATAGCAGCGGGTCCCTGGGGGTGGCCTTCCCATGAAAGAGAGCGGGAGCAAGTGAGCACGGCTTTCGGGGCTCCCGGCCCTTTCTACCAAGCCGGGGGGCAGACTGACATCCCCGGACACCCCGCCCTGGAACTCGCGGCTCCCACTGCAGACCCAGGCCCATCTCAGGACCTCCCTCTTTGAGACTCGGTGGCCGGTGGACGGGGGGCGCCTAGCTGCCTACAAGAGCTGGTGGGGGCCCCTGCCGTTACCCCCGCACCAGGCTGGCAGGGAGGCCCAAGTGCAGCTCGAGGGCGGGGGCGAGGGGTGACCACAGCGATCTCCCCACCCTCCGGCCCCTCCTCCCCCTTCCCCGCCCCCCGAGGCCCCGAGCACACAGGCCTGAGCCGTCATCTCCTCTCTTATGTCATCTCTGTGGGATCTGACGGGCGGTAGCGTCCACACTGGGGTTCGGGCTTTATTTGTGTGCTTTTACTGCGCTCCTGGGGGGGCTCTCCCCAAGCCCCCGGTCAAAGCTTTCCCTTTCACCCTGCATGCGCTTCTCCTTCAGGGTCTGGGACTGTTTCCACGGGGGAAGAGGGCGAGAAACTTGTTCAACATGAAAAAGCCAAACGCACCAAGGTGTCCACACCCACATTAGATGTCAGCGTGAACAACCTGAAAACAATCTAAGTGGCCAAACAAGAAGGAAATGTTCAGTATCAATGGCGCTCTGGTAAACTGTCATAAATAAAAGTAATTACGAAAGACACATAACTGGGACTTCCCTGGTGGTCCAGTGGTAAAGAATCCGCCTTCCAATGCAGGGGCCTCAGGTTCGATCCCTGGTAGGGAACTACCAGGGCCTGGTAGGCCCACATGCCTCGGGGCAACTAAGCCCTCGTGTCGCAACTACTGAGCCCGAGCGCCTCAACTGGAGAGCCCATGTGCTGCAAACTACAGAGCCCACGCGCCCTGGAGCCTGAGTGCCACAGCTAGAGAGAGAAAACCCACACGTCACAACTAGAGAGAAGACTGAGCCCGCACGCCGCAACTAGAGAGAAGCCCGCACGCCACAACAAAGAGCCCTCAACACAACGAAAGATCCCACACGCCTCAACAAAGACCCCGCATAGCACAACTAAGACCCGATGCAGACAAATAAATAAATAAAATGAATGTTAAAAAAAGACACAATTGTAAAGGGAAGTGACCTGTATTATATTAATTAAGAAGGGGAACACAGAATTTGTATGCCTACTATGACTGCAACTACATGTTTTAGATTTTTGTAAAGAAATGCAGTAATACATATCTATATTTTAAAGTTTTTGAGGTAGGAAGATAAGTTTTTAAAAAATCCTTTAATAACATATTTTTACAACAAATAACATCAAAAGAAAAAAAATAAGGAATCTGGTGCAAAGGTGGCCCTCAGTGGGGTTCCCTAGTCCTGTCTCTGCCTGGTCTCACCACATGGCTCTGCCCAGGCCTCTCTGAGCCTCAGTTTCCACACATACACTGAGTAATAAGTTACACAGTGTTAATTGCCAGCATATCTTCCAGTACTGGTTTTCTACAGTTTTGTCTACCCACAAACAGTGCTTACTGACCTAATTAAACTATGGCCTCGACCATCAGTATTTACCAAACCAAGGGAGCTGGAAATCTGGCCAGAACACCATCTGTGTGCACTGTGCCCTCAAGAGCTCAGAGCGATTTGCCACATACGATTTCAGCCGTCTCGACTTTGCACAAATAGAAGCTACTACTATCTTGCTTCAAGGCTGGATCACTTAGCACTTCTTCTCAGAATCTAGGTAGAATTTACACTATCATCATTTAAAAATAAAACTCTCCTGTCTCTAAGAATTGCACTATTTACCAGAGAGCATATCCTGATTGGGGGGAGAAGAGAAAATATTTATTCAGAAAGTTCTTCATGTTTACATAGCACCTCACGCTAATGAAACATCCACCCGATCTTAATGGTGAGATGAAGGTGTAAATTTAGAACTCCACCCACCAGCCTGGCGTATTTCTGATTCAGTCCAAATCTGTTTGAAATAAGTTACCAGACTTCACCAGCTTTCAGAGTTAATGTGTGGGATCTATTTTTTCCCCTTTTACGAAGAGGCACTTGCCAGTAACAGTTTAGCTATTTCCCAAGACTCAGAGAAGGTTCTCCATCCCTTTCTGTCAGTATTGGGCCTGCTGCCAGCTTCGAGGAAAGGGGCAGTTATCACACACTACGTAGAAGAGAACTCTAACACCCTTCGTCTTCCTCACCCAGTCACCATCGGTCAGCTCCTAAGCAAACACTGGCTCAGACCTAGGAGAGGAAGCATCTGCCGGTAACGGAATCCAGGGGACGCTCCTCATCTATCTACGAGGCAAATCCCAATCTCCTTTGCCTGAGAAAGAAGCCTCTGGGGTCTGGGGCCCCAAGCTGCACCCCTGAACTGTTTCTCATCTCCCAGCTCTGCGTCTGCTGGGGATGGCCTCACCGCCCCGTCCCCACTCTCCTCTGTCCCCACGGTCACCTCCTTCTCTTTCTTCCAAGTGATCCTTTCTGGCTTTCCTGACCCTCAAGTACTGCCTTGCCTTCTGGCATCCCAGAAGAGCAGCCCACACCGAGCTCTAGGAGCATCAGTACTCGCCTCATCCCACCACCCTTACAAGTTTACCTCCATGCCCCCCACCCTTGCCAGGTGAGCTGTTTAAGGGCAGGGGCCACATCTTCCTGTCTCTGTATCCCGGGCAACAAGCACGGTTCATTCGATTCAACGGGTATTCACGGCATGCCTGCCCTGCATGCCAGGGGCCAGGTTGCACTGTTCCTGCTCTCAAGGAGCCCACAGCCCTGTGCAGGGGACCTGGCCCGGGGAGAGTGCCTGAGCACACGTGTGTTAGATGTGAAAGGGGTGTGTGTGTGTGTGTGTCTGTGTGTCTGTGTGTCTGTGTGTCTGTGTGTGTCTGTGTGATGACTGCATTAATCCTCAAACCAAACCCATGAGAAGAGCTAGTTTTCCTCATTTGATAGAATGATACTGGCCAGGGGTGGAAGAGTGGAGTGGACAGTGATAGGAGGGGAGGGTGCCAGGGTGGATAATGACCCAGCATGGCGCCCAGGAAAGAGCCTGCCAGAGGTCAGGCTGCTAGTAACCCCTCTTTTCTGGAGAGAGGTCAGCCACCCAAGACCTCTCCTCAAAGACCCTCACCCATGGGCTGCTGGTGTGGACCTGGGGACAGCAGTGGCCTCCCGCTCCTGCCGTCTGTCCCCCAACTCCTCCCCACCTGAGCTCACACTGTCTCTCCAGAGGAAGGCTTGCTGGGGCAAGATGACTCGGCTCTCAGCCCTCTGCCATTGACATCAGTGCCCACCTCTCTGGAGAATTAAGTTACTGCTTTGTCCTAGGCCAGTTGTTCTGTCAGGTCTTTTCGGTGGCTTCCGTGGGCCGCTGTTCTGCACAGCAGCAAGACTGGTGTTTGCCAAACTGGGATCCGCAGATGTTCTGACTCAGCACCACTTGGGGAGCTAGGAAGACCCACCTGAGCCTCACCCCAAATCTACCGGGTCAGAATGTCTGCAGCGGGGACCCAGGAGTATCTGCAGGTGGGGACCCGGGCTTCACAAACTCCCCAGGGGATTCTCATGCTCACTGAAGTCTGAGCAGCACCAACAGAAGGAACCAAGTCTCCAGGTGGGCCTGGGTCCCCTGGAGGACACTCTCAGTAAATGCTCAGGGCACCGCAGCTGCCCACATTCCCTTAGGGGAAGAATTAGGAGCAGAAGCCAAACGTGTTTTTAAAAAAACCAAAAAACCAGTGGAATGCACGTCCCTAACCCAGACTCGCGCTAATGCACTGCCTCGGTGGTTTATGAATGTCTGCTTAAATATAAATAAGGTATTTGAGAAAAAAAATCACACTACAGGTAAAACACAGAGGGTTAATTCGGTTGACCTATGGAATATTCTGGAAGTCTGAGCACTAATGAGCCCAAATCCCTGGCTGCAGATAAGCCTGGCACACAGTAGGTCTTCGAGCAGTGCTAGCTGTTACCGTTGTTATCGGTAACTGTCAGCCTTCGGCAGAGGCAGGCATCAAACATGGAGGTGCTCATCAGATCTGTGTCCTGTCACTTTATTAGTGCAGTCACTGAAAAGGATCTTAATGGGATGAAGACACTATATCCTGCCTGGCCCACATAAAGGCAACCGGAGACCGACACCTCTGAAATGTCACAAAGAGTAAAAAGCTTTCAATGGCCTCAAGTCGAGCTGTACACACTAGAAAGCCGCATGCAGAGGTTAAATGACTTACCTCAGCTACAAAGTAAATCCCCAGGGGAGGCAGGAATATAATCCAGGTCTCCGGTGTCCCACTCTGATAGCATCTCCTTTCTAGATCCTGCTGCCTCCTCGGTGAAAGGGGAGACTTCAAATAAAAAGTCAGTGCGGTAGTTTGCTCCGCTACCAACAGAGGCAGTGGTGCGGCTGCTGCCTGCATCCTCTGAGAAGATTTAACGCCAGAAACATCTGAAACAGAACACAGGCCTCGGAGGTCACTTGGCCAGTCCCGTCCCACAGGGCTCGGGCCTGCCCTGCCTCGAGATCGCCAGGGAGTGGCTCCGCGGCAAGGCTGCCCCCTGCAGGCGTCTGCCTTCGCTCAGGGCTGGCGTGTGGACAAGTGGAACACCCTCCACCCAACACACGCTCATTCTCCTCTGTCTTGCCCTCGCCACCCTCTGTTCCAGGGTCTGGAAGTCCTTCTCTCTAGCTGCCTCTTTTCCTCCTACCTGTAAAATCCTGTAAAATCAGTGCGGGGCTGCACTGTTCAAAGACTGCTGAACCTACCCTCTGAGGAGGCAGGCGACAGTGTCTCCATGAAGAGCGCTCTGGGCTGTCATTACTGGCTGACCACCCACCTCCTTCCTTGCCAGCAGAACTCTGATCTAGGTGATTTCCCTCCCCTCAGGGAAAGCGGCAGATCTCCCGTTCGGAGTGAATTCTAATGTGCCTGCATCAACCTCAGCAACCCCATCCCTCCTGGGATGAACGTCAGGCACAGTAACGTGACGGATCCTGGCCAATGAGACATGGCGGAAGCCCACCGGGGGAAGTATGGAAAGGTTTCCTACTTCTTAAAGAGAGACACGTGGAAAGAGACCTTCTCTTCTTCCTCTGGCCACTGTCATATCGCAATATTACACTGGGATCACTGAAAGCCATTCTGCAGCCCCAGTGGAACCCAGCCTGACCTTCTGAGGATGGCAGAGCAATAAGATGGGAGGAGGCTGGGTCTGTGATGTCATCTTTGAGCTACTGAATTAACCAATCCTAGGGTAACATTACCTAGTGACTTCTTGTTAAATGACATGACACCTTCTCCTTATTACATAGGCTACTTTGAAGTGCATCTTCTGTACCTGTAGCCCAAAGCACCCTGATCAGCAATCTCTCTTCTCAATATGGTCTTTGCATTTAATTGATGAGACAAGAGTATAACCAACACCAATTTCCAAACTATGTATAGGACCAACATACTACATGTTAGTGTAAGTGTTTAACATTTTAGAAATTTTTCCTGCATGACTGGAATGTAAGTTGAACTCCTTCATTTCTAAAACCTAAATCCATAGTGGAGTCTTTTACATTAAGCCAGAGTAAGTGGCCCCATGGTAAATGGGAAGGGTTTTCATGACGTTTACAGCTCTGGGGAAAGGGTAGTCACGAAGTGTCACTTTGTTTACCAACATAAGCCGGCAGGCTCCCTGGGACCGGGAGAAGCTGAATGTTAACCAAAGACCGTGTTCCTTTTACTGTGGTATTGTTTAAATTCCGGAAAACACAAACAATTTTTTGGCTTGAAGTTAGACAGTCTGGAGGTCAAACCATGACTTTAAGACAAAAGGAATGTGACAAATAATCAGTGCCTCTATAGGCTCTAGTGTAAGCAGGGATACGGAGAAGGCTGCGTGGGTTCATGTGCAGTTGTTATCCTTCTTTGGACCTGGAACTTGCTTTCATCCTCCTTGTATCTGAGTTCCTGACAATGGAGGAAAATGGAAATTGACTTCCCCTTCTAGCCTAAGAGACTGTGACCCAGTACAAAGTCCCTCTAACCAGAAAATGAAGCCCAGGTTTGCGGGATGGGGGATGGGGTTGGGTGACTCCCAAACTCGCCCTCTGGAGGTTATACCTGGGCTACTGGGAGGAAGTGGTTTCTGCCAACCCAGCCGGGAGTGCGGTGTATTGTTTCTGAACTCCCACAGCATCTATTACCTGGATTTCACACAGATTGCTGGACAAACATACCTCTGCACTGTACTTTTAAACAAGGACAACCCAGAGAGAGCCAGTGAAGAAGGATGGCACTGGGGGCGCTGCAGCCACGTGCTGAGCCTGAGACCAGGGAGGGGCAGTGGGCCGCAGTGAGGCGAGCCCTGTGCGGGAGTCCTGAGAAGACTGGGTGCCAGGCTCAGCTCCGCCCACCCTATCCACGGGAACACCTTGCACATCTGTAAAGTGAGAGAGGCTCTAAATCCCATTCCAGCTCAACATTTCCGTGCGATTTTTTTTCTCTTGGCCACACCCTCGCTGGCTACTCATTCAACAGATGCTGCATTTATGAGAGCTCACTAGGCACTGGGCATTACAGGGACACAGTGGGAACGAGATGTGCTTCCTGCCATCCAGTGGGAGACGCTGGCGGGCCCAGGCGGTGGGAGGAGCAGGCCCTGCCCAGGCGGTGGGAGGACGTCACGCCCAACTACAAGAGGAGTGGGACTCAGGCAGGTGGAAAGGGTGGGGCTGTCTGACCCTACCTGAAAGTGTCAAGAAATGGTGGCATGTCCGTCCGCTGCCTAAGAAGCTCAGAGGGCAGCGTTTACAGTGCAGAACCTGGAGCCACGTATGTGCTTGACCGTGGTCAACCAAGAGAAGCCTTCTGTTTCCCTGTTTCTCGAGAAGCGTGGCCTTTCAAGAAAGACAAGACTGGCTTGGAATCCCGACTCCACCGTTTACTACATTTGTGATTTCAGGCAGGTTAACTTCTCTGAGTCTCCGTTACCTCAACTTAAAAATAGAATTCACACCTGTCTCATAGAGTCAGGAAGATGAATGGAGATGATATAGGAAACTGGCTAGCACAAGGCTCAGGCCATAGAAGGAGACGAATGAATGGTAGCAGTTATTATCATGTTTGCCCTTCCCTTGCCTATTAGGTGTGCTGTCATGGTGGTGGCAGCAGGGGTTGCAGGGACAATCTTTTTGAGGAGGCACCTGGTATCACTGGGGCTGGAGGCTGGAGGATGGCTGATCCTACTGTTCTAGCTCCAAGCATGGAAGGCTGCAGCTACACCTCTTTCATTCCCTCTCCCTGGAATCCCATCTAAACCTGCATGTACGGTGGTGGCAGGGCTTGGAGGGCTACCAGACAAGACTTTCAGATTTATGGACAGATCCTATTCTCCCGATTAAGATCCTGACATAGAAGACTTCATCTCATGAAGGGACCGTTCTAATTTCAAAGCAAAAGAAAAATATACATGAATCTGATTTTTAAAGAACTACTGCCTCATATAAAATGAAGACTCAAGTGTAGAAGATGAAAAATATGTAGATGAAAAGATTCCAGGCAATATCTGCATCTGGCAATATTTTAATGACAAAATAATTAAGTGGTTTTTGCACCATTTTAATGCAAGGGAAGCCCTTCATAACTGGAGCCTCTGTCTTTGTCTTACGTTCCATCTAAGTATGAGGCTCCCTGTGAAGGGATCCTGCACACCACTGAAGAGGGAAAGGGCTGGGAAACACGACGTGTGGGAGCTGGTCCCCGCTCTTCCAGGCAGTAGCTATGGGACCTCAGTGTCCACGTCAGGGCAGCACAGGGACTTAGTGAGCTGACCTCTGAGAACTTGTCTGGGACCAGTGTTCAGATCTGAAAAACAATTTGCTCTGACTATAATCAGCACCTTCTCCCGAGACAGGACTGAAGTGGTTGGCACAGTGCTAGATGCTTTGTCACCTATGTCACCCTACCGAGTCCTAGCAACACCCCCGAAAGGGAAGCACCCTCAGGGCCCCTTTACAGAGGGAAGTGGTTTCCACGATATCACACAGCATTGTGCAGGGCAGGCAGGGTGGGTTAACTGGGGTGAGAAGAATAGGACGGCATAGGAGAAAATTGCCAATGTGTCCGCTGGTGATACAATCCAACTCACCCATCTAAACAGAGTAACAAACCAAATTTTTTAAAAATCCCAGCTCCCCGAAAAAGCAGCATAGGGAATACAGACTGCATCTCTGTCTTAAAGCAGGGCTGATAGTGACTCTGAACCAATTTTTTTTCTGCCTGCCTGGTAAACTACCACCCCAAGTGCTCTTCCTGCTACCCTGTCCCACCCCTGGGGCCCCAGAACTAATCACAGTCCTGCAACTAAAGGGTTGTCCTGGCCCAGCAGGGGCCCCAGCCTGAGGGAGCACCATTTGATTCAGGGGCCTTAGAAGCCTTACAGTAGTTTAAATATTACTCCTGTCTGTAAGATCCTTCCACTCAGTCAACTGTGGCCATTAACTATCCAGCAGCCAGCTCCCATGCGTTCACTCAAGCTGGCTGTGAATCCATTACTCACTCTAAGCTTTTAAGGCCCAGTTGCGTTTACAATGATGGCCTTTTAAACACGTGCCGCAGAGTGCATGTACTATTTATGTTCACATTCCTTCGAGAATCCAGACTGGGGAACTGGACTCTTTCTAGAATCCAAGTCACCATCCCTGTCCCACCTGAAGACCTCTCTGTTGGGTCAAACTGGTGAATCAAATACCTAGGAGGCCCAGAGCAGAAAGATGTGTGGTCAGAAGGCTCAGAAGCAAGGTGGGGGGAGAGCGGAAACCGAGGCAGACAGCACGCCAAGACGCAGCCAGGGCAGGAGGGGCTCAGTCAAGTGGCGGGGGCGCCAGGGCAGCAGGGGCTGGCTTTCCTGGGTCTCCAGGGGCTCTCTGTCCCACCTCACACAACCCAGAGACGCAGAAAACACGCTTCTGAGTGTTAGGAAGGTCACATCAACACATAAACTCCAACAACAATGTTGACCAGGCTTTGAGATTACCCAGTAAGGGAGGGATGGTGCTGTACCAGTGGGAAGCCTGCAGCCGTGGAGGAACTTGATCACATTCTGCAGTATACCTCCTAATGCCAGCGCCGGCCTGGTCTTGGCAGACGGTCTCTGGACCCTATTAGGCAGGGCTACGTTGGCACTGGTTCCGTTACAAACTCACATTTACCTCTCTGGCCAATAAAACAGACATGCCAAAGCTTAAAGCAAAGAACAGGGAAGAGGGAACCGATTTATTTTTTTCTTCTTTTTTAGACGGTGTCATACTCAATACGGTGACTTCAGGACTTCATCAAAGTTTGTTGCTGCAAAGGAACCCCTGTTGGTTTCTGGCAGTCCACCAGCCCTCACTCTATTGGCTGGGCCCCTAACCTCCAGTGTCAGCGGTCTTGGTAGCAGGTGGTGGCCGCTGCCCACCCTGGAGGTGGACAGCTCCAGCCAGTTCCTCCGCTGGGAACAAGCCTTGGGGAAAGGGCACGTAACTCGGTCTCAGCCAATCAGATGCGCTGACCAGGCCGCGGGATGCCTGGAGGTTCCAGGGGCACACCTGCAGCTCTGAAGAGCCTGTTCCTGCTAGGGTGACTTTGTCAGGGCCTCTGCAGCTCCTCCCTGGTCATCTGTCTCCTGTCCGATCCGTATTCAGGCACCCAAATTCCCCCTATAGCTTCACGCTCATTCTTCCCACTCCTCCCCCACTCAGCCAAAGTTGGATCCCGTTATTTGCCGCTGCGGAGGCCAGACGCATCATTCACACTAATGGTAAATGAACAGGACCAGCATGCTTGAGGTCAGGGCTCTACTAATGCCAAGACTCAAAACAAGCTGCAACAGACTCACTGTTCCAAAAGACTGGGATCTGCCCGCAGATCCTGAACCCTGCAAGGAGATAAGGTCTCCCTGGAATGCTATGTGGGCACCACTGCTGGGGAGCGCCCAGCCCCCCACTATGTTTAGACAACGTGGAGTTTAATCCCACAGTGAGGTCATCAACACTGAGAAATGATAAGCTTCCCATCACTAGAAAGATTCAAGCTGACACAGAAGGCAGAGGAGAGACTTCTTTCTGGGAAGAGCAAAGTCCCGGATAGACTCCCTCCAACTCGGAGTTTCAAATAGCCTCCCTGGGTAAAGATTAACCACAAAAACAAACAAACAACCTGTGACTGGTTGTTGGAAACATAAAGTTAGCCACAGTTAGACTGAGAACTGTTTCCTGGGAGTGTACTGGAAAAGGAAGGGGTGTAAAGGACATTAGTAGCTTTCAGAATTCACAGACACCTGTTTTGAAGAAGTGCTAAGAAAATTCCATTCAGTATGAGGTCAGAAAGATTTCAGGCTCACACCTCATAGAATTGTGATATCAGAAGACAACTTCAAATCCACACCTGTGTATCAGCTTACATATAATAAAGATGTTGTTAAATATCTACTTGAGGCAAAAAAAAGGATTTTACAGAAACCCAATCTGACATAAAATGATAATTCTGACCCAGATCCCTTTGCAAAAGAATAAATCTCTCAGAACCAGTCTTACACAGCCAAGCATAAAACAAGGTGTTTCATTAAGGACGGCTTCAGATCATGATGCCAACACTGTTTATTTGACCCACACCTCACACTGCCTTGTCCCGTTACTAAATTTTGTGGCACCATCTTCCTTTTCTAACTTCATGCCAAGTCCCTAGAAAGGTGAGATTATGCCTGGTGCCCTGGAGTCGGGTTCTCAGTAAATGTGGAGGCAGAATGGCTCAGGAAGAATGTCCCTCCTTCCTACAGGTGACAGACGGAAGTGAAGGCGTGATACACTCACTAAATCCAATGAGCTGAAGACACTAAATACTTAGATTCGAGCAGGGAGGATTAAACCATAATGTTAACATTGCTTTCAACGTTTTGGACATACAATCTGAAATTTGTTTATTTCTTCAAGTATATTTAATGATATTAAGTATATGGTATTAAATACATAAGCATATTTTTGTACTTGCTCACAAGTGCAAAACATTAAAAATGAATAGGATGGTACCTGCCGTTTGGCGCCTAATTTGGTGAAATAAAATAAACTGTAATATGATAAACACCATTTTAGAGGTACAAGGCATTTAGGGGATTTTGTGGAAGTTGTGATTATTTGTGGCAGAGTAAATCTGGGTAGGCTTTATGTGCCTTGCACATAAAAGAGGCTAAATAAATGGATAAACGGGTGGGTGGCTGGCTGGATGGATGGATGAATGGATAGCTGGAAGTGGGTGGATAGAGAAATGGATGGATGGATGGATGCATCGATGGATGGATGGAAGGAAGGAAGCGGGGTTGGGTGAGTATAGCTAGGGAAAAGGGGCAAGGAAACTCCTGCCAAGAAAACCACACAGGCCAAGACAAAGGGGCAGGAAAGCATCAAGCATAACTTGGGAGCCCATGGCTGGAACATCAGGTCCAATGAGGGAAGCGCTAAAGTAAAGGCTAGAAATCGTCTGGGACCCAGAAGTGGAGGGTCATAGTGCCTCAACAGTGGGTTTAGACCTTGTCTGATGTGGAATGCCAGATGGAGGGAATGGAATTTGACTAGTCAGGAAAAAGGAAATCTTAGAAACCTTCCGAATGGGACGGAAGGAATATTTATTATATGCTCACTGAGTGCCAGGCTAGAGCTAAGTGCTTTTTAAAAATGAAATATTTCAAGCACATAAGAAAAGAGAATAATACAAGGAACACTTATATACCCACCCAACTTTGTCAAAACTTAACATTCTGCATGAATAGCTTCATTTTCTTTGTGAGAAGCAAATCACTTAACATACAATTGAAAGCCTCTCTGTACTTTTCTCCACTCCATAACCACTGCATGAATTTGTTGTTAATTGTTCCCGGGCGTATTTTAATATTTTTGCTAGACAGACATTTATTCATAAGCTAGATACATATATGTACCCACACACATATAAATATATGCACATATATATGTAAATATATATAATATATAAATAAACATTGTTTGGCATGTTTTAAAATGTGATATAAGTGGTTTCATACTGTAGATATCCTGTGTTTGCTTTCTTCACTCAACATTTTTTTTCAGACTTAGCCATGAGGATACAAATGCAGTTCTGTACAGTACAGAATTGCTGCACAGTATTCCACTGAATGACTATCCCCTTTCCTTTTAACGGATATTTTTGTTATTTCTGATGTTCCTGCCATTAAAAACAAGGCTGTGAAAAGCATTCCTGGTGACGGGGCTGCTGCGCGGTAGGCACCCACGGCCTTGCTCACTCTCTGAGACGGTGGACCAGCAATGCAGGTTACTGTTGCTTGACATCCGTGCCTACATGTTGTGCCATATGATGGACGTGAACCCAAATTTCTTTTTTCTAATTTGCATTTCCTGCATTGCTAATGAGATCAAACATCTTTTAATATATTTATTGGTCTTTTGATTTCCTGCCTAGATACTCTCTGTTCATATCTTTTGCCCATTTAAAAAACTAGGGTCTTTTTCCATTGTTGGTTTAAAGGAGGTTCTTTATAAGTTCTGAATACTAATCGTTTGTTAGTTACATGCCCTACAGATATCTGCACACAGTCTGTGGCTTATCTTTTAGTATTGTTTTTGGTGTACATGCTTCGATTCCTAACTACAGCTCATGAAAACTGTTATCATTGCCTCCGCTTTATAGATGAGACAACTGGTCCTGTGAGACTTGCCTGAGACCCCTCGGCCAGAATGGGGGAGAGGGAGAACTTGAGCCCAGGTCTTTATGACCCTAAGACCCCGGCTTCCCCCAGCTACACTTCTAGACCATCCTCTCTTTCTGGTGAGAAGTAATCATGCGCTCTGGCAGCAACAGGTGGCGCTGGGAATGGATGCAAGGGAAAAGAGGCAGGGGCTACAGGCAGAAAAAAATCCACAGAAACTGACCAGTAACTGGATGACAGGGCCAAGGACAAGGATGCGGCTGCGTCCAGGTGCAGGAGACAGAGGTACTTCTAAGGATACAGAAATACAGGAGGAAGGTGTTTGGAGCCTGATTTTTAACATGCGGAACTGAAGCGCTGGCGTGAAGTGGTGTTGGAAACGTGGTGCAGGACAGCGGTCCCCAACCTTTTTGGCACCAGGGACCGGTTTCGTGCAAGACAATTCTTCCACGGACAGGGGTGTGGGCGTGGCTCAGGCAGTAATGCGAGCGATGGGGAGCGGCAGATGAAGCTTCGCTCGCTCGCCCGCCGCTCCCGTCCTGCTCTGCGGCCCGGTTCCTAACAGGCCGCAGACCCATAATGGTCTAAGGCCCGGGCGTTGGGGACCCCTGGTGTCGGAGACTTCGAGGCCTCCTGCAGAGAATCCCTGCCGCTGAGGGTCTGTGTGAACGGACAGAGAGAGAGAACGTGGAAGGAGAGGAATCAAGTCCAGCTCTGGTGGCCCCAACTCTATCTCACCCACGGGGTCGTGAAATTCTCCAAGAATTCGTCTTACACAAACTCTTCTTCCTTCCACACCTGACACCCAGCACAACACCAAGCTCACGGGGAGCATTCAATAAACGTTTGCTAAATGAATGAAAACTGTTCTATCCGTTACACAGGTCCACAATCGCTGTGGTTCAGAATTTTTTGGCCCTTAGGGAAGTAAGTAAGCACAACAGCCCACTGGAGTTTAAGGTACAAATCCATTCTGCAGTTAAGTGCACACATATTCACAGGAAGTGGGATAGAGAGAGGCCATAAATACCCTTACAGCATTTAGGTCATGTTCTGCTGCCAAATGAACTTGTGCCAAATTTAAGAAAACAGTTTTGTGTTTTGGAACGTGGGATTGCAGATAAGGGATCGGGAGCCCAGAGCGCTGTTTCGTAAGCTTTTCTGACTACAGTGCAGAGTAGAGATACATTTTCCACTGAAACTCATTACACTCACATACACACACCCCTACGAATGTAAAACTGAGACAAATGTTTTATTAAATAATACTCCCTTACAGTATGTGAAGCACTTTGACATTTCCTATTTTATTCTCTTTTTTATTTTTAGAATTCTGATTGTAGCCAATTAAATTGAGGTCAAAGCCCACTAGTGGGTTTGAAAGATACTGCCCAAGAGCCCAGCACAGTGCTTTGCACACAAGAGCTATTGGGTAAGCATCTGTTGAGCAAAATGAAGAGTAATAATTGTGCAAACACCACTGTGGACTCTGTACATGGAACACTCTGACCTTGAGACCCCCTCTAGGTTTTGGGTAGCTAGGAGGGGACCCTGGCGGGAAAGATCTGTATCCCCTGGAAGCCAGGATATGAGGGATGGGGGACATCCTGGGTCATAAAAGACAGAGAAACTGCTTAGTTCACAAATCTGCCAAGAGCTGACCATGGTCCTGCCCAGCAAAGATGAGCAAGAAAACCAGAAAGAGGTGCAAAGATATACTCTTCCTCCTGGATGGTGGTCACGAAGCTCACTTTGCTCTACTTCTGGAGGAACTGCGGCCAGAAAAGAACTCAGCATCCCTTTCAGCCTCTTTCAATTCTTCTGGCCCACAATCATCAATAAATTGGTTTTTCATCATGAAATATCAGAGCTGAAAGGGGCCTAAAGACCACACAAATCAGCCAGTCGGTGCCCTCATCTCACGGGAGGCAGTAGAGGCAGGAAGACCTCGGGGGCCGGCGCTGGGACTCACAGTGCATTAGACCTGGCCGGGCTGCCTGCCTGCCCGGGAGGCCCACGGCATCCAGCTGTGCTGCATATTTATCTCAAGTCATAGCCTCCACCACGGCAAAAGGATGGTGATGCAGGAAAAACTCTGGCATGAAGTTCGGTGCCTCCCTTGCTCCCTGAGCTCTACCATGGGCTGGTCTCGCCCACCAGCACTTAATCCCCTCATACACTCTCAACCTCCTAGTTATGCTAGTGATTTCAGGCACCATGATCTTTTCTTCTTCTTCTTCTAATTACCTAAGATGCATTCAGAGCTGGTTTCGGCATTTTATACATGAAAATGATATTAAAAATTGTGTACTTCAGGCCACACCTGTCTCTCCCTTTTTTGATTTTTTATAAATAATAAATGTATTATCTGTAACATGAAATTTAGCACTTTATACTTCAGTGTCTTTATGTTATCTCTTTTTGTTTGGGGCATATGTAATTTCTCTCTCAAACTGATCAGGGGAACTCAAACACACAAAGGGACCTCTCCTTGGAACCCTCTGCCTCCTGCCCCTAACCCCCAAGTATCCTTCTTCAAATCATCTGGAGCAGTGGACAGACTGGGGGATGGTAGCACCAACTTTCATGGGGTGGTTGCCAGCTGCCAGACACTGGAGTTAAATTACCACCTAGTCATCCTCTCAGCCCTATGAGGCGGCATCACCATCATCATCATCGTCATCACCATCATCACCATCATCACCACCATCACTATTATTTCTGAGGCTCTGAGATGCCAAGTTCTTGGCCCAAAGCCCAGGATGGTCTGTGCCTTCCTCTCACCTCCCATGGGCAGACTGGCTGCTCCTTAGAATGCAGGATGTTACGTATGGGGTGGACACTAAAAAAACATGGGTTGATTTGTGGGCAAATTCCTTATAAAACCTTTTAATGAGACAACTCCAGGCTACAGGAGTGTACTTTCACTCCTATTTGATGTATGAGCATAATTCAAATCTGTTCAGAGATATAAAACTGGCCATTTTTAGTTTGACTTTCTTTTCCCAAGTTGTAAATACTAATTTGCAAGGTCTACACCCCATTTCAAATGAGATACTACCATATATCAAAGAATAACAAATCGTGGTTAAAAGAAACATATGAATGTGAGGTATTACATTCATAATTTGTAAATACAGTGTATCTTCTAATATATTCTAGATATCTTCAGATAGATTACGTTCTATATATTCCTCAGATATATTACATTTGTAAATATATTATCTCTTCCAATTTAAAAAAAAGTCCACTTGCCATACTGTAGTGGCAAGCGTGTGGGTCAGCCATGGAGCTTGGAAATAATCACATGCATGTGCACTAAATGTGGACTTGGGAGACTGCTGCTTCCAGAGACCCATCATAACGCTGTAGGGGGCTCCCCAGCACCCTGCTCTGAATCCCCTTCTTCAGGAAAGCACTCTGGTCTTCATTATTAACAGACTGTAAAGGGTAAGACAAAACACACCCACTACACTAACAAAATTTAATGCTCAAAGCAAGGGGGTTGGTGGGAATCATGTGCGACTTGGCTCTCGCTCCTAAGTCTGTGGACTTGTGTAAGGTACTTTTTTTTTAAGCTTCAGATTCAGTGGCTGTGGGGTATAACTCGGGCACTGGTCAATTTTTTAAAGCCATTAACTGGTGATTTTGATGTACACGTTTGGTTAAGACTAGCTCACATTTAATTAGTGGTTGTATTTTCCTCAAAACGCTTGCTGCCAATTCCTAATTCCACTGTCTTCCAATTAAGTCTACAATTAAAACTAACTTCAGTCATTTTATTTCAGGACTGCAAAGACATTTTAAAGTATAAATGCAGAAGAAAGCATAAAATAAAAGATTGAAAAATTTGACTAAGTAGAAGTGTAAATTTTTCTAAATGTGAAAAATACTATAAACAAGCTTAAATAACAAATGAGGGAAAATATGCGTACAAGTGACAGAGGTTATTATGTTAATATACAGAGCTTTCAGGGATCATTAAAAAAACAACAACAACAAAACTCCAAGAGAAAAATGAGCCAAGGACCTAAGAGGCATTTCACAAAAGAAAAAACATGTAAGAAATACAGTCTTAGTGAAAATCAAATATATGCAAAGTAAAACAAAAGGATACCTTTTTCAACGGTCAAAGAGGTAAAGTTTAAAAACAATGCCCCAAAATAGCCAGAGTGCTTGTTAGTTAAAGGTATACACTGGACAACTGTTCTGGAGCATGCTTTGTTAATATTTATCAAGAGGCATCAATCATCCAACAAATATTTTAAATATATCTTTAGAGTCGGTAATTCCAATTCTCAGTATTTATCCTAAGGGAAGAACCAGAGATGTGTATAAAGATTTAGTACAAGGATCTCCCTTGCAGCATAACATATTAAACAATAGGAAACAAACTAAATGTTCATCAATAAGGGATGACTGGGTACATCCGTGTGATGGAATACCAACTAGTCCAAAAAGAAACCCTCTTAAATAATATTTCAAAATTTGGGAAAACAATCATTCTAATATTCTTATGTGAAATAATAGGTTACAAAACTTAATAGTAAAAAAAAAAACTTCAATGGTGTCAATTTGTTAAAACATGTTCTTGAATGATACCAAAATGGTAACAATAGTTATCACTGGGTGGTAGGCGTATAGTGTTTTTTTTCTTTGTACTTTCCTTTAATCTCCAAAATTTTTGCAGTGAACGTGTATTATGTTTATAACAAGACACAATTAGAACACTGAAAAATCAAGGCACTCGTGTTTTCGAGCTGAACAGATGCCAAATGAATCAAATCTTTCTATGCTACCACTGGACTGCTCAGTGGCAAATGCCTGAGAGTTTGGAAAAGGAAGGAAGATGGACCAACATCAATAATAAAGCAGACTTTCCCTAGAAAATAGTCATCGTGAAAGTAAAAGGCCGTATGAGAGTCACTGGCCTCCGATCTCATGGACCCAGGGACAGCAGGCCTCCCCTTGCCAGCTGGGGCCCAAGACCCAAGGCTCACAGAGGCCACAATGGGTTTCCACGCAGGTATCTTTCCCTGTTTGACAATATTTAGTGATTTCTCAGCATAATCCACATGAAGAATAAGCATAATCAAGACCTCACTGAAAGTTATCTTAAGACCAATTAAAATCTAGCTGAGATAAAGACACTGTGTTTCCTGTCAGCAAATCTTGAGTGAGACTGAGACCACTTGCACAGGATTTGCATATCCTTTGCCCCATGTGACAAGTATAGTGCTCCTGAATCAACGCCACTGAGCCCTAGAGCTCTACTTCCATCTGGAATGTGGAAGGCAGCCTCTAGTCAAGGTAAATCCGATTTTCCCAAAGACAGTTAAGTTTGTCACCATCAGGGCGCTCGCCATCTGCTGTGTCTCCTTGTTGCCTACAAATGTCAAGTCTAAGAACTCACACGTGACCTTGATACCCCCCTAGTCCATCAGCGCCGCTCAGGAGACCTCAGGAGACAGCACTGTCGTAACAAAATTCCACGTTATTTTCTCTACTGGGTTTCCAAAAATGGTATTTTAGTTCCACACCCCCACCCTGTTCTATATTCATGATGCAACAACTAAATTAGAACTAGCCTAAGAGACTCCATGAGGAGTTAGAAAACCTGGGTTCTAACACAACTTTAGCCACTCTACCTCTTGGAACCTGTCTTATGATGTGTAAAAGGAGGTCACACCGGCACTGCTCAACTCACAGGGTAGTTACAAAGTTACCATGGACAAATGCTTGTGAAACTTCTTGGTAAGCAAGAGTCTTGCTAGTCTGTGTGATCTGTGGACCAACTGTACTGGCTTCACCAACGAGCCTGTTAGAAAAGCAGAATCCCAAGTCCCACTCCAGAAACACTGAATCCGCATCTGCAATTGAACTAGGTCCCCAAGTTGTGTGCACGTGTGCACACGCGTGCACACACACACACACACTGAGAAGGACTGAGCTGGGTGTTATTTCTGAAAGCTGGCATGTGATCTAGAGGACCCAGAGGACAGGATGAAAATGAGGTCCTATTTTTACCTGTCTATGGTTTTTCCTGATGCTATTAATGTCATGTGTACTTCTCGTCCTTAGAATTTTACGTGTTCTAATGTTCTAATGTCTAACTACTGGAGAACAGTATTTCAGTAATTTCCTAACTAGAGGACAGAAATTCTGTCTCCATGCTCATCTCTGAGTCACTTACAGTTTGGATTACATGGTCATGCATGTTTGTACTACGTTCCTTTTCAGTTAAAGATTCCTTACAGAAAAGTTCAAGATACCTCCTTTAGAGTAGTTGAAGGATTGACTATTTATTTATGCTTGAACAAGTGAGCAAAATCACTTAGAAATCCTGTTCCCTTAAATTTCAGTCTATTCATATTGTTGGAGGAACAGTCTTCTTTGTTCCTCTTGAGTCTTAAGTGGGAGGAGAAATACAAATTCATTGTTTCAAAAGTCATTTTTAAATAGACTTTCTGGTCTAGGAACTTTCTAGAACATTCACCCATAGAAATATTTAAAATCATTATTAGCTTCTGAATTTCGTCTGTAGGAGTCTAAGCTGGAAAGTGGTGGGCGTAAGAATTTCGCAGGAGAAAACAGGCATACTGTGAGCTTCCTCCCTCTCCCCTGGGCCCCCGGCTTGGGGGGTGGGGGGTCGAAGCAAACCCTGAGGCCGGGCATGTTGTCTTCCTCCCACTTGTGCCCTTCTCCTGCGCAAGGACCACACACCACACGGGCAGCCACCACCTCCTCATGCACACCTGGCTCCACATTACAGCCCCCCTCCCGCTGAACAAAGCTCCCCGCGCTCAGAGCTCTTCTCTTAGTGTGAGGATGGCAGAGGGCAGTCTTGTCCAACCGAACTCACACCCTGAAAAACTGCAGGCTCAGTGAGTCTGTCCAGATGACTTTTGTAACCGTGGCCTCCAGCACGATACCTGGCACCACAGCTGCCGCCCAGAAAGTATCTACTGAATGTAGTCATCCATGAAAACGTTTTCTAAAGGCACAGTCACCAACCAGCTGGGGGGACTGTTAGCTGCAAGGGAACATTCAGGCAGAGAAGGGGCTGGAAGCAGGAATGACCTGCTGGCCAGGCCGCCCCGCCTGGGGACCCTGCCCCGAGGCTCCTCTACGGCAGTTGGAGCTTTTTTGTATGCCTTTTGCTTTCTTCCAGAGCCTTTAAAAGCTCCAAGTTTCTTCACAACTCCCAAAGTGGGAGCAGTGGGCGATTCATTCATTCACTCCTTCAAATATTATGTATTTGCTGAGTTTCTAACATATGTCAGGTGTCGTTCTAGTTTTGAGGAAACATCCAGGAACAAAACAAAGACCTTGCCCTCTCTGAGCTTATGGCTTAGTGGAGGAGACAAGTCTTTCATGCCAGGTTGCAATAGCTGCTAGGAGGAAATAAGGGAGCTCATACCAGAGACGCTGCTTTGCACACCCGATGAGGAGACAATTTACAGAGAGCTAATGGAAGCAAGGCGGGGAGCCCTGTGAGCCCCTGCGGGCACGTTACCAGGCAAAGGGAACAGCGAGGGCAAAGGCCCTGAGACGGAAAGGAGTGGTAATCACCAACGGGGCTGGCCGATGAGCAGAACAGGTGACATAGCTATGGTTTTTAAGTAGTACCCTTTTTTTTTGGTAAATTTATTTATTTTTGGCTGCGTTGGGTATTTGTTGCAGCGCACGGGCTTCTCATTGCGGTGGCTTCTCTTGTTGCAGAGCACGGGCTCTAGAGCGCAGGCTCAGTAGTTGTGGCGCACGGGCTTAGTTGCTCCACGGCCTGTGGGATCTTCCCAGACCAGAGCTCTAACCCATGTCCCCTGCATTGGCAGGCTGATTCTTAACCACTGCACCACCAGGGAAGTCCCAGTAGCACCCATTTTTAAGAAGAGGGAATAGACCTTATGACTTCAACCTAAGCCAAACCTTCCATGTAACAGGGCTCTGAGTCCTGGACTCCTTGAGTTCTGCTCATTGTGTCTAGTGTACAATGGCTCAATCTAGGAACCATCTAGAAACCTTGAGGACGAGAAGGGGCTGGGGAGGATGGCATAGATATAAGACCCACTGAGTAATCCAATTCGACCACCTCCAGAGGGGACATTTCCCTGAAAGAACTAAAGTAACACACTTAACCCTCCTAAAGACTTCTACACTGAGAAACAGATCGGGGTTTCGTGGTAGGATGTTCAACTTCCTAGGAAAATGTGTTGTCTCTTTGATCCGCCTAATGAGAACGGTAAACCGTGGAATCAAAGGAGCTTCATGGGAAGAAGCTAGAAAGTCCCGAGTCTGGCTACGATACGGGCTAAGCACTTACATACCCAAGGCTTCTGCGGGCCGCGGCCTGCGAGTCAGGGCTCTGGAAGCGGCTGCAGACGCGCGTCGTGAGCCACAGGTGTTCCCACCGCGAGGTGAAACGAGACGCGATTCCCTCCGCGCCCGACGCGGAGGCCACCGCCCTCAACCCACCTGCTGCTCTCGCCACGCCGCTCTGAAGACGTAAGCTGTCGCTGAGGCGCACAGGAAAGGGCAGGCATGCGCACATGCCCGCACGCATACGAAAGGCACGCACGCACGCACACGCACACGCACGCACTCGCACGCACGCACGCACCCCCCCCCACCCCACCCCCCCACTGCTCCCAGGTAGCGTCTTACAGCCCAAAACCCTAATATCTTGTATCTCAGTTAAAAGCATCCCCATTTTTGGAATTGTCCATCATTTACACCAAGGAGATGATTGGGTTAGTGCAGATACTATACAGAAGGTTATTTATTGAAACTGAGTTTATAAGGGTGAAAACTAGAAAGAACCTGAATAATGAGAATCGTAAACCACTAAACTTCCAGCCATAGTGTTGGTTATATCTGCATGGAGCACCCATTACAAAGGATGTTGTTAGCAAATACTGCATACTCCTGAGAAGAAAGAAGTCTAAAGTGACGGTGATCAGGATATTAACAGCAGTGAAATGGTGAACTCTGCTTTTTATTTTTCTGTGCCAGTTGAAATTTTTACAAATCATATGCTTTTATGAGAAAAAAAAAAGTGATAGGCTTTTGGAAACACAGGTACTGAGAGATGGAAGAGAGGAAACTACTACTAACCACCTTCTCCATTCCTCACTTGCCAGAGATTCTAAACTGCAAACCCCCAAGAGCCAATGAATCTTTGCTATATATACTCAGTGGGAACTCCCACATGGGAGAAGCCCCAGAGGACAGCAGTGGCCCCCTGCTGCCTGTAGAACCTAACCCCTACTCCCTCCATGGCATTTGGGCTCCTCCATGATCTGTCTCATTTCCACCACCCTTGAGTTTGACCCTGCTCAGCCTGGCCTGTCCTTCTAACCCCCTTGCGAAGTATGTGGCCCCTGGGGCCCCCTCTAAAAGCCCTCCTTTGTTAGTGGGCCCTCAGCACTCTCCATGTCAGATTCTGCCATGCAGTCCTTGCCTTGTTATGACCTTGCCTGTCTCCACAAATAACGTCATGTAGATGCCATCTGGGCTGGATCCTGGGAAAGATTCTGGGCAGAAGGAAAGACAGTGGCAGAAACAAGGAAGAATGTGCACAGCTGGTCTTAGACGCAGTGCAAGCCTCTAGCATAGATCAAGGAGTGGCAAGAAAAGCCATACACAACTGTTGGAAATGTTTCAATATTTTCTCTCTTCCTTAAGATAAACCTGTTGCCCAGCTCCAATGACTACAAACATCGTCTTTCCCAAATCCCACTTTCCAGGGAGGTCTCCTCTGATCTCCCTGTTTGAAAACTGACACCTACCCCTCCATCCCTCACCAGGGTCCTGGGCACATTCTCTCTCTTTTCTATTTATGCCACAGTGTGATAATTTACTTGTGTCTGCTTCCTTCTACCAGAATGTGAACTCCACGCTTTGTGTGTTCTGATTCCCGAGTCCAGAACACAGTAAGCGTCCAGTATTTTGGAGGAATGCATAACTTACTTAGGTGCCATGTCCAACTGTACTGCATTTCTCAAGATCCCCTACGGAATAGCTTTTAGAGGAAATGATTTTGCTGGAGACTCTCATACAGAAAAAGGTGGGGAGAAACAGGAAACAAAGACTGGCAAGCGACAACTTCCAATTGTTGAGAAACGTGGCCTTTTCATTCACTCGGCTGTCTAAGGATGCAGAAACTCTGCCCACTGGATGCCCGGCCGGGCACCAGGGTAATCCAGTGCTCAGACATTTCATTTGTGAGGATTCAAGTCTCCATCAGCAGGAGGAAGATGAGGACAAAAACAACTGGGAGAGGCCAGAGTTCACGTGCAGTCCTCAGCTCTGAGCTGTTCGGCCATAAACACATACCGATAAACCAGTGGTAACTGTGTCCTAATCCAGTTATTTGCTGCACTTTAATAAGAACTTTCACCCATCCCTGTGCCACTTCCCTTCTATCACCTCTGAGTCTTGCTCTAAATTTCAAATCCTTCAGGTGCTCATCAACTTCTCTACCAAAAGTTGGTAGTGAGCCAGAAAGATCTGCAGGGCAGGAGACCAAGAATGGGAAGATAAGAGAAAGGGCTATTACAAGGTTTTACACGGTACTCAGACCAAATTGATATTTTTTGGATCAGAATTTAGGACATGGAAGATGTAATTCTAGATCAGCAGCTGATGGCAATTTTTTAGAGGAAATGGCAACCATTGAATTAACTCTACTTCTTAATCTCAATTTAACCACATTAAATCTAGAGGCAAGGAGAAACAACAATTTGCTACAATGACTTCCTGGAAGGATGTTATAAAACAAGCAAACAGGAACTGCTTATGGCGGTAGGTGTGAAAAGCCATGCTCCAACACCTGCCTCAGACCTCCTAAAATCCAGCCATTGGCCTTCAGCCCTGACACCAGGGGGAGTCCTGCTGAATCAGGGCCAACAAGAACCAGGGGAGGTCCCAAACGAGATCCACGAACCACCCATTCACCTGTCTTTAGCCTGGTACTTAGGAAGAATAATCCCTCCCTTTTTAAAGTGGGGAAACTAGCCTAAAATGATGTGAATATTTTAACATTTGCTAGGAGATTCTGCAAATGGGGCTTTGAAAACTGCATAGCTCATTCTGTGATCTGGTTTTCTAAGGTCAAAATGGGGCCTGGAGAAGCCTCCGAGAGCGACTCAAGAGCTAAAGAAAGTCTTAATTCCCAAGGGAAAGTTCCTGCGGTATTATTTGACTAAACCTGTTACTTGGTTTGGAGCAAGACTGAGATACTGATGAGAGAAAAAAAACTAAATTCCGGACTTACACCTGTGTTATCAAAGGCCCATAATAAGAAACGTGTGCTTTCTCTTCAGAATACAAAACTGCAGATCTACCAAAATTTGGGGTCATATTTGAGGTGAAATGGTTTCAATCAATTATCCTTTCTCTGCAACAAAATTAAGAATGCTCAAAATATTTAATCCAAAATTTAAATGGGAAAGTAGTGCCTTCCAGTACTGAGAAATTTAAAACTCTTGTTTTCCACCCTTGGGAACGGACGTACAGCATATAGCAAATGAAGTCCACAATATCTCTCAAACCAATTTCATCTTATTTAGTAATTTCATTCTTGCTTTCAAGTTCCAGTGAATACAGAAAGCAGGTGTCTGCCTCACTCATCATAGCCCTGAGTTTAGGAACTCAAAATTGGGTCTCCTAAGGAAAAAGTCTCTAAGGAAAACACTTACTGTAGAATATGACAAGCTTTCCCTAATGAGCAATTCAGTGAGAATTTTGCAACACCCCTGGAGATAAAGGGAGGTACTTTGGAGTATTGTAAACCATGACTAGAGATCACTGACTTCCTCTGAACTTGCCTACAAGCACCTGTTCAGGAAGGATACCGACCTTCACCTTAAAGCTGCCAAAGGAAGAAATCTCAGGATCTTTCTCGGAAATTCACTCCTTGACACCTATTTTATATATATATATATATATATATATATATATATATATATATATATATATATATATATATATATATATATATATATATATATATATATGTCACTTAGCGGAGTGGCTAGCACATAAGTAGACGAGACATAGAAGTTGGTATTGTGTGGCTTATACTTTTCTGAAAAATGCCCTTCCGGTGAGGGAAGGTGAAGGTGATCACCCTACGGCCCAAACACATCTCAGAGTCATCCTTAGTTTCTCCTTCTTCGGGATTCTTTTCTCCGGTTCTTTTAAAACTAATTAATAAAAGTAGTCTGGTCACACAAGACTATTCAATCTTGAACTTTAATATTAGAGATAAGCAGAAATAAAAATGTTATAACCACTGCATAGTTCCTGGTCATATTAGTGTAGAATTTCCTGCATGTTGATGACTATTTCACAGGTTGAAAAATCATCTGCAAAGTAGTAAAAATGGTTTCCTCAAAAGTTTGTATTGTAGCAGATCTTTGCATTATCAGTTCATTTTCACACAAAACTGCTGGCAATTTGTCTGAGAGATTTCCAGACAACCACTGGTTGAAACAGGATACCAGCTATCCTTTTAACTGCTACCCATAATAAGGTTATGACAATGACTCCCATGACACAGCAGTGCTGAAGTAATTATCTACACCGTCCCAAACTGTTCTCTGGCACCCTAATCAGTGTCCTATCAGTTACTGGTTGTGGGATAAACAACTGGGACCTTAATATGCTAATATTGCACAGAATATTGGAATTAACATTCCAAGAAGTAGCAGCTCCCAGCCTCCCGATTTCACAGACCAATCCAAAAATTTTTAAATATCTTTAGAGAACTAACTTGGGATGGCAAGCTTTTCATTTTTACCAAACAAGGGCATACAGCAGACAGGAGGACATAAAAGTTTAAAGGACATTTTTTTTTTTTAACTGAAGAAATATTTTGAAGTTCTTACACTGTCTTTGCTTTTCTTTTTCCTATTTTGCCTCAGATCAACACCCTTCCTCTGCTGCTCATTCAGGAACTGTGAGGATAGACTTCTAGTACCAAGCTTGACATTGCATTCAGGGTCCACGGGTCACAGCTTACACACACTGACCCACACCACTGCTAATTCCAGATGGGGATCTTTCTTTTCCCTTCAAACTACAAATCCCACCTCCACCCCATTCCTACTGACTTACTACTGCTGTTAACTTGGATAGAAAACGGTCACAAACCACTAATTTAGACCACCACATTTACAGATCGTTTTGTTCCTTTCCTTTCCTTTAACTCACATATTTTATTTAACAAAAGTATCATTACTAAAAGCTCCTTCAGAGTACAAAGCTACTTTATTTGGACAAAGTTTGCTGCGTACACAGAAATACTCGATACGCATTTCCAGCCAGCCCAATCCCAAGGATTTGGTAATTACAGCCAAAAGTTTGGAAACTCTTACTGGAGACATGGACCCTGTTTACAATATTTTTATTTTATGTGGAATATGCGGAAAACAAACACACAAGAGCAGCTTCTAAGGATATGTGTACATTCCATGAGAAGTAAACATACATAGTATTGTATGCTGTAAAAGTTGACTCAAAAAAATAATTTCAAACTCTTAGGCTTTAAATAATGAGACCGTTTAAGTTTCATTTTATTACAGCAAGAGCCAGAATATTATATACAGTATATACTCCTTTACACAAAACACATTTGCACGTGTTTCTGAAAGCTACTTGTAAAAAAAAATGTTTAGAGTACTATCACATTTTGAAGGTGTCAGGATAATTTGATAATGTTTTCTAAGGGTTACGTTACTTTGTGTATTTTTTAAAGTAAGACATACCTGGATGGTCAATGTGGGTTCATGTAGGTTAACCTCAAATCTGGCATGTTTTTGGACAAATCTTGCTTTCAAAATCTTATTGACGTGATCATTTTCTCTGCACATGATTTGTTTTACTAGCATCTGGGGGAAAACATATGGATCTCTTCAACTATCTCATTAACTCATGACTCCTCCAGGACCTAGGCAAGCTCACAGAGAAGTCAGTTCTGGCTCGTCCTGTGCCTCAGGCAGGGTGAGGGTTCACTCCTGGCCTCAAGAGGCCTGGGTGGTGAGCGAAAGAGTGGACAGGCATACCCAGCTGAGCCTCAGCACAGAGCAGGCGGCCAATGGAGACACCTGTCAACACCACAGCTAAAAAGCTCTATTTTAAATACAATACTATGAACTTTTATAGGCAAACCTTAGAGAGCCAAGATTGCTAAGTCTGGATCTATTCTATTTCCCCGCAGGCAGGGAGGGAGATGGAAATGCAAGGACACAAGTAGACTCCTTCCTGCAGAGGAAAGCAACGGAAACCTCCCATCACAGGCAGAACAAAACAGGACAAGACGGAAGAAGCCTGGACAGTGCTGTTATAATTCTATCCTGACCTAAGACAAAGGGGCTAAAATTGGGCAACATTTAGAAGAGCTGAAAAGGAAATGGAATAAAGTTATCTGGGAAGGAGAAGTGGGATAGATTTAACAGATTCTGATCAATTTTGGAATCCTATATGCTCAACATTTTCCCCACATTTAGGTCAACAGTACAGAAAAAAAAGGAGGACAGAGAACAAGCATGTGGGCACAGATGAACCCAGGCTCCTCTCTCAGGGCAGGTGAAATTGGGAGGCACGTGTTGTAAAAGTCCAAACACTATATTCCAAAAGGAACACAGAAACACCTTTGAATAGGAACACATGACGTCTAACTGTAGTTAAGCTGAAGGACCCAGGCTCCCTCCACCAGTGTGAACGATCAAGAGTCGACTGTACTGACGGCAGTGTTTTAGAGGCTAGAGTTGTGTTTTTCTTACATTCAAGATATACGTTATCTGTCTACAGGTCCAATTCATAAAAGACATTCAAATTATGTTTCACGTACAAAAGCAGTGAAGTCTAAGATGTTTCCAGAATGTGCTGTGCTGTCATCTGATGATGGTCTTCCAGCTTTCTACTCGGTCCCAAAATTACTTCCTTCAGATTTCTTGATTTTTCAAGGATGACATTCTCAGTGAAGCTGTATTTTGCAGAAAAGTCCCAATGAATGCCATAACAAGCAGTTGATCTGAGATTTCAAAATGGAGATTAGAGCCACTCAAATGGAATTTTTTGTCAAAACACGTTTCTAATAAGATAAATCAAAGCATCCCTTGTGTGTCAAAATATGAACTGAAGGCAGTTTTCTCTAAAGTTACAAATAGATTAATAAAATTCAGAAAAAAACCATACACGCAGGAAACTTGAAAGGAATAAAGAACAAAATATCTAGGAATCTCAACAATTTTCCTGAAAATGTGCTACAAATTTCAGAGTCACAAAATAACAGAAACCCAAATTTCCAGTCATTATGTTAATTTGAAGTACACATTTCACACCATGAATGTGATATCCTAAAACATGAGAAAAAACGTTACATTTAGGTAGAACACCTTTTTAATGATTAAAAATTTCAGGAGAAATACGCTCATTTTTAAAAACAGAACATTAATATTCAACTGACTATGAAATAAATGCCCCTCAACCAGCAGGAGGTAGGTACTACCTAGGAGGGCTGTCCCATGCCTCAGGCCCTATTCTTACCATTTGCACCTTTGGGGCAGCCCTTTGCAGAGTTTTTGCTCCATGACATCACAAAGCTCTGGACTGTGGCTTCAGTTCAGTGTGTAAGGCAGTAAGCATCCTTCAGGATCTGGCGCTCCATTCAAAGGTGACAGAGAACTACAGACGGAGAGTGACAACAAAGCTGGAGCAAGGTCAGAAGTAAAATGAAGATGGTCTTTTAGATCAGGGCTTCCTGAATGACAACCAAGGGCCGTCCCTCTACCCTCAGAAATGGCAGTTTTGTTGGGGAAACGATCCATAGCTTTCTGCCGGTTTTCAAAATGGGGTTTAAAACTTCCAAAATACAAATAGTCATCGTTCGAGGCTCACTTTCTCTGTGTGCCCCTATGTACTGACTGTACCCAAGATCTAATGATCCCTGGGTAACTGAGTCAATTTCTGAATCCTCACAGTGATGTGCAAGGCCGTGACGTGCAGTGATCCAAGAAGGTACAGACCTTCCCAGGAGACATACACACTAGAAATGCTATTGTAGTACAACTTTAAACAAATTTAGGTTTTATTTAGAAGTTTCTAGAAAGCAACCATCAAATACTGATTATATTCATGCCATCAATTCTCTACTATGTTCAGTATTCTGCATTATTTTCTAAAGTTATACAGCAGGGACGAAAGACCCATTTTTATAATATTTTCTCTAATATTTAAGGTATTTATTTTGAATTAAGCTAATCTTTGAGCTACATGCCCATTCATAACATACCAGAATAAAATCAAACTCATTGTTAGGAAATGCACTGGTATTTTCCAAGATCACCTGCCACTATCCTTAAAATACTGTGGCATGCCAGGGTGAAGTACCCAAATTACATAGGAATGCCTCCTGTCCAAGGGATTTCACAGGCTACCTCATAACCTCCAGGAAACTAATTCCCTGCCCTTAGTGCACCTTAGCTTAGTTATACAAGAGCTTACCACCCCTCCCCCATCCCCACCATCATTTTTATTCTTAGGCTCTTAAGTTTTCCCCTCTCCTGGGTCTCTTTCATTTGTACTCACAGTGTTCACAGAATCTAAGAAGGTCTTTAAAATATTCCTTCCAGTAGGGACCAAGTTTTTTCCTGCCTAATTCCTTTAGGGTGTATCAAATGCCGAGGCCCGGTCAATACTGTGGCTAGAATTGGCTAAGAGGAAACACCTCTATTGACAAAAGTATCACAGAAAGAGAGTTTTTTAAAAGCCAGTTGTAATGGGAAAGCAGCTAAATAGGCAACACACTTAGATTAAAATATAACTTGATTTTTAAGACATCTACCTGATGTTTTCATTGTGCCATTTATTAAATATATGTCAGCCAATTCCTCTTTAACCAAGCAAAGCAAGGGAGGAGGGGGAGGGTGCGGTTACAGTGTAGTTTATTTCGCTTCTAAACGCCTTCTAACAGAAATATTATGAAAACTTCTGTTCTACACCAATTTCTGTATTACTGATCTACCAATAGTAAAAGTTGCAGTAAACGAACAATTAACATCCTACTGAGCTACCACTCAATCTCTATGGTTCCCTGAATTCTACTTATCCTTTCCCTTTAATCCTTTTTCAAGCTGCTCTGAATAATGTCTTAAAAAAAAAATCAATCTTTCTCCAGTTTTGGTCAAAAGGATAGGGAGGCAATCATATTTGACCATCAAAATAACTACCCACCCAGAATGTTCCTCAGGTTCCTAATCCCAGCAGGAATAGGCCAGAGAAGATAACCACCAGTAATGGAACTCCAGTCACCCAAGCACTGATTCTCCTATCAAATACATCTCCACCCATTTCGAGGGTCAAGAATGACCTAGTTCACATTCTGGGTCTACATGAAAGTAGCCTATAGTTTTAAAACAGTGTACATAGAATATAGGCAATTTTCAATTTTTTAAGGGCAATAGTCCTTCTTGGAAAGTCAGGTTTTGTTCCTTCTCCTTTTCATTCACAGTCTGCCTCTTGGCATTTTCCTCTCCAAATTTATTCACTCTACAACAGGGAGAGAGGAGGTGGTGAAACTGAGCAGCTCCTTTCCCTCCTCATTGGCACTTCCATCCCACATAATAATATCTAACTTGAAAATTGGCAGCATTTTGCCACACATGTATTTGGATATATCGGACAGGATTTGCATATTCTGATACAGACCATGTTGAGGCTATTTCCAGGTTGAAGTTTTGGAATTACTACCTTTAGGACTGTTACCTGATGATTTGTTTTTTTAATTAATAAAAAAATATGGAACGCTTCACAGATTTGCATGTCATCCTTGCACAGGGGCCATGCTAATCTTCTCTGTATCGTTCGAATCTTAGTATATGTGCTGCCGACGCGAGCACTCACCTGATGATTATTTTATCTTCTCTCTCCTCCTCATCAAGAACTACCACTGATCTAAGTAAGCTACACTACAAGGTAGGCAGGCAAAGAAGCTGACCAAATTGGCATGGGAGGATTACACAAACTGCCTGGGAAAATATGAGGTCCATGAGAGCCCCCAAATCTTCAAAAGATAACTGTCTCCAGAGTATGACACTAATAATGATAGCTGAGAATTTGAGACATGCATGCTAACTTAGAAATACAAAATTATAATGCCTATTCTTTTATATACTTTTTATTAAATCTACTGGTTCACCTAGAAAGTCATTATATATACAAAAACAACAATTTCCAGAGTTCCTAAATATTTCCAACATATTCAACTTAGGGATCCAAGATTCTGAACATGCCATCACCAAAAAAAATTGCAAACCTAAAAAACAAAAAGGAAAAAAAATTAAACAATGTCAAAAGGAAAAGACTTTCTTAGAAAAGGTCAATATTTACTTTTATAATTTTCAAAACATTTTAAAGTTAGTTTTTTTTCTCATTTACAGTTATATGCTTGTAAGTCTATCAAAGTTTTGCTTAATAACAAGGCAGTTTACTTATAACAAAATAAATATTAAACCATACACATTACCTATTTAAATATTTACTGGGTCAAAATATCTTCATATTTACAGCTTCAGGCTTTAAAGTGGTATTAGATTTGTCTTTATTTTCTTTGAAAAGCTACCATTAAGGTAACAGACATTCAGATGCATAAATGAAATTACTGATTTCATTCTTATGTAATTCATACCTTTAGAAACTATGTTTTAGCCAGTTAGTAATGGTTAAAGTCTTTGTGCTTCTATTACATTAACTTTTAGCACACGAAATAAGAAAGATGATCTTCAAAGTTCTTGTAACATCAAAAAGGGTCAATCTAGATAGGCTTTATTTGAAAAAGAAAAACAATTTTGTTTGGGAAAATACAAGAAATGAGAATTTCTAAAAATAAAAATAATCAGTAATTCTCATTAAAACGTTAATACACAAAAATGAACTATATGAACAATTCTTCTAACTACAGCCTTAAAAAAAACATGCTATTTAGACCAGCCTATTTAATTTTTCCATAGAAAATCAGGAGTTCAGAGTTCACATTTCCAAAAGAAGAGTAAAACAACAAATTAAGAGATAAGATAAAACAAGGAAACAACCTATTGTACATTGCTTTTCTTTAGAACAAGGCTACGCTGAATTATCTAAGTATAAATTGAGGTCACAGATAATATAGTCATTGCACTCTGGTCAACCAAAACAGTGCCTGGATTTACATAACATGTGAATAAGTCTATTATCACAGAAAGTCACATATATGAATAAGAAGAATATATTTTATAAATTTTAAGTCACTCTCAACATCTGAGAATACGGTCAGTAAAATACTATTTGTAATACTGTTTTTAAGAAAACACTGTTTGTAAGGAAATGAGGTGATGTTTAGAACTATATTACAACTGAGCCTCTAGAAGAGAACATGAAAATAAGCATGACTTAAAAAAATAATAATAATTCTTATTGTTGTCAGTTCCTTAGAATTTGCCCTCTGCATTACTCTCTGGAATAGGATGACAATTTCATTTTCTCAGCACCTCATCAATTAAACAAACTGATGTATAATTTGGACTAAATATAAGACATTTATAATATTATTTTTGCTATTAATGCTGTTACATGTAGTACAGGAAATGAAATAATAAGAAGAGCCACTTCTTCTGAAAAAGTGGCTTAGTATAAAATTCGAACTTGAGCAAAGAATCTACTGAAATTCTGTTCTGGGGGGGTGGAGGGATAGTGATTGCCTTATCAGCACCGCTATATCAACACACTTAACAGGACATGGTCCATTGGAATAAACTTAATAAAGAGAGCCACTACACTCCCTGAAAAATGTTTTACTATAATAGAGTGCTGTTATCTTCAACTATAAAATATTTTTTGAACTAAGATACCTATAATAATTAGAGCAGAGTTTAACTGAAACAACTAACATTCTTAATGGGCACTTTACCTTTTAAAAAGTAAAAAGCAAAAAACACACACATACAGAAAACATCAAAATTCTTTATGACAGAAAAGCAAAGCTGTGGCAAGAATCCTTACTTCTTACTCTGAAAACCTTATTAAGCCCGTAGTCCCTGTTAAGAGCAAGCTGTATTGGTTTTCAAAGGAAAAACATTATTTCAATCTGCAAATACCTAATGGGCTCAGGTGCTTTCGTATAATAAATATTTTCTTGTTACTTAAGTAGCTCACAAGAGCTCATTTTTTTTAAAAGTTATGTTTAAACAACTCTAAAAGGTTTAATTAATATGTAGTTTTATATAATTAATCCTTTTGTTATTAAATACTTGAACCTGTTTAGTTAGAATGGCAGCATGTTAATACCTTTTGTTCACAACTTAAAATTTTAAGCTTAAAAAGAAAGGAACTGGGGTAGGAGAGGAGACATGGAAAAACATGAAGGCCTCTCTTTGTCTCAGGCTTTGCCATTACCATTCTGTCTGCAGTGGTTTCAGGACGAGGCGATCGCACACCTTCTAGCCAGAAATCAGATGGCCTCAAAACAACCTCATTTCAGTCTTAGGCCTCATGTCTTTCGCTTAGAGCTAAAAATAAAAATACATGTGAATGAACAAATGGTCATGAAATGAAACCTCGAACATGACACTAAAATGTAAAATATTAGAAGGCATTATTAATCTCAGAAAAATGAAAATGTACACATTTCCATCCAGAGTACCACAACCTTATTTAGAAAGTGTGCTCTTCTTACCCTGTCAGCTTGCTGGGTATAACAATAATGACAATTTAATTCCAAGGTGGTTCAACAAAGCCAGAGTAATACTTTATTCATCTCCTGAGATTATGAAACATTTATTTATTTCTTACAGAGTTAAATATAACAATATCATGAATGAAGCTAATGATGTTAGACAGCAGCTTAGCACTTCTTTACGCACATAAACCAAGGCAAGAAAGTGAAGCATAACGCTGAACCAGAACAATGATCTGGCCCTAAGAAACACAGTTCTGTGTATTTAGAACTCCTAGTTCCAACAGTAACGCTAGTAGTAAGTGAAAATTAACCTGTTTCTACAAAGTGAGCGTTCACTCATTCCACAAATATGGAATGTTTCGAAGCACTGGAAGTCAAATGCTGAATATGAAAGATGATTCCAAACTTCAGCGAGTGGGGTCCTAGCCTTTTATTTCCTAACTTTTTGTCTCGGGTCTGGGCTATAATGCTAAGGGGACAGAAAATAAGGATTGCTGTTTCCATGAGAGGAGGAGATGGGTATGTATCACACGACAGCTGAATGAGGCTGTAGGACTGGAAACAGAACCCACTCAGAAGCCCAACGCTCACGCTGCAAGTGAACGCCAGTCACCAGCTGGTCTCTTTCCACGTGAAGCTTGTGTTTTCAAAACCCTACATCAATCCTGAAAATTAATTATCCTTCATTTGGAGAGCACTGGTGGTTTCAACCCCAAGTATAAACATCTCAGACTACTTTGTAAGGTTATGTCAGCCAAGAAACTTTAAAAGCACTTAACAGAAGAGTATTTCATTCACCTGAAGCCACAATTTAAAATCAGAAATTCTGCTGCCAAAGTTACTTAAAGAGTTGGCCTTAACTATAGTGTAATGAAGACAAATATCTCATAAATTTTTTATACCATTCATACATATCCATTAAATTAAATAAAATACATAAGTTACCACTAGAGTCTATATTAACATTGTTCAATGTTTTTCATTTCTCTGCTTGATCTATACCAATGAAATTCTTTGTGTAGGAATATGGCACATTACCAAAAACTATCAAAATATATACACGATTCAATTTAAGCTCTATGTTTGTCTTAAATCAAGGGTCTATAAACACGTCTGAGTTAGCTTATCTTCCTTCATTTTTCATGTGAATTCCAACTAAATTTAATATCTGGACAACTGGTACAAAGTTAAACGGTTTGACTCTGAAGCTTCTAGGTCTCAGAACCACACTTCAGAGGAATAAACTGTAATTTACACTTAAATGTTTAGAATAAAGAAGAAAAGAACTGTCGAGTCATATCTAGGTTTAGGCTATGGCTTGCCTCAAGTGAAAATATTAAAAACAAAATCAATACGCTCTGAAGTTCATTTCCCACTGATGTTCATAAGATGATTCTATAAGTTTTATATCTTCATCAAGGAGAACTGCATGCTGGTCTGATTTGTAAACAGTCAATGTATCATGTATGTCATAGATCCCTGCTTTTTTCAGTTGCAATAAATTTCAAAGAAGACATAAATGATTGATAGATACACTTTTGCTATAAGCCTTAAACATTCACTTATCTGTAAATTCCAAATCTGTGTCTTACATCAACAAAGAGAACCCACAGTTCTTCTCAATTCATATTTGCTAGCATTCTTTGGCAGAAAACGAAAAGTAGCTGCCTCTCCAAAACTCAGATCTTTCCCTTAAGTAACTTTTATCCTCGTCCATACTATGTTCACAGTTTCATTTCCCCCCTTTGCTTCAATCACAGTATGTTTTGTTATACAAGTTACAGTTCTATCATATTCCCTGAACTAATCCATCTAACCCAGAGAATGCAACAACAACAAATATTTGACCCTATTCTTTGAATTCCACAATTTTCACTACTCTCACTTTGGTCAAGACCTTTAATGATAAACTAGTGAGATTTAAATACTCAGAAGACATGCTTTATTGCTTATTAAGGCAAGTAATTTTATACTCAGTCTTGTTATATTAATCATAAAACTCCATCTGTCACTTCAAGACTGATATATTGAGGTCTCCCATTTAATAAAATCAGTGAGTGCCAGTAAGTTAATTATAAATTTCAACAGGGCTTCCCGGTGTGGCATAGTGGTTAAGAATCCACCTGCCAATGCAGGGGACACAGGTTCGAGCCCTGGTCCAGGAAGATCCCACATGCATGGAGCAACTAAGCCCGTGCGCCACAACTACTGAGCCTGCACTCTAGAGCCCGCAAACCACAACGACTGAGCCCGTGCACCACAACTACTAAAGCCCTCGCCTAGAGCCCATGCTCTGCAACCAGAGAAGCCACTGCAATGAGAAGTCTGCGCACTGCAACGAAGAGCAGACCCTGCTCGCCACAACTAGGGAAAGCCCACACACAGCAACGAAGACACAATGCAGCCAAAATAAAGAAATAAAATAAATTTATTTAAAAAAAAATAAATTTCAACAAATCATAGAATCAAACTTCTTTAAAAACAATGCCTATCTGTTTAAGAGCATCCAATGTAAAATACATTCTCATGAAAATCAGTCCCTTAGTTTAGATGTTACTATAAATACATTTATCAGTCAGAAAATCTCAAATTCAAGGATTCTATAGGAAGAAGGGAAAATGCTCCAAAAAATGACACTGAGACAAACTCTAGCCATTTGGAAAACTTAAGGCCAAATCTTTACCTTCATTCCTTAAGCCAAAACAAATTCTGGGTATACCACATTTAAAGTTAAAACATGAGACTATAAAAATACATAAAAACAATTTTTTAATATATTTTGAAACACAGGAAGGACTTTAATTATGATTTTTAAAAAACCAGAAGTCAAAAAGAAGTTACAATTGATTTTACAAGAGACAAACCAAACAAAAAATCAATTATAAACAAAAACAAACAATAAACCAAGGTAAATATTTGCATCAAATATTAACATCCACAGTTTTTACAAATTGCTAAGAAAAAACCAATCCACTGGAAAATGGGCAATGATTATAGACAATTCACTGAGAAATAAAAATGAAAATACCTTCAAATTCACTCAAAACTTAAGAAATGCAAATTAAAATACACTAACAGATGAAAAATGATTATCAGGAATCTGGGGGATGCGGTGCTCAAATTTACCTTTGGGAGAGGTGTAAACTGGTGCTAAATTTTTGTGGAACAATGGCAATATCTATAGAAATGTAGAAACCCATGTGCTTTTAACCCACAAATTTGACTTCTGGGACTAGGATCCTTTATACTTCTTCTTTCATGTAAGCAAGATTATTTGTATAGGGAGACTATTTATAATGACAATACTACACCAGTAATATTAATATACAAAAAATGAAAGAAAAAATCTGGAAAACAATCCTAACGTCAGTCAAAAGGAAGCTGTTTCGAAAAAAATATGTCACCTCATATAGCTGTGGGGAGGTGTCCTAGATATACAGGCTTCACCCACTATCTGAAAGGACAGTGTTCCTATGAAACCCTTCATAAGCCAAAATGGCATAAAGCAAAGGCAATCTTGCTAACGGATGCACAAAATAAATCGAGATAAAGCACAGATGCTCACACATTTCAAAGCTATGGAGGCTGGATGCTGAGATGCTGAGTGCGGTTCCTGGGGAAGGAGCTCACTGGGGCCGCTTTATTACCTGCTTTGGGTGTGCACTGCCTCTGTCACAGCTAGCTGGAAAACAGACACTGAACCCTATTTTGCTTTTTGTCTTTTTTCATAAAAGCAAAAATCCTCCTCAGAATTCTTCTGGTTAGTGAAAACAGGCACTAAAGTAGGACTTTCTTAAAAACGAAGTGGCTTAAAGCGAACTTTTGAAAACTGGGGAATACCTGTATTACTAAGTGCATAAATGACATTGCTGAACAGAAATACAATGTCTTTCATTTCAAAATTAATTTTTAAAAGGCGTGCACTATGAGTAAGAAAGGGAAAAACACGAACATTATGAAAAGCTATCTAAGAAACTCTTAAAACATATAAGAATAGGGAGAAGGACTGTCTACTTATAAAGTAATTTTTGTTATATATGTAATAATTACAATTAAAATGTTTTTCAAGGATGCTTTCCTATTTCAGCATTTCAAGACTACGGATTGATTTCTCAAAATGGAAAAGAATTTATAGCCTTGAGTCACGTCTTGCGAGCCACCCTGTGAATGTGAGAACTGTTGAGGACCACAGAGGCACTCAGCTGTCACTCCTGATATAAACTGTCAACATGGTCCTGGGCACTGTGCTTCCTGAAGCTGGCCATCGCTTGCTTCTTCTAATGTTCTTAAATCTGCACACCACATTCTGGCAGGCAAAGTACACTTTCACTCCTGACTCCTATATACCAGGGGCAGGTTGCAAGGTTTTGAGTTTACTTTTAAGGACCTAATGGGCTATCCAATATCTCAGTGTGCGTGTGCCTCAAAGTCAGTCATTGATTGTTTACCATACCCTCCATCCGAGAGCCGGCGCCAGTCCAGTAAAAGTGTGTTGTTGCTTTGGACTTCTCCAGTGATCTTAGACTCCAAACCCAGCTCCTTCAAAATTACAGTCTTGGGACTTCGCTGGTGGTGTAGTGGTTAAGAATCCGCCTGCCAATGCAGGGGACACGGGTTTGAGCCCTGGTCCGGGAAGATCCCACATGCCGCGGAACAACTAAGCCCGTGAGCCCCAACTACTGAACGTGCGCTCTAGAGCCCCGAGCCACCGCTACTGAGCCTGCGTGCCACAACTACCGAAGCCCACGCGCCTAGAGCCCATGCTCCACAACAAGGGAAGCCACCGCAATGAGAAGCCCGCACACCACAACGAAGAGTAGCCCCTGCTCGCCGCAACTAGAGAAAGCCCACGCACAGCAATGAAGACCTAACGCAGCCAATAATAAATCAATTAATTAATTATTTTTTTTAAAAATTACAGTCTTGCTATATTATGTGATACCCACGATTATAAGCAATACATGAAACTGGTCAGGCTTCCCAGTAAAACATCACTGAAGAAAATCAGCCTCCTAGGTAAGAGAAACAAACAATGCTAAAAAAAATATTTGTCCATTTAAAAATGGTCTTAACTCTATAATCCTTTTCACATTTGTTCCAAATCAGCACTAACCAGAGGCAGAATCCTTGAATTATTCAGCAGGCCAAGGAGGCATGTCTACCCTGGCACGACTAGATGCTGGCACTTGCAGGAGCCCTCCACCCTCAAAAGTTTACGGCAAATGGGCCTAGCAATCACAACGCATCGTTTCTCACTGGGAGCCATGGTGCGTAACCACTGGCACGTACACAATTTTGAACATTTTCAACCTGCATTTTTCTTTAGATACTAGGCCACTATAATTGAAAGTGTTGTGGAAATTATCAGCAGATTAATAATAATTTTACTTGAGTCCTCACTAATAGATTACAATTTCCAAACCCTTCTCTCTCTCCTGTCTAAGGGTACACAGGGATCTTCTTTCTAAGGCTAACTCTTCCTCTATCACACAGCTCCTGTGGAATTTTAATCCTTCATTTACATCTTCCGTTTTCCCTCCAATGGTTCCTTTCTTTTTGCCTACAGACACATTCAGATTTCCTGATCCTGAGACTGAGGCATGATCCATTTCCCTGAACGCATCACTGACTTCAGAATGTCCTCCTTCCTCTTTTTCTTTACTGCCAAAATGCCAAATTTGAAGAATGATCTACATTTGTTCATTCACTCAAATATATTTCTGTAAAAGTGACTATGTACCAGAGCCTGTGGACACAAATCAGCAAGGCCCCTCCCTCAGGGAGCTTATGATTCCATTACACAGATAAGCAGATACATTTATGGATTCAAAATGTTAACTGACACACAGGAAAAACACTGGCGTCTATAACAGAATCATTAGTGGGGCTTAATTTCGATTGGGCTGCCACTCCGCACGGCCTGTGTGTCTGTGGTCCTACATGGCAGCAATGGCGGGGGCTCTTGGAAGGAGTGACATTTCATGAGATCTAAACGCTGAGCAGAAACTGGCCAGGCAAAGAACAAGAGAAGTAGCATTCCAGGCAGAGGGAACCAGATATGTGAAAGCGCTGGACAGCAGAGAACACCGTGACTTGGGAGGACCAGAAAGAAGGTCTGTGTGTCAACAGACCCTGATGGAGAGCCCACAGGCACCAACCAGGCCAGCCGTCTCACGTGGCCCGATGAGGGCTGTGGCTTTAACCTAAGTGCACCAGGGATTGTGCTCGTCTCTCACCCTTAACTCCTTAGCTCTTTGCAGCCTGACTTCTACTCCTCCCTCACTCGCTTAACAGGCTCCCTATGTGATCCTAACATGTAGCACCTTTTCAGTCTTCAACTGACAGTTCAGCTTCTGAAATGACTTCTATCCTAAGCTTGAAAGCACGAGCTGTCATGGATTTTTGTATCTTCCATTTCTCTCAGTATTTAGCTTAATGTTTTATACATAGCAGGTATTCAAAATGTGCGCAGTGGACAAATCAGTCTTGGAAGCAAACACAATGACAGAAAGTTAATTACAACAGTACAGGGAAGCCAGCATATTTAATAAAGTTCCCTATTAGTAGTATATTTGAAATTGCCTTATCTTATGCCTTATTCTCTCTCACAGTGATGGAACAGGTACAAACTCAAGCAAGAAATTCCTTTAAACAAATGCCCTAATATAATTTGATCAGTCTGCGAACACGTGTTCAGATTACACTGCCATTCATTTGTGCTTACCACAGGAGCTGGGTGCACGGCAGTGGTCTAGTTCTCCCATACTGAAATTATTAAAATTAGACATCCAGGTAAAATAGACATTTAATTGAAAAGTACGATTACTCTGTTACAAAGAATACAAGCTGATGCCATCCCACACTAACTAGCCATTATATCCTGCAAGTTACTGTGTGTATGCTTTCCTTTACATGTATGTATGTATGGACTATTCATTTTGAAACTTTGTAGAATATGCTATTCCTTTCATTTTTGATAATTTTAGCAAATGCTAAAAGTCAATGGCCACCGCATTTATAGATCTGAGCAGGAAATCAACATACTTATGTTCTAGTAAATGAAAATAAGCAGCGAGTATTTTCACCTTATTCTGGTAGGTGGGGCAAGATGTCAAATTTCTTAGGTTCAACATTTAAGGGTTCTGCCCACATTCTATTAGAACTGTTGGTACTGATCTAGAAAGAAATGTAAGATTTGTTTAGTTTAGAAAGTAGTGTGCTTCTTTTACCATGAGCTGTAGATATGTTACCTCTTTGCAAGGCTTTTCTTTATGTCTACAGAGTGATCTGAGTTGTGCTCAGAATCAGCCCATCATATAATTAAGCTTAATTAGATATTTTCTATACAAAGCAAACAAAACGTACTTTCATTGTTCTTGTACCAAATTCCCCACATTATAACCAAGAGTGAGAACTCTATAAAGTTTAAATGTAAATGATAAAAAACATTCTCCTCTCCTTCATCCTCTGTTTTACAATGGCTAGAAGACCGGATTTGTACATTTTGAAGTTTAATTTAATGTGTATACATATCAGAATGTTTCTGCTTTCTGATGTCTAGTTTTCTTAGAAGTAGATTAAAAGGTTTCTGTCTCTTTGAGATGCTCCAGCCCTGCGAAGAGAGATTGCGTTATCTACAAGAAATGATCAGACTAATAGCTGAAACATTTTATAACTGGGTGGTGACTCTGCCCATGATGGGAAAGAAAGTGCCTGTGTTTGGCACTGAAACAGAAATAGAAAAAAGTGCCTGTGTTGGAAAACAGAACCACACTGTCTTAATGTAGAGATGTCTATGACAAGTCCACGTTCAATGAAGTGCAGGCCATTCGCGTTTTTACCATTAACTTTACAGTGTCAGGTAGTTGTGTCATTCTTTTTTTGTAATTCCCAACAACACAGGCAACAACTACAGCCCGGTCTGGGCTCATAAGAAGAAGGTATACAGTTATTAAGTGTACAATAAAAAATTTTAGTGTTTTCCTGGCCTCAGTCAGTAACTGTTCTAGTAAAAGGAAAGCAAATAAGAGGGACTCAGGTACTTTAACTTCCTATGAGATACTCTTGCCCTCTGAAGTCACACCCCTTTCAATGTCCTTCTCTGTGAAAAGCGACATCATTCTTCTAGTCAGAAAGCCTCACAATTTGTTCCATTCCTCACTGGCCATATCCCTCTCTCATCACTGGAAATGTCCATCGTTATGGAGGGTTGCAGCAGCCACTAGAACCCCCTGATGAATAAATTTGGTCTTCTAAACTGAATGGCAGGCATCCATTTAAAATATTTTCACTACGGAAAATTTCAAACGTATATGAGGTAAATAGACTAGTGCAATGAACCCTCATGTACCCTCAACTCACTTTCAATAACTATCAACATTCTGCCATTTTGTTTCTCCACACACTCCTCACTCCCCAACTTGATGAGGATTATTACTTTCCTTTTTTTCCCCTGAGATAAAATTTACAGCTAAGTTTTTTTTTTAACCATCTTAACCATTTTTAAGTGTACAGTTCAGCAGTAGTAAGTATATACTCATACTGTTGTGCTGCCACCACCATCCATCTCCACGATTCATGTCATATTGTCTGAAACTCTGCAGCCTTTAAACAGTAATTGCCCACTCGCCTTTCCCCGCTTCCCCCAACACCCACCATTCTCCTTTCTGTCTCTATGAATCTGACTACTCTATAGGTACCTCACGTAAGCAGAATCATAATCATACAGTATTTGCCCTCTTGTGTCTGATTTCTTTCACTTAGCGTAAAGTCCTCCAGGTTCATGTGTTTATTTTTTGTGTCCTTCCTTTTTAAGGTTGGATAATATTCATTCATATGTATAGACTATATTTTGCTTATCCATTCATCTATCAATGGACACTTGGTTGGTTCCGCCTTTTGGCTACTGTGAATAACACTACTATGAACATGGGTGTACAAATACTTCTTCAAGATTCTTTCAAGTCTTTTGGGTATACACCCAGAATTGGAATCGCTGGATCATATGGTAATTTTATTTTTCATTTTCTGATGAACTACCACATCGTTTTCCATAGTGGCTCTACTAGTTTACATTCCCATCAACAGTACACAGGATGATAAACAATTATGTTTAAGAAAACCGGCACTTGGCAAAAATTTAGAGTTTACAAAGTACGTTCGTATACATTATACTACATAATCCTTCAAACACAGCTGACTAGCTTGGAGTCCTGATCTCTTGGCAAGTATTCAGATTCTTAATAATGTCACCTCTCTCCGTATTTCTGAGTAAATGTTTTCTTCTAATCAGACTGGTTTAAGCAGACTATATTACACAATATTAGATATGTATATAGCTAAATGCTAAAAATATTAATAGTGAGGGACTTAAAGGACCCAAATGAAAATGTAAACATAATGGAATGATACTGTCGATCCCAAGGGGACTAACCTTAAAACAGCTGTGAGACATATATATGGAATCTAAAAGAAAAAAAAAAAGGTTCTGAAGAACCTAGGGGCAGGACAGGAATAAAGACACAGACGTAGAGAATGGACTTGAGGACACCGGGAGGGGGAATCGTAAGCTAGGATGAAGTGAGAGAGTGGCATGGACATATATACACTACCAAATGTAGAATAGATAGCTAGTGGGAAGCAGCTGCAGAGCACAGGGAGATCAGCTCGGTGCTTTGTGACCACCTAGAAGGGTGGGATAGGGAGGGTGGGACGGAGACGCAAGAGGGAGGGGATATGCGGATATATGTGTACGTATAGCTGATTCACTTTGTTATAAAGCAGAAACTAACACACCACTGTAAAGCAATTATACTCCAATAAAGATGTTAAAAAAACAAACAAACAGCTGTGAGGATCTTAACAGGTAGCCTTGACAGATACCAGCTAGACAGTTACTAGGTAATTCAGACTTTATGTTTCCTGCAGATTCCACCTATGTGAGGTAGTCGTACATGGGGTGGGGGGTGAAGTAAGTGGGGTGAGCAGAAGCTACGAGGCAGCACAGAAAGCCCACAGGGAAAGCCGGAAGCAAACGGAGGAGAGAAAGCAGGCAATGAGTTCAAAGCTTATTGATGAGAAGGTGATATAATTTCCAGGGCCTACTGCATAACAAAAATGCAGGGCCCTTATAAAAAAAAAAAGTTAAGAATTTCAGGATGGCAACAGGAAAACATTAAGCCAAGTGCGGGGCCCTGTTCAACTGCACAAGTCGCTGGCCCAGGAAGCCAGCCCTACGTATTGAGCTGAAGACAGGACGCAGGGCAACTAGCACTGCTCCCAGCAGCAAGAGTGGGGGAAAGGCAGGAGAAGCGCCACCTCTCAGTGCAGCAGGCGCCCACAGAGGACACTGGCGCCCACGGCACAACTCACAGGGCATATCAAGGCCAAAATGCATCTTCAGGCATTCCCAGGTCCGTGTGCTTTTAAATAAAGGGGTGGAGGGTTAACAAGCTAACATCTATTAACTCAGTTCATGGCTGAAAATGAGATTAATCACCACCGAACAGACAGGAGCACAGTAGGCAGGAAACATGGATTTAATATGTTTTGGTGAAAGGCATAATGAAGAAGATCTGGAGTCTATCAATACCCAAGAAAGATCAATATGGCTGCCCAAGAGCAGGAAGACAGAGCCCTGTGTATTTTACCTGAAATCTGCCACGTAAAGAGGGACAGAAAAGACCACAGACAAATTTTCCCTTATTGACTAAGTGCCCAGGGTTAGCGGTGGTTCAAAACTATCCTGTTAGGCAAGGAGAGGGAGGAATCCAGGGTTGGACAGGAAAAAGTTTTAATAGCAGAGTGGGTCTTGGGAAAGTTAATGAAACGGAAGTCTAAAATGAGGAGAAAAACGAGAAGCTCCCAAAACTACCAGTTATGTCACAATTCCAGAAATCAAACTTGTCTACTCTTGAATCATTCTTATAGCTTCTGAAATGTTGTGGTAATGTGTAACAGAAGATTGTCATTTTTTTTAACGTAACCATAGATGTTAATTAATTTTCCTGATAGCATAAGCCAAACATGCTTCATGAGAAAATAAAAACTAAGTTCAAAAAGAAACTTCACAATAATATGTGGGCAATCCCCTCTTTCTATACCACCTTCGGGTCATGTTAGAAATTGAAACCTGAATTAAAACCTTTTTTTGCCTTTATTTCTAAAATACAATAAGACAACCCAGTTAAACACTGAGAAGGACTTAACTCTAGTGTTTCTGATAATGTCCATAATGAATACAGGTAGATTTGTATTTGTATTCATTTCTGTTTTTAAAATCACTTAGCTTCTCACTATCATCTTGAAATTCAGGGATATCAATTTAATAATGAGCTACTTATTTTGGCCTCAATTTAATAAAGACTTATAAACTATTCAAATAGCAGGGGCTTCCCTGGTGGCGCAGTGGTTGAGAGTCCGCCTGCCGATGCAGGGGACACGGGTTCGAGCCCCGGTCCGGGAGGATCCCACATGCTGCGGAGCGGTTTGGCCCGTCAGCCATGGCCGCTGAGCCTGCGCGTCCGGAGCCTGTGCTCCGCAACGGGAGAGGCCACAACAGCGAGAGGCCCGCGTACCACCAAAAAAAAAAAAAAAAAAAAAAAAAAAAAACTATTCAAATAGCAGAAAACATTTCTAATAAATGCCCACCACTACCACTATTTTCCACTGTATTATCATTTCATTGTGTCTCTGCAACATCCTCTATTAATAACACTGGAGTAAGTGGTCCATTTTCCAAAAGGAAAAAAACTAAGCTAAAAAGATTTTACTACAGTAAAACAAAACTTCTAATATCTACTCTGAGATACTCTCTTCTCTCTATAAATCAGTGCATCTAAACAACAGAAAAGGTCTTTTACACTAAAACACAATTGTGTCCTATTTCCTTCCCTCTGGAAGCTGTCGATATAAAGCGGCAGATCGTGGGCTATCCAGGATGATGAGGAACAATGTTCCACATTCATCCCTCAGGGCAGTAGAGATGCTAGGAGAGCTAAGAGGGCACCAAATGGAGAAGCTAAGTGAGTCCCAACTTCTGTCTGAACTGCGGATTGCTTCCTTATTTTGTGTTTAGAACGGTAAAGCCTGAATCTTTTAATTAGGAAGGAGCTAAAGTCAACTAGTCCAAATTTTCACCAGTGCTGGAATCCCAAGTCTATCAAATGTTCACTCAACTTTTGCTTAACTATCTCCAAAGACAAAAAGACTGCTTCCTTGGAAAATAATCTTTCTCATTTCAGAGCAGCTCTGTTGGGCATCATTTTGGTCTTATACAATTCAGGAAAAATCAGGATATATTAATTAACTCATCTGTTTTTATTGTTCAATAAGAAGTCCTGAGGTCATGTCTCTCCAAGGTTTGTTATCTCAGTGGTTCAGTATCACCAAAGGCTACATTCTTCTTTTCACTCTGCCACTAGCTCACTGGTTTAGCTCTCCTTATGGTTTCAAGATGGCACCTATCATTCCAGGCTTCACATGCAGACATAACAATGTCCAGCGTAAGAAGATTATTTCTTCCCTGCTGAATCTTTTTATCAGAGAGGAATGCCTGTGTCTGAAGACGGCTGGCACACATCTTACTGACCAGAACTACGTCTGGCCAGTCACCAGTGAGGAAAAGGGGTCTATCATGATTGGCTAAGACTAATCATGATTTGCCCCCCTGAAGCCGGGGTCTGCCTGTCTTGAAAGACAAACCTCTACAGAGAGGGTAGATTACAGAGACAAAATCAAGGTTCCCTTAGGAGGAAGGGAGGGAGAAAGGGCAGGGATATGTATAGGTGATCCCACGTTTGCTATGGGTGTAGGGCATCAAACACGTGTCTTTCAGTTAATGTCTAACGACTGGCACTAGTTCTAACCTCTAGATCTAACTGGAGAAATCCCTGTTCCTTAACTGTACTACAAATTCTGCATATGCAAAACACTATTGTGTTCACCCCCTCCTCAACCCTGACTTCTTCTCTAGGTTAACTATTCCCATCCCTGTCTACAGTTGTCCCTCGGTATCCATGGGGGATTGCTTCCAGGACCCTCCCCCTACTCCCCCATGGATACCAAAAGCAGCACATGCTCAAGTCCCTTATATAAAGGGCACAGTATGTGCATACAACCTACGCACATCCTCTCATACACTTTAAGTCATCTCTAGATTACTCATAATACCTAATACAATGTAAATGCTATATGAATAGTTGCTGGTAGGCAGCAAATTCAAGTTTTGCGTTTTGGAACTTTCTGGAGGTTTCCTAATATCTTTGACCCAAGGCTGGTTGAATCTGTGGATGCAGAACCCACAGATACAGAGGGCTGACTGTGTATGACTTCATATCTACATGGTCACCATCTTGATCACTCTGCAGTTTGCCAACGCCCTCAAAAAATGCCCAGGATCCTCTTAAAATGTTTTGTACCAGTACAACACGCTAATTACCTCCCAAGTGCTTAATACTACACTTCTATCAACACCACCTAACATCATGTTGCTTCTCTGGTACCATCCTTCTCCTGGCTTCCAGTAAACTTTATCTTCTTACAACCAACACTTCGAATTTTTTTAAAAATGATATGGTACAAAACTCTACACTTGGTTATGCTATATTTCACCTTACTTTCGGCCCATTTTTCCAACCTATACCGGTGTTGCAATTATCCTGATTCTGAAAACTAACGTGTTTGCCTCTTTCCTGGTTTTCAGTCACAGAAATTCAGATTTAAGCAAAGCTCACTCATGTTTATCTCTCAGCTTTGAAGAAGCAGGGCTGTGTCACCTGGCGAAAACATCTTCTGTCTCACACAAGCCTTCCGGGGTTATATTAGCTTGTTGAATTTTCAAGATCCAGAGACTAATCCTCATAGGGTCAGCAAAATGATCGTCAAGTGTATCAAGTACGGCCATCTCCCAGGGACCGGCTGACTTTCAACAGACTAACTAAAACCAGAATACCAATTCAGCAATGTTAAGTGAAAATTACAGCAGCCAAGGGGACCAAGAGGAATGAGAGCCCTCTGGCCATGCCTGTCCACAAACAAACCATATTGGAAACCCATATATTAATCAAAGGGAACCAGATAATTGAATCATCTGCTCACTGAGCTCTTTCCATGTAGACATGCAGCACAGGAAGCCAAATTATAATCAAGCATTTGTTTCGTGAGCACAGAAATCTAAGCAAAAGAATATCTACTATATCGAATACATATTTATAATATATATCATCTATATAGATATTATATATATAATATTGTCTAATATATATATTTAAAAACAGTTATCTAATATATATTTTAAAACATCAGGGTAAACAGTCTTGTGTGTCATTCTCCACCACAGGGTTATTGCTCTAGTACAACTGAGCAGCAGATGGGGCTACTCTGATTGGTATCTGAATAAACAGTGTTAAAAACTCCCTCCTTTACCTCCCCTCCTGAGAGTCCCACTTCTTAATTAGATATAATGTACCCCACCCCATCGGGCTATGATCAAGCTCAGCTGGCCTGCAAGTTAGTCTGTTTTATAGACGCTGGAGTCATACTGATTGAGTTCAAGGCCAACGCCTCCTTCTGAGGCTCTAGGGGAACTTCTAGAGACTGCATCACATGCATTCGCAGGCTCACGGCCCCTCCCTCCATCTTCAAAGCCAGCCCGCAGTGCAGCGTCTTCAAATCCCTCTGCCTCTGACCCTCCAGCCTCCTCCTTCCACTCGTCAGGCACCCTTAGATTACATACCCCATTTAGCTAACCCAGGATAACCATGCCATCTCCAAATCCTTAACTTAATCACATCTGTGAAGTCCATTCTGCAATGTGAGGTAACACACTTACAGTTTCTGGGGATTAGGATGTGACACCATTGGAGGATCATGATGCTGCCTACCACAGAGCTGCTGTACTGTAGTCTTACCACCGATTTTACGTTAGCCGTTTTAAATCTGGTGGAAAAATTCAATTTATCTTGAAACTTCAGTACTATTAACTAAGGAGGACATGGCTACTTCCATGCGTAGCTCATACTAAAGTTAGACCGCATTCTTCTATTTCAGTTTTCACACACAAAATGGCAGATGTTTGATTTATCAGTGGAGGAAAAAAGAAAATATGGGTTAAGCAATCACTAAAGCCCTAACACTGTACCAATTAATACAGGACAAATTAGCCAGAATGACGTTAATATATAAAAGGGAATCTAAATGCTTTATTGAGTTTTTCCTATTAAAAATAGGAAACATGCAAAGGATGGAAACAAGCTACTGAGTTTATTACTCATACCCTAAACTCCGTCATTACCAAACAATTGCAACCATTCCCGTCATCTCAGTTTCGAGCGCCCTATGCCCACCCCCGACTCTTCCACCGCAGTGGTCCTGACTGTTGCTCACCTCCTCCTGGAGAGGCCAGCGCCAGCGATTCCTCGGCCCTGATGGATCCTTCGACTCGCTGATCCTCCCACCGTTTCATTGTCCATGCCCTGTCCTGCTCCTCACGTCCCGGTGTGGACCTTATGGCCCATCACTGTAATCACTCCCTTTGAATACTCTTGCCCCTCCTCTCTCTCATCTCAATGGTACCCCAACGAGCAAAAACCCAACACTCTAACACCCAACTTTCTGCCTACTTCATGCCAGCCCCAGAACAGTTGAAGATGGTAGGAGAAAAACCTCCACCACTGACTTCAAATGGCCCCTTACGGCTGCCCCTGAATCAAACTACATTTCCTTAATCCAAGGATTCCACTTTCCCAGGTAATTGTTTCACACCCTCCCTCTCTGCAACCCTGAAAACCTTTCTTCCCCAATCCTCACTCTCCGCTGATAGCTGCTGCTTCCTGTTTCGCTCAGCAAACAGAAACCAACAGACCCATCGCCCCTCATCCTCTACCCACTGACTTGCGGCTTTGCCCATATACTCTCCTCTCCCTCCCGTTGGTCTGGGTTAATTGCCATTTCTTCACTTCAGCCTTTGACCTCTTCCCTTCTCTTACCAACTTGAGGCTGCAGCTCTAGCTCTAGCTCCCCCCTCTCCTGCTTCATCAAATTTTTCCTCTCTGTGGATCATTTCTATAAGCACACAAACAGGCTGCAATTTTCCCCATTACACGCACCGCCTCCAATCACCTTCCTCCCATCTTCTCCAGAGCTCACACACCAGGTGCTCACCCTTAAACATACCGCAGGAACTTCTCATCAAGGTCATCAGTCATCTTTGTGCGACTAAATTTAACAGTCAATTCTTGGTCCTCATATTATTTAGCCAAGATGATGAATCTTTTTCCATGAAACACTTTCCACACTTGACTTTCAAGACACCATAGTATTCTGGTTTTCCTTCCACCCTACTGGCCAGGCCTTCTCACTGCCCTTTGCTGGATTCCTCTCCTCTCCCTAACCCTAAAAGTTAAAAGTGCCTCAGGGTTCAGTTCTCAGGTTTCACTGTCTACATTTACTCCTTTGGGAAAGTCCTTCAGTCTCAGGACTTGAATCACCATCTGTGCTGAAAACTCCAATTTTACATTCCAGCCTAGATCAGAGCCCTGAACTGCCACCTCCTAGATCACAACTGCCTATTCCACCCCTTCTCTTAGATGTCAGGCAGGCGCCTCTGCATGTCCCCAACCAAATCCCTGATTTCCCGGTAAGCTTGCTCCTCAGTCCCCCTCAGCTCAGTATATGGCAACTCCATCTCATCCAAAACCTTAGCATCACCCCTGACAACTTTCCTCTCCTCAAATCCACCATCGTATCCATCAGCAGACCCAATTAGCTCTACCTTCAAAATAGACCTAGGATCTGAACACTTACCAGCTCCTCTGATACCATCTTGAGCCAAGCCATACTGCTAACTGATCTGCTTCCACCCTTATCCCCCTATATTAATATATGCTATGGTCTAAATGTTTGTGTCTCCCCAGAACTCATTATGTTGAAATCCTAACCCTCAAAGGTGACAGTATTAGTAGATGGGGCCCTTGGGAAGCGATGAGGTCCTGAGGGTGGAACCTTCATGAAGGGTACATAAGAAGACCTTATATAAAAGAAGACCTCAGATAGCTCCCTCACCCCTTCCATCATGTGAGGACACAAGGGAAAAGCTCCCACTATGAAGCAGGAAGAGGACCCTCATCAAAACGCAACCATGCCGGCGCCCTGATCTTGGACTTCCAGGCTCCAGAACTATAAGAACCAAATTTCTGTTGTTCAGAAGCCACCCAGTCTGTGGTACTTTATTACAGCAGCCCAAACAGACTAAAACAATACAGCAGCCAGAATTTTTTTTGCTAATTAAGGTTCATGGGTTGCCCTATTCTCTAAAAATAAAGTGAAATTCATGTATAGTGAAATTAAACAGATCTTAGGTTTCAATTCAATGAGTATACCCACTATACAACCAAGACCCCAATCAAGATTCGGAATACTTCCAACTTTGGGCTATTATGAATAAAGCTGTTATAAACATTCCTATACAAATCTTTTCAAGGACATATGGTTTCCCTGGGTAAATACCTAGGAGCATGAAGTTCTGTGTAACAGAATAGAAATATGTACATGCATGTTCACAGCAGCGCTATTCACAACAGCCAGAAGGTGGAAATGGCCCAACTGTCCAGCAACAGATAAATGGTTAAATAAAATGCAGTAACTCCATACAATGGAATATAATTCAGGTATAAAAAGGAATGAAGTACTGATACAATGCTACACGTGGACGAGCCTGAGAACATCATGCTAAGTGAAAGAAACCAAACACAAAGATCACGTTTGTCTAAGATATTCAGAATAGGTAAATTCATAGATACAGAATGTAAATTGGTGGCTGCCAGGGGCTGGGGGAAGGGAAAATAGGACGTGATGACTTACAGGTACAGGTTTTCTTTTAGGGCAATGGAAGTGTTTTGGAACCGGGTAGTGGCAATGGCTGCCCCACACTGTGAACATACTACATGCCGCTGACCTGTTCTCTCTGAAATGGTTAATTTTATGTTATGTGAATTTCACCCCTCCCCCCCCCAAAAAAACCACCCCATACACAGGATTTCATTTTATACTATTTGAAACAGAATCCCACTCAGGCAGTTTAGGACAACACAAAACCTTGTGTCAACACCACTGTATGTGGGTGAGATGGGTCATTTCACTAAACCACATGGTCTGGAGCAAGTCTCTTCAACTCTGCAGACTTCTGGGGTTTCTTTTCATGTGTAAAAGGAAGATCCTTCACTGGACTGTTGTGAGGATTAACTGAGATAATGACAATAAAAATACTTTGTAAAGTGCTAGGCATAAAAAATTAACCATCTTTTCTATTAGGACCAATAGGGGATATGCTCAGGCTGGGAGGCCAACAATGAATACAGGTCTCAGGGAGGCAGCTAGAAATATTTTGAAGAGCTAGTCTTATAAGGATGGAGAGAAGAGGATCCAAGTCAAGACACACCAGCAAACTGTCCTCCTTTGGCTTCTATGATGACCTAACTTGTCAAGAGTCATACTTAAGGTTATCCCCAGTGCCCCAGTCAATGATTTAACACTGCGCTCAAAACGAGCTTGAGAGCGTTGCTATTGTGAGAGGGGCTGAAGAAAGATTACCTGAGATAAAAGAGGCCACTTTCCTAAAGCCAGAAGCTTAAGAGCTCCAAGTGCGCAGGAGATAAAACAGGGAGCTGGCCAACTATTATGCCATCTCAAAGTTTAATCCCAATTAACACAGGTTAACAAACTAGAGTTTGACTACAGTAATTTGCTTACACCAAGGAAAAACACTAACCAACATATAAGACTAGCCATCTAGAAATAGCACTAACTAGATTTAACGTGTCCAAATTTAAATGTTCTTAAAACTCAATATGCAACAGCTACACAAATTAACAAAATATTGATAAAAACTATGATCACTTAACCAACTCTATGGCAGGTACCGTGCAACATAGTTTACAAATATTATCTGCATTCTTCATAACATCCAAGCACTATCCCATTATGCCAAGCAACCTGTGCTGAATCAAATTAACCAGAGGCACCTCTGCAGCTTGACCTCAGGTGGGGCTGACTTCAAAGCCCATGCTCCATCCACTATACCCTGCCGCCTCTCAGCCCCGAAAGAAATTCTAGGGTCCTAAGTCCTCCTAGATTCTAAACCCAATTGAGTGCAATTTCAGAAGGTGTGCAACTAACCAAAGGTCTTACTGTTAGAGAAAAATCGGATTCTAACACTGGGGAGCCCTATTAGACAGACTGAAGGGATTAATTCTAGAACGGAATCATGTTGACTGTAATTGGTTGAAATACAATTGTTGGTTCACGGTCAGTCTGGGCTTCAGGTCACAATCAGAGCCCATCCAACAGGAGGCCTGGAGAGCTGAGTGACTGCAGGAAGATGCAGCCCACACCTAGAATAGTTCTTCTGATCTCTGCCGATGCCCAGGAGCCTTGTACAAGTAAAGGAATATTCAGAAACACAAGAGTTCTAGTCACTTTAAGATTTAATTAAGGGGGCTCACAGGTCAATTACCTAACGCAGCTGCATTTCGTCTTCTTTCACATACACTGCTCTCAACTCAAAAGAAAGGAAAAGACAAGCTATAACTGAAGACTTCTTCAAGCATGCCGGCAGAAAAAGCAATCCCCACCAGGAGGAAAGGAAATCAGGCTGGCCTCAGACTCTCCCACAGCCACATCCCACGGCAGAAGGCAGCAGAGCAGCACCTCTCTAGTTCCAAGAAGAAACTATGACCGAGAACATGAAAACCTCCTTTCCAGGAGTTCCTCCAAAACTAAGGGCCACAGACCGTCTGAAGCACGAAGAGCACAGGGAGCCCAGCACCCGTGAGTGAACATTTCCTCACCTTCCTGCGATAAAAGCCGAAGGACTCCTGTGATCTCTGTCAGGGGTTTCAACGCCCACACTGATAACCCATCCCAGCCATCGGGCCTTCCAAGACCGGGGCTCCAGTCACCCCTTCTGCCCGTAACCTCAGCCACCCACTGCTGCGGTCAGTGCACAGCCCCATCACCAACAACTGCACCCCCTCCCAAATCGTGCTTTTAAACATACCAGCGACCTCCAACCTCATGAAGGCTTCCTGCTGACCACTTCTTATGCTAACCATTACCCCATTCATTCATTCAACATTCATAAAATGCCCACTACATGCCAGGACTCTGCAAGATGTTTAAGACGAAGATGGGGGTGGGAGGATGGGACCAAGTACCGCCTATGCTCTGTCGAAGCTAACACTCAAAAGTGGGAGGCAGACCATAAGCAAATCAAGAAACACTTGAGTGGTATAAAGGTAAGACACAATGAGGATAAGACGCCGGCAGACTAGAGGGATAGAGAGAGACAGAAGGTTTTATACGGTCACCAGGCTGGGTCTATGGAGGGTTCATCTGTGCAGAGAATTGATGGGGGAGAAAGATATACCAAGAGAAAGAAGTGTATCAGTACTAGTCTCATAGTAGAACTTAAAGAAAGCAATAAACAAGACAAAAAGGAATATTTCATAATAAACTGAATAATCCACTAAGAAGATAAAAATAATAAATTTTATATACCCACCAACACAGCTCTGGTAAAAAATATCACAAAACTTGGCAAATTAACATTCACTGAGGGAGGCTTTAACAAATCTTGGTCTGTTAGGGTTGCTGTAACAAAATACCAATGGGTAAGTTGGATAAATGGGAAGCTTATAAACAACAGAAATTTATTTCTCACAGTTTTGGAGGCTGAAAGTCCGAGATCAGGACGCCAGCATGTTTAGGTGAGGGCCCTCTTCCCAGGGGCAGACCTGGCATACTCATATAGCAGAGCAGGGCAAGGAAGCTTTCGAGTGCCTCTTTTATAGGGGCATGAATCCCATTCATGGAAGCTCTGCCCTCATGACCTAATCATCTCCTAAAAGATCCACCTCCTAATACCATCACCTTGGGGGCTAGACTTCTACACAAGAATCTGGGGGGGACACATTCAGACTATGGCAAAACCCTTCTGAGAAATCAAAATATGAAGCAGGCAAAAAATAAGTAAGGACATAAAGGATTTGAAAGACCCATTAATAAGCTACATTTTACACACACAAACACACACACACACATATGTGTACTTAACAGAAAATACACATTCTTTCCAAATATACATTTGAATATTCACAAACACTGATCACATATTAGGCCATGAAGAAAATCTCAACATATTCCAAAAGAAAAACCAACACAAGCCAAATCTGCTCACCAAACTGCAAGGGAACTGGAAATTAACAGCAAAAGGCTAGTAAAAGACAGCTATTTACTTGGAAATGTAAAACACCATTTTTTAATTCAAGAGGATATAAAACTGAGTATTTTTAAGTAATTAGGAATGAACAGTGCAAAGATGACTACTTTGTACTGTGGAACGTAGTCCAAGCCACAGTGTAGGTATCTTCCAGGAGTTCAATGTACAGTGAACACATGAAATGATTCAAAAATATTACTATTACCTAAAATTTCTATTCTCGCCAGCCCTGCTTTATGAGGTAGTAATGCAGAGTTTTCAGGTGAAAAGCACACAGGTCAATTTCAGGGGGACTCTGCCCCACCCCTCAAGCACTGTACAGTGCGCTCCAGGCGAGAAGCTCTGGCTACGATGCCAGCTTTGCCTGCATGGGCTATTTAAATGCTCTGAGTCTCAGTTTCTGTGTCTATAAAATTGGGAGGATTGGCTAAATTAGATGATCGCTGAGGTCTCTTCTAACCTTCAGAATTAAATCACTCTAAATGCAGAAGCTCTTCGTGTTAACCTATTTGAAAGCAAGCTCCTGTGTCGTGCACATTTCCCTGCTCTACAGCAGAGTGCACACCACAGATTAACCTTTCCTTAATGACAGTCACCCTAGTGAGTATTTCCTATCGTACCTGTGCTTTAAAACAGATACCACAATTCAAAAGTGAGAATAAGATAAATTTCTGCCTTCAAGGAGTACTTCCTCTTCATTTGCCAAGTGATTTCTCAATTTAGAAAGATAAGATTATTGTGGGGTGGCGGGAGGCGGCGGAGAGAGAGAGAAAGACTCTCTGCTTTTTGTGGAAAATGCTGGTTTTAAAAGCTAGAAAGGTTTATCACTGCAAAATCAGGCATTTAAGTGACTTTTAAAGTCCACTGATGGGACTTTAAAAAATATCTGATCATCAAACATTTCTTGAGTGGTTCATCCCTGACTTTAAATGTTACCAAGCACATAGATCTGCTTCCCATTTCCACAGGAAGCCCACTAGATGCCGAAACCATCTCTTCTTCGAGAGTTAATAACTGACTCTAGAAATTGAGTAAGAATATCCACGGGACACAAACACCATAAAATACCATTTCTAAAAAGATTACAGGGACTTTCCTGGTGGCACAGTGGTTAAGAATCCACCTGCCAATGCAAAGGACACGGGTTCGAGCCCTGGTCTGTGAAAGATCCCACATGCCACAGAGCAACTAAGCCCGTGCGCCACAACTACTGAGCCTGCAGCCCGCGAGCCACAACTATTGAAGCCCGCGCATCTAGAGCCCGTGTTCCACAATAAGAGAAGCCACCGCAATGAGAATCCTGCGCACCACAACGAAGAGTAGCCCCCGCTCGCCGCAACTAGAAAAACACTGCGTGCAGCAACGAAGACCCAACGCAGCCAAAAATAAATAAATTAAAAAAAAAAGATTTACATACACTTAGTGTCAAATGCTATATAACTTAATTACAATATCTTAATTCTACCTGAATTTTAATTCATCCTAAATTTATTGTTTTTGAATTTTGCATTTGCACCTAATTTTTTAAATCGAGGTGAAAAGGAGGAAAGGAAAACAAGACAGAGAGGAATGTTTTCTCCTCTCCTTCTGCCAAGTCAACTGTCTCTAAGAATGATCCTTTCCATGTTTCTGCCAGTTCACAATAAATGTGAGAAAACAATTCAATCTTCACTTTAAAAAATCTCATCTACTTGATATATAATAAAAGGGGATAAAGAAAAGGGATATTGAGGTACAAAGCTTAAGAGTCAATCTTTATTCTTGTGCCAGATTGCATGGGAAAGCCCTGATCACACTTCTTACATGAAAGGTCTGACAATAAAGTAGTAAAATTAATTCTTCAAAGCCACAGAAAAAGAAATCGCATTACATATTCAAAATATATACTTCTAGAAAAAAGACAAGCAAATCATTTTCAGACTAGCATTTAGCATTTAAGATAAAGTAAAACTACTGAGCAGCTGGTGTCATTTTTGTTGTTGTTGTTGTTGTTGAAATACAGCTGATTTACAAATATTGTGTTAGTTTCAGGTGTACAGCAAAGTGATTCAGTTATACATATTTTTCAGAATTTTTCCATTATAGGTGATTACAAGATATTGAATATAGTTCCCTGTGCTGTACAGTAAATCCTTGTTGCTTATCTATTTTATGCACAGTAGTTTGTATCTGTTGGGTGGTTTCACTTTTTAATTTATTTTTGGGTTACTGTTAAACTGTTCACTCTCAAAGTTTAATTATTTTCAATGCTTCCAAAATGATACATTTTTAAGCAAAGAGTTAAAATTCAGTTCCTCTTCACTTTCTAGTCAAGACCTGCATCTGAAGTTTTTAAGTTTCCCAAAGAACAAGCATTTTACAATAGTATTTACACTAGAGCAAGGTACTAGTATGGTAAGTCTTTAAAGGGAAATTCAGGGTTTCTCTTTTCTCTCCTTGCAGTATCCATCCATGTTCCTTGGATTCATCAGGATCTGGGGCAAAAACCAGGGCCTGGACATTACACAGAGACAGTGCCAAGGGCACTGATATACAAAGGAAAGGGTCATTCAAAGTCTGAACCTAAATGGTATGGTCTCCTTGGAATTCTTTAGGCTAAGGGACTAGGACCTCCCCACTATGGCTAATACTTGGTCCTTAAAAAAAATCTTTCTTTGGCTCCTCTGCAACTGGTTCTCATTCCTACCTACTTGGGATCTGCTCTGATCTAGCTCTGCTCTGGGCACTTTGCCTACAGGACAGTCATTGAGAACCATGTATGAAACACTATATATATCCCCTTCAGACTAGGGTAGATTGTGGACCTTCCATCACAAGCCATGGGACATCCAGACAAAGTGAGAAGCAATGTGAAAGTGACACAGTAATGAGAAGTAAAGTTAGGGGCCTTTATAAAGAACATTGGATCCATGTATGACACACCTACTAGAATCAGCATAACATCATCAGAACCTTCAGTCCTTCTTAATATTCCACTTTACTGCAGCAATGTTACCACTAATCATGTGAAAAACAAATGTGTTCCCAAATAGTAGATTCTGTAGTCAAACTATCTGAATTCTGAGCAGAAGACCCAGAAATGATGTCATGACATCACACACAATGTATCTCTGACTAAATAGGCATTTCCTGGTTCCCTAAGTCCTCTATCAACCAGTCGTTTCGCTTCGTGTACCTTCAGGCATACCGGGTACTCTTTTCCTGGCTTGTCTTCTTCAGCATGTTTCATTTCAAAGTGTCTCCCATCTTAAAAACAAAAACTAACTCCACAGCAAATTTTTTTTTCCCACAGCAAATTTTTCATTTTGGTATCTCCCAGGCCCACAAAGTACCAGACAGAAGTTCTTCAAAGAATATTTGTTGAGTAAATGAGGTATACTCAAAATCTATCAGCAATTCATCAGAAAGGAACAGAAACAAAAAGATGATCAACATTATACACAATTAAGCTCTGCAGAAAAATTATTTTTACCAACCACATTGGCAAAAATTCAAAACAATCTCTTGGTGATGCTGTGGAGAAATAACCTCCTCACATTGCTGGCGGGAGTTCAAACTGGTACTAGAAAAGAGAAACCCTAAATTTCCCTTTAAAGACCTACCATGCTAGTACCTTGCTCTAGTGTAAACAGCCTTTATGGAGGGCAGTTTGACAATAGCTATCAAAACTGCACATGCACACACCCTTTGACACAGCTAGTGAACTTCTAGAAACTTATTCTGTAGATATGTTAACACATGTGTGAAGATTAGATGTGTTATGTGTATGCATGTGTGGTATACATATACACTTACCATATTACGGCGGCAACAGCAAAAGATTTCAAAAAATGTAATTGTCCTTCATAAAAGGTATAGTATGCTACTGTTTATGGCAAAAAATAAATATACTTTAATGGTAATATATTTACAAATGTGTGTGTGTGTGTGCGCGCGCACGCGCGTGTACAAGCAAACAACACTGGCTGCCTCAGGGGAAGAGAACCAGTGGCTGAGGGACATAGATGAAAGGAAGACTGTGAATCCCTGTTTACCTTCTGAAGGTGTTTTATACCATTAAACCATTCCAAAATAATTTTTAACTATTAACTTTAGTTAGGTCATGAAATTTATGTTTCTAAGGAATTTTTCCTCCTCATAAATTTAAAAGAAAAACTCAATAAAAGGTTTTCCATCAATTCTCTATTTTAATCACTATTCTCTTCTTTGTATCTTACTTATATCTTTCAAGTAAACTTCAGTTCCTAAAATCACACAGAAATCTAAAGAGGCATAATCCAGATTAAGAATCTAAAGGAAACAGAACGAGGGTATACTTATCCCATCTATATAACAAATACAGAGAAAGGCTGAAAGCTGTAAAGCTATAGAAAATGAAAGCTGTTTGCCAAGTGGAACCCGAACACGTAAACGCTCAATTTAATACAACATCGAGTCTTTGGATTTTTTTTTCATCGAAATTATAGCTACAAATAAGGATTACCGGAGCAAAAAAGAACTGCCCAGGAGAAAGAATCTCTAAAACAGAGTACTCAATTACATAACTAGCGTTACTTCCTAGCACTACTGATCCAAAGAGCCACATTTTTTCTAATACTTGGACCTGAAACTTCAACATGACTGGGCCCACCCCAGAGATTCTGGTTCAGGTCCGGGGTGGGCTCAAGAATCTGCATTCCTAACAAGCACCCCAGTGATGGGATGCTGCTATGCCAGGACCACACTCTGAAAAGCACTAACGCCATGCCTCCCATTATATCATGGACCCAACCAGATCATGCCATCTCCTATCCTAAAACCTAGCACTGACTTCCCCTCACTAACAGAATCTGCCTATGAGGTCACTCATGACCTGGCCTCCTACCTTTTGCCCTGATCTTCTATCAGAAAGCCTCATCCTCAACTCACCTGTACTTCCCCGAAAGCATCCTTTAGGCTCAAACCTAAATAAAAAACATAAATGTCTCCACATTCCTCTCTGATATTTCTGAAACCCAGGAAGGGCACAGTTAGCCCTGCTGCTAGCTCCAGTCCAGTCAACCCATGGACATGCTAAACCGTGCAGCTACACAGCAGCAGAACAGAGCCACCATTCTACCATGGAGTTTTCTCAAAGAGCTGTATGCAGGGAGGAAATGCCTACTGAAATTATGCTTTAGTTCTTCCAAGAAACCAATACATACTAGATAATAAAAAAGAAACAATGATAAAGACTACAGGGAGTCAAGGCTAATAGAAACCTTTCTTCATTTGCATATTCTAGCCAGAACAGTTAGGAGAAGTTCTCTCTCAAACCCAGACAGTAGCCCTCACACCTCAAGACTTCATAATGTCTCTCTCTCTTTTTTTTTTTGTGGTACACGGGGCTCTCACTGTTGTGGCCTCTCCTGTTGCGGAGCACAGGCTCTGGACGCGCAGGCTCAGTGGCCATGGCTCACGGGCCCAGCCGCTCCATGGCATGTGGGATCTTCCCAGACCGGGGCACGCACCCGTGTCCCCTGCATCGGCAGGCGGACTCTCAACCACTGTGCCACCAGGGAAGCCCCAAAAATGTCTCTTTAAAGTCATTACCTAAGACTAGGTTCTCTACTACCCCACTCCACGGGAGGGTCAAGCAAACTGCCACCATATCTCACCCACTCCTAATTTTCTGGAAGAAAAGGAGAGCATGGAGAAGGTCTAAAACCTGCTCTTCTGGGTCAAATGGAATAAGGAAAAGATACTTTTCCTAAATGGAAAAATACCATTTTACAAGGTGAGCGACATATGTACGAAGCACAAGCAGCAGAGAGATTCTGCTGAACTGAACTAAGAAGAAAACAGGTTAGCTCTGCATCTCCTTCCAGTCTTTTTTCTCCTTTTTGTCATCTCCTCTTAAATCTCAGGCTTTCTGAATTGTACAAGAATTCTAAGATCTTTAGAATTAACAAAGAAATACTGGAACAAGGCTGACATATAAAACATACCAAAAAAATAAGACTTAAGTCCAAAATCTTATTTCTTGAAACAACTCTCCCTTGACCCACGGTAGACGCACTAGCCCTTCTCTCTAACTGCCCTGCCTGAGGCGGCAGCAACCCCTTCCATCTTCGGAGACAGAAGAGCAGTCCATCAGGTAGGCTCTTCTTATCACTTCACTCAAACAACATTCGTAAAACACTTGCCTCTACCTTAGAAACTGACTACCTGCTACAACTCTGCCCTTAAAATCCATTCCAGAAAAATTTGATAAATGCAAGGATCATCCTGCACGTACTTCCCACAATGAATCACCTATACTTAGGACAGATCTCATGTCAAAACATTGGCAGGTACGGATTTCCCACCATCTCCCCAATTAGTATAAAAAACCAAGAATTGAAATAACTTATTTAATTTGAGGAATAGAACACTGGTTATGTATCGAATATAAGAAAAGAAACTACATTTTTCAAGCAAGTTTCTTTATTATTCAAAACAATTATTCAATACAGAATGTCTTAGGTACCCAAACTGCTACTGAAAGAATGCTATGATTTGATGTCTAAACTATACTACTGGTTCTCAGATGGTTTTCCTACATTCATTTTCCATTCTATATTTGATTTCAGATTCTTACTGAAATAATTAAACTGAGAAGGTATGAAGAAGCAGAATTATCTCATTTAATTTTAGTTCTCCCTTCTGGGCCCTCCCCTGCTCTACATAACACAGGAAGCTGCCAGTTTAAAAAAAAAATCAAAATCAAAATTACAACCAAGGGGGCCTTCAAGTTGATGAAAAAGGGGAAATCAGGATTGATGTAATAGGGAGGACAATTAGATAAGTTCACAGTTCTCTGAGTCTTCAAAAATGACTAATTTTACTTGAAGTGTTTTATATTCTCAAAATAGGCAAAACCATATAAAAGAAATAACTTATATCCCAAGGAAGAAGCACTTTTTTTTTTTACACTGAAGTATCTGTATCACTTATTAGCTGATAATAAAAAATTAACCTGGGGCTTCCCTGGTGGCGCAGTGGTTGAGAGTCCGCCTGCCGATGCAGGGGACACGGGTTCGTGCCCTGGTCCGGGAAGATCCCACATGCCGCGGAGCGGCTGGGCCCGTGAGCCATGGCCGCTGAGCCTGCGCGTCCGGAGCCTGCACTCCGCAACGGGAGGGGCCACAACAGTGAGAGGCCCGCGTACCACAAAAAAAAAAAAAAAAAAAAATTAACCCCACATTTAAATTTCCAATAACGTACTAATATATAGTCAGCTAGTTGCCACATTCTGGATTTTTAGTTACTTGTTGGTGATTAATAAAAGCAATTAGTACTCTAACCCATTCTATGGTGATTTCACAACAAAACAATGCATTAACCTTACATATTAAACAAATTGCTAAGTTTTAACTGGCAATTTACCCTCTTGGCCTTCCTCACAAGGCTGTTACTTCATAAAAGCAGATCCTTTTCTCCGTGAAATAAGAAAAAATTCTTCATTTTTCTGTACAGAAAACTAGAATTTTCTCTAAATGAAATATAAAAACAGACTATAAAAGCAGTTTAGGTAGCTAAACCAAAAGTTCACAGACAACATTTATGACATAACTCAATGACAAGAATCCTCACCAACTCCACAGTACAAGCAGGCAAGGACAAACCACCAGCAGCCGTAAGACCATATTACTGATGACTGTGCCGAAGAAAGCAGAGAAGAGCAATGGGGTGTCTGCGGGCTGGCGGAACAGAAGACACCCCACAACCCTCAAGTTTCCAGCCCCACTGCAAAGCACAATGGACCAATATCAGATGAGCAGCTGAAACAGGGAGAGGTTGTGCCCACTCCAATAGCAGGTGAATGCAGGTCTGAAGGGGCTGCAGCAGTGTGCCTCCATGGACCCTGAAACTGACCCTCCAGGGCCCCCCTTCCAGGAAAAGGACCCACACTGAGGAGAAAATGCAGTGAGTGGAATCAAAACTGGACAAAACAGGGACAACGAGATGAAAGAAAGAACAGGTCTAGGTAAAACTGGGAGAGAGGAACCATAAAATCTCAGAAAGCAAGCTGTCTGTGCAAAAACCACAAAAGAAGGAGTACTATGAGGAGTGGAAAACAAACTAAACTAATCCTCCTTCTAAGAGCTGGAGAAAACTAACTTCACATAAAAATGAGCAACAGAATCTACTGATGTCAGATGCCATACAAAATTACTGTAAAGAAAATATATTAAACAGCAAATATCCCCAACAGACAATAAAAGCACGCCCACCCCCAAATTCAGAACCAGATAAATGATACCAAATGATACAAGGCATGAATGACTATCAGATTTTTTTTTAATTCACAGAAGGGGTGATTCAGAAAACTCAAGGAAGAACAACAAATAAAAGAAAACACCATTTTAGAAATGAACATTATTTTAGAAGACAAGAGCAAATACACGCAAAAATGCTTTTAAGAGAAACAGATGGCTAAAAGGAGAAATTTTTTTCAATAAAAGAAAATGAAGAGATAAATAAAAAGGATGCAAGAGAAACATAACAAATATTAAAGATAGGAAAGGAAAATCTAACAGAAAATAGGAGTCTCTAACTAAAACAACAACAAAGCAATGGAAAAGAATACTGAAAATTATAATACAAGAACATTTTCCTGAATAAAAAATGATATAAAGCTACATATTGAAAGACCATACCATTTATGAGACTATTCAACCCAAATGAACAACACCAGACATACTCTCAAAGAAACACTGGGCGTCCCTGGCGGCACTGGTTAAGAATCCGCCTGCCAATGCAGGAGACGCGGGTTCAAGCCCTGCTCCATGAAGGTCCCACATGCCGTGGAACAACTAAGCCCGTGTGCCACAACTAATAAGCCTGCACTCTAGAGCTCACGAGCCACAACTACTGAGCCCGCATGCCAAAACTACTGAGCCCATGTGCCACAACTACTGAAGCCCGCATGCATAGAGCCCGTGCTCCGCAACAAGAAGCCACCACAATGAGAAGCACACGCACCTCAAAGAAGAGTAGCCCCTGCATGCCACAACTAGAGAAAGCCCGTGTGCAGCAACAAAGACCCAATGCAGCCAAAAATAAATAAATTAAATAAAATAAAATAAATTAAAATAAATTACTGGATTGAAAGAAAAGTCTTTGGGACTTCTAGGCAAAAAGAACACATGACTCACAGAGGAAAATATCATTTGATATTGTCAGCAATATTTTATGACAGAAGAAAACAGAGAAACATAATTAAGATACTAAAGGAAAGAAAATGCAAGTCAAAATTTTTATAACCAGCAAAAGTGACTTTCAAGTACTAAGGGAACAGTTATCACTATGCAAAGAACTCAAGAAAAGTTGTCAACAACTTCCTGAGTAATCTACTAGAGAATAAGCTTTAGAAAACTAAAATGACTACAAAGACATATATAAAGATTGCTATGAGCATAAACTAACTGTATGGTTACTTGCAGAACGAAGATTAAATGAAATTAAAAGAGAGATTATAATATTTAATGGCTATATAATATGTTGACACAGTATAACTATTAAAAACAATCAAGAGACTGGGAAGAGCATATACCACAAAACTACCTTCTATTTTGACTCCACAAGAGAAATACACTACACATCTCTTCGAAAGGCTAAAATCACAACAATTCATCATACCAACTGTTGGCAAGTGTTATGGTCTGAATTGTGTGTCCTAAACTTCATAAGCTGAAGCCCTAACCCCCAGTACCTCAGAATACATGGGTCTTTAATGAGATGATTAAGTTAAAAACGAGGTTAGGGTGGGCTCTAATCCAATCTGACCTGTGTCCTTATAAGAGGAAATTTAGACACAAAAAAAGACTACAAAGAAAAGACCATGTGAAGAAGCAACACAGAGGAGCCATTTACAAGCCAAGGAGAAAGACCTCAGGAGAAAACAACCCTGCCAACACCTTGATCTTGCACTTCCACCCTCAAGAGCCACGAGAAAATTAATTTCTGTTGTGTAAGTCCCTCAGTCTATGGTATTTGGCTATGGCAGCCCTAGCAAACTGATCCAGCAAGGATATGAAGCAACAGTAATCCTCACGCAGTTCATGTTAATGCCAAATGGTATAACCACTTTGGAAAACAGTAACAATGTCTTAAAACCTTAAACATACACCTCCCATGTGATCTAGCCATTCCACAACTAGGTACTTACCACCTAAAGTAAAAGCCCAAAGACTTGTACACAAATGTTCATGGCTTATTTGTAATAGCTCCAAACTGGAAACAACCCAAGTATCCATTAACAGATGAATGGATAGACAAACTAGGGTTTCTACAATGGAATACTTCTGGGCAATAAAAGGAATGAACTATTAGTATGCACAACAGCATGGATGAATCTGAAAATAATTATGCTGAGTAAAAGAAGCCAAACAGAAACGAAAACATAGTGTATAATTTCATTAACATAAAGTTCCAGAAAAGGTATACTAATCTATAGTGAAAGAGCAGATCGGTGGTTGCCTGGTGACAGGAAGGGGTTACTAAGGTGCACAAGGAAATTATGGGCTGATAGTGATAGATATGTTGGTTATCTTAATTGTGGATCCCAAGGGTGAGGATATACATTTCAAAACATATCAAATTATACACTTCAAATGTGTGTAGTTTTCTCTAAGTCAATTATACCTCAATGAAACTGTTAAAAATCTAAACATGTGCATATTACACATTTAATACTACAAAGGAGAAATGGACATAAAATCATCCATCAATAAAGGTTTCTAATAAACTTCTTCCAGGCCTTGACAGATGGAGTAAGTACAAAAGTAAGAACACAGAAAAATATTAAGTTGAGATGAAGAGCAGTTTTAGTGACTAAAGGGTCCCCAAGGGTATTTCTGTGGTTCGGGTTTCTTGATCTAGAGGCTGCTCACATGGGAGTACTCACTTTGTCAAAATTCACTGAGCGAAAACATTAAAAAAGCCACTTGAATTCAACAAGGACTACAAATTTTGGCTACTAGATAGATTAAAAGACTGAATACTTCTTTGAAGGATATGCAAATTGGTACCTATTTAGAGTGTTTTTTTATGTTTGTATCATGAGATACAGAAATATTTAGCCTACTAAATACTAACACAAGTACAAAAGGTAAATATGTATCAAGAAGTTTACTGAAGAACTTTTTGTATTCATATGTATAATTTTTGTATTCATCAGAAATCAACTAAATATTTTCAATAAGGAATTAACAAATTATGGCACAACGTACAACACAATGGAATTCTACATATACATTTAACAAAATCAGAGCTATATATACTGATACAGGAAGGCATGCAAGATGTTAAGTTAAAATACCAAAGTGTAACATGATATGTATAGTATACTCTCATTTTTAATAAAAGTGAGTAAGAATAATATAGAGGGTCACTCAACAAACTTTTAATAGTGTTATTTCTGTGAGGGTGAAATTATGGGAAATTTTTGCTCTGTACATTTCATGTCCAGAACGGCTTCTACCTTTGAAGTAAGTATTGGCAGGTAGATTCTCAACCACTGTGCGACCAGGGAAGTCCCTTATTTAAATATTAATCATGCAGTGTGGCCACAATTTTTGCAGTTTGAGGTGTGACAGCAAAACCAGCACGAATTTCTTCCTTCTTCACAGTTTCACAAATAGATTTGTTCTTACTGAAGATCTTAGCAACCTCAGCATATGATTTTTTTTCCTTCTTTAAGTTGAGAATTTTCACCTTTTCACTTAAAGGAAGCATTTTATGGCTTCTCTTTGGTACATCCGAATTGCCAGCATCGCTACTCTTGTGCTTTGGGGCCATTACTAAGTAAAATAAGGGTCATATCCCATGAGCATAAGCCCTGGGATACCACGACAGTTGGTCTGATAACCAAGACGGCTACTGAGTGACTAACAGAAGGGATACACTGGACAAAGGGATGCTTCGTGTCCCTGGCTGTATGGCACAAGATTTCATCACTCAGAATGACATGTAATTTAAAACTCATGAACTGGGACTTCCCTGCTGGCCCAGTGGTTAAGAATATACCTGCCAATGCAGGGGACATGGGTTCGAGCCCTGGTCTGGGAAGATCCCACATGCCGCCGAGCAACTAAGCCTGTGCACCACAACTACTGAGCCTGCGCTCTAGTGCCCGTGAGCCACAACTACTGAGCCCGCATGCCACAACTACTGAGCCTGTGCGCCTAGAGCCCGTGCTCCACAAGAGAAGAAGCCACCGCAATGAGAAGCTCACGCACCACAATGAAGAGTAACCCCCGCTCGCCACAATTAGAGAAAGCCCGAGCACAGCAACGAAGACCCAACGCAGCCCAAAAAATAATTAATTAATTTTAAAGATAAATAAATAAAATAAAACTCATGAACTCACAATTGGTGTCAGAAGTAAGGGCTGTATTGGGGACTGTGCCCTCAAACCGTGCAGTTGGCTAACTCCGGGAGGGTATCAGTCAGCGTATCAGAGGGTATCAGTTTTCTTGCAAATTAAAAGAGTTTATAATGTACATGTAATCTCTTCCTTTCTGTTGGTTCCTTCTCTGACTATAAATATGGCCTATCATCCCATTCTTTAAGAGAAAATGAAAGCACACCCCCTCTGTCTTCTTTTCTCTCCACTGACTGCTTCAATCCTTCTCTTCAAGTCTTCTCAGTAAGGGAAGTTCAGAACTGAACCCTAAAATTTTCTTATCATATTCTCATAAACCTGCTATATAAAGTTTCTACTCCTCCTGGAAGGGAAAGACAAACAGGGAATACAAACGATTTCTACAGGCACAGCCTCATATTTATCTGAGCTGCAATAAGAGATGAAAACAATTAAGAATCTTCTGGCCAGGCCCGTGGTTTCATCCTGAGGCCCCCAACTACTGGCACCTGCTTCTCCAGTCTTCGACATACTCCCTGGAACTGCGCTCATTTAACAAACTTATTTTATTACTCAAAAAGAGGCTGCTTAGTTTGGCTATAGTCACCTCAGCCTTGTCTTGCTTCGGGCTTCCAAATTTTAAATAGCACTACTTAACATCTGGGCAGACTGAATTCCCTGCCCTACTAGTTAATTAAGGGTCAAGTATTCCAGAGTGGTAGTCAGATATGTTCAAAACTGAAAAGAAAAATCGTTTTTAAATCAGTATGACCAAAGACCTTATAATTTGAACATTAAAGTTTCATTAAAAAAATCAAATAAACAAGGGACACCCACCCCCTCCGAGGGAAAAAAAATGAAAGACTTCACAAGAGTCGTGTACTATCTTTAGGATACAGATCCTTAGTGGAATTCAGCATCCTTAAGTGAGATTCAGAAACTATGCACACTACCTAAAGCTTTCCACTTCTGAAAAGAGGCACATGCTGTTTGTTTTACAGCAAGTATGCAGTTTTCCACCTATTTCAGTGATTTCTCAGAGTAGAGAGTTTAATACTGAATTCTCACAAAGCACCCATCATCACCCCTTGCAGACTATTACACACGGCTAACTGGCCTCCCCACATCTGCTCACACCTCCCATCAATCTCTGCTCCACTCCACTCCACTCCAGGGTGATCTTCCCCAAAACTTAATAAAAGAATCTGATCTTCTCCCAGCAATGGCTTTCTGGAGCCTTTAGGATGAAGCCAAAATCCTTACAAGACCCTCACTCACCATGTGGCCCTAGTCACCATGTCCTGCTCTCCCCCTGCATACGTACACTTCAGCCTTCTGGGTCTGCTTGTACAGGAACCCCACTCTCCCCAGGCATGCTCCCTCCCTCATAACTGCGCCCTCTGCCTCCTACATCCTTCCCCTACGCTTCCGCCAGACTCTACCCATCCCTCAGGCTGCAGATTTCACAGTACCAAAGAGGTCTTGGCTGGCACAAACGAAGTAATAAACAGCCACACGTGCCCACATCAGACAACCCACCTCTCACAGCACCAACTACTCTTGTTCAATCTGTCTCCGCTCAACAGGAAGCTTGAGACAGAAACCATGATTTTCTTATCCCCTGCTATGTACGCGGTGCTTCTGCACATATTTTGCTGAATGAATTGAGTCTAGAAGCATAAACTATACTGACCTTAAAGGCTTCAGTCCATTATTAGTTCTAATTATATAATCTTATTAAAATTCCTTTTCAAGAATCCCTCACAAAAGAGGTTTCTTTCAAGTGAAAGTTTGTCATTAAAATACTACACAGGTTTGTAACAATAAAACCAGCATACAATTTTTGAGTATTTAAAGAGCGTACGTTTTCACTAAGGATTCAGAGTAGAAAGAATATAAACGCAAGAGTTAACGGCCGCCTAATGAAGTTTCATTTTAATTTCTGAAGTCAATTAATACCATGCCCAAAGGGCATTATAACCACAACCAAGAAACCTTTTGTTAAGCATAGGGTCAAATCTATGTTCAAACATGTGCTAAATTTTAATGCTTTTTTAAGGAATAATTTCCCTCATAAGAAGTTGATTCCTTTATAAATAGTATCTATCAGATTAGAAACTAGCGATTAACATTGTGGCCTAAGTTAAAACAAAGAAAACAGGTCACCATAAAAATTAATCCTCTTCATAGTTTATAGTTAAAATTATCTAAGACTAAAAGAAAAATGCGGGCTTCCCTGGTGGCGCAGTGGTTGACAGTCCGCCTGCCGATGCAGGGGACGCGGGTTCGTGCCCCGGTCCGGGAAAGATCCCACGTGCCGCGGAGCGGCTGGGCCCGTGAGCCTTGGCCGCTGAGCCTGCGCTCCGCAGCGGGAGAGGCCACAGCAGGGAGAGGCCCGCGTACCGCAAAAAAAAAAAAAAAAAAGAAAAGAAAAATGCCCAGCAAGGATTTCCCAAGTGTAGAACTGGCTGAATTCACTTCTAAATGAGAAACTATTTAGAACAGATAAACTACCACAGACCCCAACTTCATTTTCCCCACACCTGAAAAAAAAAATTAAGAGTGATTGCTCTGGCCAAAGCCTACAGCCCAAAGCATGAGGAAGAACTGTGGAAGTCCTCACTGTATATTTATGTTTGATCCTTTCATACATCTGTCCTATATCCTTAATGACCTCAACTAAGTTCAAGGGCATGGACTCTCTGATACATTCTCCTATCACCAGAACCTAGCAAAGAAAAGGAAGTAAATGAACACAATGAATACAGTAACAGCAAGATAGTAGGTCAGGCCACAGCCCAAATTTACCTATAAGCCAACTGTAAGTCTTACATATGTCCGATAGTTCTAAATACAATGTACGCAAGCCATTCATTACAAATTAGATTATTTACCCACTCTTTCCTGATGCCAAGTGTCAATTCGGTGTTGGATCAACCCTCCTACCTTTTGAGCGGCCTATTTCAATCACCCTCTTTCCTTCTTTACTGGCTCCTTCCTTTTATTTAAATACATTCAAGTCTCTCCCGACTTGAATAAACGTTCTCTGGACCCCATGATCTCTTCTACCTTCTAGCTCTCTCCCTCAAGTCCCTTTATATCCAAACATCTTGAGAAAGTGGTCTGCATTTCTTCACCTCCTACTCACCCCTTAGTCATACATGCATGATGTGAGTGAAGCAGTGAATTACTGAGCCATAAAACTGAAGATGAAAATAATCTGTGGACAAAACCATTACACAGTCATTTAAACAGTTCAAGATTTATAAACAGAAACGTACCCAAGTCTCTTTCCCAGCTAGAGCTTCTCCTACCACTCCCATTTTATATCTAGCCCACCTGCCTCCCACTTTAGCTATACGGTGGCAAGACCTAAACCCTCACCATGCATTTCTGCATATGTCTTGCTCCTTGGGTTCCCGCTGCTTAGAATGCTTTTCCAACCTTTTGTTCATTTAACTCTTTCTCATTCTTCAAGCCCAAACTCAAATGGCATCCCCTCTCTGTAACTTTCCCCAGCCTCTCACCCCAATAAAACTACTCCTTTAACTGTGTTCTCAAAACACTTAACTCAGACTTCCCTGATAGCAGGCAACACATCATATTCTATTTTCTTGCCTGCCTGTCTCCTCAGCTGAACTGAATTACTGGAAGGCAGAGACTGTCTTAAAGGAAAGCAAAGATCTGTGAAACCCCTAAAATTGTATGCAAAATTTCACATATCTTTTGTTTTTGGAGAGAAACTCTGTAGCAGTTATCAGTTTCTCACAGAGGCACGTGACTCCGAAGAATTTAAAAATACTTCCCCCTAAATTAGCACAGTACCTGTCACATACCAGAGACCCATTAAGTGCCTATTAAATTGTCATCAATATACAGCAGAAACTAACACAACATTGTAAAGCAATTATACTCCAATAAAGATGTTTAAAAAAAACTGTCATCAATATACTTGCAAAGTGACTGCACAGTGATGAATCTAAATATTTATTTGCGGGGAGAGAAGAAACAAATCTTGCTTACAGAATTCTAAGTAACATGTCATCACTGCCCCCTCCAGGAGGTGGAGCTTAATCCCCCCATGCACATGTGCTCACACAGTCCTTGAGGGTGGGCCGCTTAGTGACTTGCTTCCAAAGAACAGAACGGCAAAAGAGAAAAAGAGTAACATCACAGTGAAGAAACCTGGCTAACACCACCTTACTAGTGATGAAGGTTAACCTTACCCATGATGTAGTGTAGGCATCAGAGCCCCTTGATACAATGTGTCAAGAAGGGCATTTCACTCCTTCTTGAAAAAAGTCCAGTATTCTTTCCCAAAATCCATCACCTCGGGATAACCATGACAAAACCATCGGACCAACCCAAACTGAGGAACGGTCTACAAAATGCCTGACCAGTACTCCCCCAAACTGTCAGGGTCACGAAAAACAACGAAATGTTGAAACTGTCACAGCCCAAAGGAGACTAAGGAGATGTGACAGCAAAATGTAATTTGCTTCCCTGGACTGGATCCTGGAACAGAGAGAAGATACAAATAGGAAAACTGGTGAAATCCAAATGAAGTCTGGAGTTCAGTTAATGGTAACGTACACCGTTACAGTATGGTTTCTTAGTTGGGACAAACGTGCCATGATAATGTAAGGTGTTAACAACGGAAGAAGCTGGGTGAGGAGTATACGGGAACTCTCTGTGCTTTCTTTACAATTTTTCTGTAAACTTGAAATTATTCAAAAATAAAAAGCTTATTTTGTAAGAGTCTAGTTTCATCTAATTACAAACTTCTCAGATTCATAGTCTCCAAACTTCAAAGAACTATTAGCTAACACATCAGTTGTCCAATCTCCACTAAGTTACATTAGACATGCCATAAGGGGTGTTTTACTCAAACCAAAGCAAAAATCTGTCAAGTCAATTATAATTATGAAAATTAGAAATTACAACTTAGAACTTAGTGATTGGCATCTATTTCTTGATAATGAAGCTTCAAATGTGTAATTGGTGACATTTAAAATCTGAACCATTCAACTCTCTACATTCAAGCATTCACAATGCACTACAACACAATGAGTGGGGAAAGACAGACCAACAAACAATAATAAATGGTTAGATGCCACGACAGGGGATACCGGGTGCGATGGGAGCACAGAGCAGGAGCACTGGACTGTCTGAGGGCGAGTAAAATGGACGGATCAGGAAAAGTTAAGTTACAATGAGATCTGAAGGATGGGAAGCACTTGCCAAGAGAATGTGGATTGAGTGTACCAGGCAAAGGGAACAGCCTACACAAAGACCTACAAGTGAGAGAACATGGCCAGTTGTTCAGTATGGCTTCAGCCTAAAGTGCTAAGCAGGACATGACAAGCAATGAGGCAGCTCAGTTTTTCACTCTGCTTTTGGGAGTTGTGCCTAGAAGCTTGGCCTAGAGTTTCTTTAGCTTCCCCAACAATTCTGAAGCAGCTTAAAACCTTTGTATTTAGTTAATTATTTGCCATAAAGACTGACCAACAAAACTGCTCTTATGAAGACAGTTAGCCTCCACACCGTAACATTCAACAAAAACTTAGCGTTTAACCACAGGTCTCTGTGCTCAATCCTATCTACACAATTATCTTTCTCCCCAGTATGTGCAAAAAGACAAAGAAGGCAGGTTTATAAAATGTATAGATGGCAAAAAGTGGGCAGACATTGCTAACACAATGTTTTAAGTCCTACACTTATGCTCAAATGTATCAATTACACAAACACAGGTAGAGATGAACCAGGAGAAAAGGAAGGAATGGAGGGAAACAATAATTACCACCACTCTAATCTCACCATACTGACACAAGCCAAATATATAAAATAAACCTCTCAAGCCTTCCCCTTCCTGCATCAGAGGCCCCACCTGACAGTAGAACATATGGCTAAAAGTGTGGAGTTGTGAGGCCAAACTGCAGGGTGCTGAAGCCCCACTCCACTACTAACTGGCTCTAGGACACTAGGCATATTACTTAGCCTCTGTGTGCCTCAGTTTCCTGCCTTGTGAAATGTGGATATTACCAGTCCCTATCTAATGAGTCAGTGTGACGTTTAAATGTAGTTAATACACTATTAACCATCACTGTGAGCTATTATTAATAGGCACTATATATCGATACTACCCAAAGTGTATGTTCTCTGTGCCCTCACTGAATGGCCAGCCTGTTCTCTCCTCCCTCAAGAAAGTATGTCAGAGAGTAACAACCATTATCTTGAATCTACTTGATCTACTCCGTATGATTTAAGTAAGTCATTCTCAAATCTTAGTTTACTAATGATAATATATTCTGTACACAGTAATAACCACACTTCAGTGTGTTACAACATCTAGGAGAAATGCTGATCTAGACTGTGACAGAAATGGATAACTGCCTACCTCACACTGCCCCACCTCACCTCTTGCTAACAAAACCCTGGTTTTGTTTGGATATCAGTTGGCCATGCACTTTAAGGGGGATTGGGCCCAACTCCACTCTCTGGACCAGCAGCACTGGCATCACCCACAAACTTGTGAAAAATGCAAATTCTCAGTCCCCAATCCAAATGTACTAAATCAAAAAATCTAGGGATAAAGCCCACCAATCTGTGTTTAAGTTCTCCAGGTCATTCTGGTGCACACAAGTTTGAGAATCATTGACCAAGAACCACTGAGCTAATAATGGTAACTTCTAACTCTTGTCAGTGATTGGTTTAGGAATGGGCATGTGACAATTCTGACCTAAGAGGGTTACTTCGGGAAATTCTGCTTATTCTTAAAAATGAACACACATACACACACACACACTAAAGAACACAAAGAAGGGACCTTCTCTCTTCTAGCCTCTAAATGTTGTTGACTAGAGGTTTGATGTTTAGAACTTCTGCGGCCATCCTGTAACTCTGAGAGGGTAAGCCAAGTCTATCTGCCACACTGGGTCCTTGATATAATCAAGGTGAAAAAAATAACCAATTGTGAATCTACTCTTCCATGAGACCTCCTGCTATTTGAGATAATGTTTCATCAAATATAAGATACAGCAGTGGTAGAATGCATCACTATTTTATAAGTCATCAAGGAAGGGGGGTGCTGTCAACTACACTGACATGCTATTCACCTAAATGTTCAAAATGTCTCAATTTCAGGAATGTTCAGATATGAAGAAAAGGTACATCTCCCAACTGAAAACAGTAAATTCCTTATTGTTTAAGCCAAATAAGAAGAGGTTTCCTGTTGCTTACTGCTATAAAAACATCGTAATTGTTTTAAAAGGATATTATTTTCAATTCTGGGTCTTCACTAAGACACAGAATACATGAAAGATGGGCAAGAATAATGGTGCGGAATTTTGAAATACAAAGTAAGAGAAAGTAAAATACTTAGACTGAGAAAAGAAAGTTTAGAAGAGGGCATCATGACTGTCCTCAAATACCTGAAGGGCTGGAATATTGAAAAAGGATTAGACCTTATCCAGATAAAGCTGGGAAAGGCAGATTTTAACCTAAGGAATGAAATCTACCAATGGAAGAGTTGTCTTAAAAAATGGTCCATGCGCTCCAGCAGAAACATAACAATTACTTGAAAAACTAAGTGTATGATTCCTGTACTTGTTGAGAAGGTAGATCTGAATACCTCCAAGGACCCTTTCAACTATAAGATTCTAAAATACTAGAATATAGCAAAGGTAAGAAAACTCATTAAAACACAAAATCAAATCAAAACTGCCAATAGGACCTGATCTAGGCAGAGTACCTAGGAGAAATTAAATTCAAGAAATCAAGGTATCTTTGGGGGGTGGAATTCACAACCCTTGCAGGGTTATAAGATGACTACAGCAGCTCTAAGCATCAAATCAACAAGCAACAACATCTACAGGCTAGAAGAAAGAAGGTCCCTTCTTTATGTTCATTTTTAAAAACAAAGACTTTCAAAGATCTACCCACTTCCGATCTAAACTCCTGTGGCTGGGATTTAAAGTTAACTCTCCACCACCACCTACCTTGACACAGCTTCCACTCCAAAAGGAGTCTACTCAGTGTCCACATCCCAAGCTATCCATAACCCTCCCCTAAACCCACCTCAGCCTAATTCCTGTCTAGTGCCTTTGTTCAGGATGTCCCTACAAACCTAGGATGGCATTAACCCTTTTGCCCATCTGAAATTTGCAAAACTTGAAAAGTGCAACCAAAATACCCAGTCCCACGGTTAGGATGGACCCCGTGATTCTTCTGCCAGTAACTGCCAACAACTCCCATAATGCACAGCACAACTCCCTCTAGACTGAGACTGCACTTACTCAAGAGGGCAAGACTTAGCACCTGACTGTTCTTTCAGATGTTTTTATTTTTCCAATTATAATGTAAACACATTCAGGGGCCCCCACAGTTCTTTACAATGTTGGGAGCATTTTAAGCCCTTAATAAACCTTACTGATTAGTCAATCACTTTAGAAACTACAACAGATCTTTCAGGAGTTTAATATTTAATATATTTATATAATGGTAAATTTATTAAACTATATCATCAAGTTTATATAATGGTAAATTTATTAAACTATATCATATCCTCTATATCAACTATATCATCAAGTACCTGTGACTCAAAATTCTGGTTGGCTGAACTAACAAAGAAGGAAAGTAAAGAATAAAGGGCCTTTGTAAAAGGGAATTGTACTTAGTTATCCAGGTCACGGCAAATACATGAAGCTGAATAAATGAAAAGGAAAAAGAAAGCAAACTACAGAAGGATCAATCTCATCTTATCCTACTCTGCAGAATGTCATATCTGAAAAGTAATCCAACTCCATCATTTTTTATATATAAAAATAGTGACTCAGAAAAATTAAGTGATATGCCCAAGGTTAAAAAAAAAAAAAAAAGCTCCTTTCTAAAAATTTTCCAAGTCAGGAAACTTCCTAATTGTAAAAGAAAACTAAAAAAGGAAGCCTCTAGAGTGTTTTAAAAGAATGAACAGAGAAATGAATCCAAGAGTTAAGGTACAAAAAGTTGAGGGAGGGAGGGAAAAGCAGGTAATACAAGTGGACTGTATTAAATTAAATAGGAATATATATGCCTACCACATAGTAAACCCCAAAAAAAAAGTCTCCTTCTCCTAGTCCATAAGATATCCTGAACTCTCTGAAGCTTTATGGCCTTAATATTCTAAATGGTGAATAAAGATTCACCAAGGTCATGACTTAAAGTAGAATGCTCCTGACCAATTGTGGAAGGGGAAAAAAATCCTATTTTTTTTACTATAATCAGGTAGTACATAGTTTCACTTCAAATTTCACTTAAAGGCAGCTAAATTAGAATCTGAAAATGGTTTTATACTGACACTGTGACAGTGAAAATTTACAGAACATACTTTCTTCTCCACAAACTACAATATAAGAAACTCATTTTATTTGTTTGTTTTTGGCTTATATAAAAGTGTGACTTTAGACTTTCCAAAATTTTTAAGACATTACAAAAGGCCTATTGATTAACCCAGTGAGGCACTGAACTTCAAAGTTTTAAGGTGATCTGTCTGACTGACACTTGGGATCCAGAAAAAGAACTCTGTAATGAACCAGAAACCACTACCCATTTACTTAGATGTCACATCCAACGGCCAAGTGCTAGCAGAACTCCGTAGGACAAACATGTAAAACCTCAGAGACATTTTTATGCATTCACCAGTGATCTCATTCTCAGCCCAGCTAATCTGTTTGGACCATGGGCCTCCAAAAATATCACTTTAGGAAAAAGGAAACAGTTCTTCTTTAAAGAGAAACGGTTTATTTTACCCAATTTGTTTCCCCTTACATGAAAACAAGGAGAATAGAACCCTTTACTAATACAATACCAAACCAAACCCAAGTGATCATAACCTAAAATTATTTTCTAATAAAACCAAGGACATTTAAAATGATCAAGAAATAAACAAATGGGCTTCCCTGGTGGCTCAGTGGTTGAGAGTCCGCCTGCCGATGTAGGGGACACGGGTTTGTGCCCCGGTCCAGGAAGATGCCACATGCCGTGGAGCGGCTAGGCCCATGAGCCATGGCTGCTGAGCCTGTGTGTCCAGAGCCTGTGCTCCGCAATAGGAGAGGCCACAACAGTGAGAGGACCGCATACCGCAAAAAAAAAAAAAAAAGAAAAAAAGAAATCAACAAATAATTTAGAAATTGTTAGAACACATTAAATCATACTTTGTGAGGGTCAGTCCTAATAATTACCATTCTTTGAAACTTTTTAAAAAATAGTTTTTTAAAAAAAATACAGTGCTGGGGCTTCCCTGGTGGCACAGTGGTTGAGAATCTGCCTGCTAATGCAGGGGACACGGGTTCGAGCCCTGGTCTGGGAGGATCCCACATGCCACGGAGCAACTAGGCCCATGAGCCACAACTACTGAGCCTGCACGTCTGGAGCCTGTGCTCCTCAACAAGAGAGGCCACGATAGTGAGAGGCCCGTGCACCGCGATGAAGAGTGGCCCCCGCTTGCCACAACTAGAGAAAGCCCTTGCACAGAAACAAAGACCCAACACAGCAAAAATAAATAAATTAATTAATAAACTCCTACCCCCAACACCTTAAAAAAAAAAAATACAGTGCTTTTAAAAATACAGTTGCATATAAAGTATAAGCACTGCACAGCATTTATTACCCAAGATAATGTATTACAAAGCCTATTTCCATATGCACTTAATTCTAATAAATAATTACTGTTGCAGGAAAAATGTGACTGGCACATCAGAGACTTTGCCTTTTTTATGTTTCCACTGTCATTTTCTGAGTTCTCACCTAGTATAAAGAGCTCAAAAAATACACCCAAATCTGCATGTACCATGTCTTAACTTGGTCACACAACTAACTATGTCCTGCATCTACTGGAGATAGACATCCATGATAAAATTAAGTTCCATAATAAAATCTGAGGGCAAAACTCTAAAAACGCATAGTGAGTAACAAAATACATGAATACTGAATTTGGTAGTGGTACTTATTCGGGTGGGATAGAATACATATGATTTTGTTGTTTACATGGTCTGTTACTCATTTTTTTTAGTTTCTGACATCACCACCACTTCTGTAGTACTTATTTTGTGCTAGGCACTGCCTCAGCACTTTAGATACATTAACTCACTTCTTTTACCTATGTTACCTCATTTCACAGTTGAGGAACTGAGGCAGAGAGAGTTCACTGATGTCCAAGGCACCCACAGTCACAGAGTTAAATGAAGGGTTTAAATTTTACTTCGTTCTAAATCTTCTCTGCTGTCCCTGGCCCAGCTCTCCCTGAAAAATGCATGCAAAACAAAAGGACAAACAAACATAAAAAAGACAACCCTGGGACTTCCCTGGCGGTCCAGTGGTTAAGACTCTGCACTTCCACTGCAGGGGTGGTGGCTGTGATCCCTGGTCTGGGAACTCAGATCCCACATGCTACGTGGCACCGGGATCGGGGAGCGCGGTGGGAGACAGCCCTCCCTCAGCCCCACGGTTCTGGTAGGTTACAGACACGTGTTTCTGAACAGTAACGTGAAGGTAAGTGTCTGGAGGAGCGACGCTCATCTCAGGTCCCCCCTCACCATCTCCCCTCTAAAATGAGAAGCATGCGCGTGACCAAGCCGGCACTACTTCCTACTTGCTCCCCTACTGAGTTGGCCTATTCACAGCCAGAAAGCCAACCTTCCCGCAGGCTTCCACTTCAATTCCGGCACACGAGTGAGGTTTGAAAGTGCCTCAAGCAGAGCCAACCGTTCTCTGATCCTTTACAATATCAAACTCTGCAATTGTGTGTCATAGCAGCCGTGCCAGAATGAGGGCAATTACTCGAGGCACCTGCTAGACTTCTCCCTTTTCTCCACCCCTGGTGTTCAGCCTCTTTTCCCAGCACTTACTCAGAGCTGTCGTTAGCCTTTTCCCCTTGGTTTTTACCGCTCCTACATTTATGTTATTCTAAGTCTTCTCCCTTATGGATTCCTACGGGGAAAATGAAAGGTTTGAGAGGAAAAGTAAAAATAATAAAATGAAATGAAATGAAATGAAAATTCAAGAGAGTCTTGTTTTAAGTCACTGTTTTCAAAAGGTATATGGCTTTGTTCCTTTCAAATAAACCAAGCATCAAAACATAAGGAATATATGGCCCAAGTATACTAAATAAATACACACATATATGCCACAAAAGTCAGGGTCATCTTTCGTTCTTAAGATCCCTCCTTGTTTTCTATCCACTAGTTTCTAACTACACTGCTCTTCTCTAGTCACATAATCAACTATTTCTTAAAATCCATTTGTCAGATATGAAACATTAGAAACAACATCAGCCTTGGACCTCTGTGACGTGGCTCCTAGATCACCACCATCACTTACTTATGAAACATTTTAATGTCATTAAAGTTTTGTTTACCTCCCCAATGGGGTGTTCAAAGGAGATAATGTGTCACGAAAGAACTAGAGGTGCCACAAGGGTTAGGACATACCTTCAGTCCAAAAAAAATCCCCTGAAGCAACACGTATAGTAAGTAATCCAACCTTTCCCTTGGTAATTACTGTCTTAAGCAGAGAAGTGCAGACCCACTAACTCTTATGCTTTTGTGGAGAATTTGAACCAAATTACATTTCAAGTTGAAGCTTCGATGAGCAAAGTGAGGGGCAATGAGGTACAGCTGGGAAGACGGCAAGCCGTCTACGGTCACAGCAAGCTTCAGGTTCACTTCATACAAACCATAACTGTTTTCTATTTTTTTCCCCAACTCAGTCTTCAGAATAAAGGCAACGAGTTAACTCCTAAGTAACTCCTAAGTAACACTCCTGAAAAATTAACAATGAATTCCAATCCAGTATTAAAATGACTGATCAGGGACAAAAGTAGACAAAGAAGAGCAGAAAAACATTATATATTCTTGCATCCAAGGGCCTCAAATTTTTGTCCAAATGGTCATTTTTAGTTCATGTATAATGCTAGAATTTGTCTTCTTCTGAATACACTCTGTGTTATACTGTCTCATGTTACATAAGAGGGCAGTAAGGTCTTCAAAAGCCACACGCAGTGGTCACTGTCTAATGTTTTGCCAAATGATGCCGTATTTGCAAGCTGATTATAAATGCATACTATCTACCAACTAGATAAAAAAACATTCTAGCTATATTTCAGTTTTGCCAGTAGATGCATAACTATAAAACAATAAATCAAATCATATTTACCACTGCCTTGGGTTATTTCAGAGGTGCATTTAAGCAGAGGGGAAAAAATCCAAAAATATGGCCTTAAGCTACAAAGATCACACCGCACCAAACCTTATTAAAATCTTATACGTAGGGCTTCCCTGGTGGTGCAGTGGCTAAGAGTCCGCCTGCCAATGCAAGGGACATGGGTTCGAACCCTGGTCCAGGAAGATCCCACATGTCGCAGAGCAAATAAGCCCATGTGCCACAACTACTGAGCCTGTGCTCTAGAGCCCACGAGCCACAACTACTGAGCCCACGTGCAACAACTACTGAAGCCCATGTGCGTAGAGCCCATGCTCTGCAATAAGAGAAGCCACCGCAATGAGAAGCCCGCACACCACAAAGAAGAGTAGTCCCTGCTCGCCACAACTAGAGAAAGCCTGCGCGCAGCAACAAAGATCCAACGCAGCTGAAAATAAATAAATAAAATAAATAAATTTTAAAAAAATCTTATACGTAGTACTTACTATTTATTTAATCTTATATTTGATAGGAAAAAACATTAACACTACTATTCAGTCAACAACAATACTGAAAATAGAGTAACAGAAACTGTAGTGATTGCCAGGGAGACAAGCAAGCCAATTAAATAGGCAAAGGACTTCAACAGACATTTCCCCAAAGAAGATATACAAATGGACAACAAGCAAGCTCGACATCATCAGTCATTAGGGAAATGTAAATCAAAACCACAGTGAGATACCTTCACACCCACCAGGATGAATTTAATGAAAAAAACAAGGAAAGTAACAAGTGTTGGCAAAGATGTGGAGAAACTGGAACGCTTGTTCATCAGCTGCTGAGGAAAACAGTTGGCAGTTACTCAAAAAGTTAAACACAGAATTACCATATGATCCTGCAATTCCACACCTATACCCAAAAGTGAGAGAAGGGATTCAAACAGTTATTTGTACACCAGTGTTCACAGCAGCATTATTTGCAAAAGCCAAACAGTGCAAACAATCCAAATGTCCATCAATGGATGAACAGATAAACAAAAAGTAATATATATCCATACAATGGAATATTTTCCAGTTTTAAAAAGGAATGAAATTCTGATACATGCTACAAGACAGATGAACCTCAAAAACATGCTAAGTGAAATAAGCCAGACACAAAAGGACAAATGTATGATCCCACTTATATCAGGTATCTAGAATAGGCAAAGTAGAACAGGGGCTTGGGAAGGAAGCAATGGGGCATTGTTGAATAGGTACAGAGTTTCTGTTTGGGAAGACGGAAAAGTTCTGGAGACGGATGGTGATGATTATTACACAACATTGTAAACGTACTTAATATTACTGAATTACACTTTAAAAATGGTTAAAACAGTAAGTTTTAAGCATATTTTACCACAATGATAAAAATCTTAAATGGAATATTTTATGTTAAGTATTTTACCACTCTATTTTTTCAATATAGAAAGAGGAAGCAAGAAAATAAAGTCTATGTGATCTCACAGATGTGTGTAATAAAATTTCTCCTGTATAGACATAAAAATGAAGTCTGCAGCTTCTAGTTGGATCTGATATTAGGTCTGGGTTAGTAACTAGTACCCCAGGATAGCCTTAATAAACAAGGGTGACTTCAGCTCCTGATTATTAGATAATATCTGTACTGAACAAAAAATACAGTGCGCTTGCTACCCTATGCAATAACTCAAAATGTTAAACACAGGATTATCATAGAACCCAGCAAGTCCACTCCTAGGTACATGTCCAACAGAAATAAAAACAGCCCACACAAAAAACCTGCACACAAATTTTAACCGCACTATTTGTTAATCAAATAGGAGAAACAACCCAAACGTCCATCAACTAATAAATGGATAAACAAAATGTAGTATATCCATACAGCTGGATATTATTCAGCCATAAGAAGGAATGAAGTACTGATACAGGCTACCGCAGGGATGAACCTTGAAACTTTATGTAAGAGTCAAAGAAGCCATTCAGAAAAAAGTACACATTGTATGATTCCATTTATATGAAATGTCCAGAATAGGCAACTACTCCGTAGAGACAGTAGGTCAGTGGTTCCCAGGGGTTGCAGGAAAGGGAGAAGGAGGAGTGGCTACAACGGGTTGGGGTTTCTTTTCGGAGGGATGAAAATGTTCTAAAATTAAATTGTGGTGATGGTTGTACAACTCTGTGAATACACTAAAAACACAGAATTAAACACTTCAAATGGGTAAATTTTATGCTGTGAATATATCTAACGCTGCTAAAAATAACTGTTGCCAGTCAACATTCTGATCATCATCTCAAGCGCTAAAGCAAAATCTCAGAGGGGAAGAACAATAGCATCTGAACACACAGGACATTCAACTCTTGTTTGTTTTTTTAAGTCTTTGCCATGTTAGGAAATATTCCTAGGTTTGAATAATTTAAATGATATTCTATTCTATCACCCTTCACAATGGCTACTCCAACTTAAGGATTTAGATGAGCAACGTTGAATTCTTGACTCTAACTGGTTAAGAAATTACCAAAAAAAACAAGAGAACAAGAAAATACTTTGTCCTCTTTACATACATTGTTCTTGAGTTCCTGAAGTCTATTTTGTCATAGATGTAACGTGCTTTGTCAGGTGAAGGGACAGACTGCATAAAGAAGAAAGGATGGGGCTTCCCTAGTGGCGCAGTGGTTGAGAGTCCGCCTGCCGATGCAGAGGACGCAGGTTCGTGCCCCAGTCTGGGAAGATCCCACATGCCGCGGAGCGGCTGGGCCCGTGAGCCATGGCCGCTGAGCCTGCGCATCCGGAGCCTGTGCTCCACAACGGGAGAGGCCATGACAGTGAGAGGCCCGCGTACCGCAAAAAAAAAAAAAGAAGAAAGGATGTGCTGGAGTACAGGCCACCAAAGAAATCAACTGAACACCGGGCACCTCAGAAAAAAAAAAATGCCATTAAGAATTCTGCTGGTACTAGAATTAAGGACATGTATATACATACACAGATGTGCACACACACATACAGAAACCAAGCTAATTCAAAAAATGGCTGAGAGAAAAAAAGAAAAATCAGCCCAGGAAATATTGCCTGTTTCACTACTAATTACCAGAGGTTAAGGAGCTGCATCCCTCAAAATACCATTCCTTCGCTAAGGCACATACTTTAGGTCAGGTTACCCATCATCAGGGGGGTTTCCCTCCACATTTTGCATCCACACAAGTACGTTTTCTCAACAATAACTTCTCATGGCGATCACATGATTATCACAGTGGCACTGACCTCCCTGTTCTGAGTGCTTTGACACATTCATGCCTGCCCCCCAAATAAAATGAGTTTGGTTTACTGTAATGGGATGATTAATATAGAAAGGAGAGTAGGGTTTTTTTCCCCTTTTTTTAACCACAGAAGAAGCTTCCCCATAAATCAATTTTAAACTGCAAAGCTTTTCTTTTCCTTTGCTCCATGGCTGTCTCCAGATATGTTTGCCTACTCAGCAGGAGCAAAAGCCAGAAAGCATGCAGGCCCCAAAGAAAAACACCAAGAATAAAACACTACAGAAGACTCATGGGGGAAAACATTTACTTTAACAAGCGAAACCAGAAGGAGGATTCCTGCAAGTCTTCGCAAGAGTGGGATTGTTTCAAGTCATAGATTTAATTAATGATACCAACTTTCTCATCTGCTATTTAAGTCATTAACATATCTGTAATTTCCGTTTGCCTCATTTGGGGACCAAAAGGTATGATTTTAAGATATAACAGCTTCCAGAGAACGGAGGTGTGTTTCCAAAAGATGGCACAACATTGAGAGAACGTGATTCTGGAGCCAGACTAGCTAAATTCAAACCTGGCACTAAGCTGTCTGACGTTGGGCCACACACGTCTCTGTGCTTCCATTTGCGTGTCTGTAAAATGAATGGGGACAAGAGTACTCACCTCACAGGGTTGCCGCGAGGACTCAGTAAGATGTATGGAAGCGCTTAATGCCTCGCCCGTGGGAGACTCTCAACATAAGTCAGTTGTTGTGATGGTGGTTATTCCAAATATGAGTAAGTTCCTGAACAGTGATCCTTCCTGCCCACTTCTCTGTTGAAGCAGGATTTTCCTTTATTCAACCCACCTCCACCAGTCCCTTAATGCCCCTGCGGCCTCCAGAGAACTAATGTGTGATCGCTCTTATCAACAGCAATCAATGTGGTTATGACACGACCACAAGTCACCACTCGAAGAATTCCGCTCAGATATCACTCTGATAGTTAGTTGCTGGGACATAGGGGAAAAAAAAGGTGGGGGGAGGGAGGGTGAATGTGGCACCTTTCTGCTGTTGGTGACTGGGGATGAGGGGAGCTCTTTCACATTTTTTTACAGATATCAGTATTTTCGTCTGACTTGTTTACAATATATTTTTTGTTTAGAACATACTAAGTTTCAATAAACACTATAAAAAATTCACTTTCAAATTAAAACAACTACTGGTCAGGTACAATTCAAAACATTTCTATAAATTCTATCCTACATGTCATTCTTCTTAAGGATCTAAGGGAACAAAATAACTACAGCTGTCAATGATCTCCTCTCAGTGAATGACAAACCAAGAGGGGACCTGAAATTGCATTAGGAGAACAGGCAGAGGTTCCAGACACGTCCTCTCTACGGGTAAGCCACTCCTCTCTACCCGTAAGCCACTCCTCTCTCTACCAGATGGCAAGTGACACTCCAACAAAACCCACATATTTAAAACACGTGTAGAAATGTTTATTGTACGTTCCCTTCCAAAGCAGCTGCTCAAAAGAATGTACTTGTGCCGCAATAAGGAAATCAAAGTATATGTCCAACTAATGAAATCTTTTACAAGCGGAGCACTGCAGACTCCAACACTAGTAGCTGCCAGCTGCCGCCTAAATACTATTTTCCAACATCTTCTGAAGGCTAGTAGTTACTCAAATAGATTTTTTTAAAGAAAATGAATGCAAAATATTGTAATTATTAGAAGATTATTATAATTAGACATTCTGTTCTTTCCTTTGATTCAAAGAACAAAGTGGCTCTGACTGTAGCAAAGAACACACATGCCTTCCCTTGGTGGCTCATTAATCCACTGAGAGGTTACACTGCCTTACGTCGTGGAGACCCTGCCCTGAGCACTGCTCCAAACCAACTCCAGCTCTCACCTGAGATCTCCTGACAAGTCCTACAGCTCTCTTCAGTAACTCGTTCCTCAAGATCCAGGGAAGCAAAAGAGAAAGGACAACCAAAGGATCTTTTCACTTTCTCAAACGCCCCCAATCCACATTCTGGATAGGAGAATATTTAACTAAAATTCCAAAGTAAGTTAGAATTACCAGGATCCCCCTACGCCCTTTCTAAAACAGGTAAGTGAAAATTTATTTTACAAAAATGCAGGAGGAAAAAAAGGAAATAGAAAGCATTTACAAGATCTGTTCCTCAGATCCCTCTGTAGTAGGTTCTAAAAAAATTTTTTTTGATTCTGATTATCTACTTGAAGATAATTATTTCATTTTGAAAGCAACTTATGATTTTTAAACCCTGTTCACTATGCTTCCCTCTCCTACCAGATCAATGACACCTCAACATCATCACTATACCTCCCGCAGTGTCAACAGTACCAACCGTGCTACTCGGCATTTTTCGTGATCTTTTCTTGACTGTGCAAATAGCATAATGCAAGTACAAAAACACAGGCTTGCAAGCTTATCCTTGTCAAAGAATTAGAGGAATGCTGATTTGCATTTAAAGCCTGACAAATTAATACTAATTTCTGACCTCTGAGACAGACTGCCTCACACACTATTCTGTGAGTGTAAAACTCATTTTACAAGTTCCCAACCTGTGTGCCGAGTGTTCCCAAACGGACATTATCACTGTTTTACACAAGCACTTCTACAAGTTATCCAACTTCAAAAAACTGAAGCATCTCACAGTTGAAATAAACCTGAGAAATGACCTAGTCCAACTGACCAGCATATGCCTATATCCTGCTTTGATGCTTATAATAATTTTAAGGTTGGTATAAATAGGTACTATCATTTCCAGTTTATAGAATCAGAAACTGCGGGTGAGCTGAGTAAATGGCCTAACAAAACAGATAAGTGAGGATCGAACATATTTACTACGTCAAGAATAAATTCCCCTCCAAAGAACACTTAAGCATGTTATTGATGCTTCAAAGGGCAAAAAATGGTTCAAAATACTGGTAAACTGGTGTTTTTATTACAATGTCCCTTTATTTCTAAAATAAATATATATACTTTTTAAAAAATTATGTCAAGCTAAATTTCATATTAAACTGTTTTCCGAAGCATTAAGATACTGCCCCACAGTGCTCCCTGCCACCCCAAAATCCAAGGACTATTGAAAAATCTGGGTGAGAAGCAGATGAGGTCCACTTGAGGCACCCACAGCACTGCACCCGCTGGCACTCAGACCCACAGCGATCAGGGCACCTTAATAAAGCACGAGCATCCCACTGAAAGAAAACCCCCGCAAAGCCTCTAGATCAGAGTGAGAGACCTCCCCTGGCCATCTTCCTGGTTACTATTCTTAGACATCTCAACACTGGGCAAAGCCTGGCACCACTGGCAGCAAGATGTTACTGCTGGCAGCGTGATGGACTCCAGCTGCTCCACTGACAGCCACTTTCACCGTGGCCAAGACTATGAGAAGATAGACGGAGATGGGGAGAGGGCAACTCCCACAGAGCCAGCAGGCCACGTGTGCCAGACGCTACGCCAACATCGACTCATCCAAACCTTGAAAACCCTACCTTGGAGGTAGAGTTCTCACTCCACTGAGGGGCAAACCAAGGCTCTGAGAACTCAGCAATCTGTTCCAAAACCTAAGCCTATGGCACTACGGAACTGAGAAAAATGTGTTATCTGCAGGGTTCAAGTGATGCATAAGGAAGCCCCACGGTATTTCCATTTGTTACAGTGTGACATGAGGTGGAACAGGATGTATAACATCACACAGAACAGTCCAGCTCAAAGACCCTCGCTTATCCCGTGGCAAAGCTGTAGTTTTACCTTTTTCATAAGCTTCATTACAGCATATTTTCACAAACACATAATTTCCTCGTTTGAAGGGTTACTATACCCAGTCAAACTGCCTTCATTTTTAGTCAGAGTGACGTTGGGTCAACCACGAAAGAGAATTTCCAAACCCACTAGGTTAAAGAAAAAATCGTGGATGTTACGGGTTGAACTGTGTCTCCCAAAGAAACATGTGAAGTCCTAACTAACCCCAGGATCTCAGAACGTGACCTTATTTGGAAACAGGGTAGTTGCAGAGGTAATAAGTGAAGATAGAGTCATACTAGAGTAGGCTGGGCCTTAGGCCAATACGACTGGTATCCTTTTAAGAAAAGGAAAATTTAGACACAGACACAGAGAGAAGGACGCCACATGACAACAGAGGCAGATACGAAGTTATGCAGCTGCAAGCCAAGGAATGCCATGGACTGACAGCCACCACCAGAAGCTAGGAAGGGGCAAGGGAGGGTTCTAGCCAGGGTCTCAGAGGGATCACGGCCCTCTGGCACCTTGGTTTCAGACTTCTGGTCTCCAGAACTGTTGAGAATAAATTTCTGTTGTTTTAAGCCACCCCACTGGTTACACTTTGTCACAGCAGCCTTAGGAGGAAACTAATACAATGGGCTGATGTACACTCCAAGGTACTGCCCAACAGAGGCCTCTCTGACATAGAAAGCCTGAAATCTGAGGTCCTTCTTAACTGTAAGCTACACAGAACTGATCCCATCACACCTGGTTTTATAACAGAGATGAGAGCTGACTACAGCACAGAGAGCAGGGTACCGAGCCACAGAGGCCAGGTGGAAGCCAGGTCTTCCACCCAACAGGCAGAAGTAGTAGGAAACCGTCCTACAGAGAGACAGGGTACCCTAATGAACACCATTACAGGCAGAATTACCAAAAACAGACCACAGATATGTATTCCAGTCAAATCAGTAATTTCACATGCTCAACAAGGAATTAGTCTCCTCCAGTCTAATCTTTCAAAAGTTTATCAGCTCTGGGATCGAGTGACCTGTAACAACCTCAAGGATTAATAATATAATATTATGAAACTTTGAAAATTACAAATGGGCCCCCCAAATTAGTATATTAAAAATGGATTACTTCATTACATAGTCTTACTTATGTGGCTTCAGGTGGTCATCAGGCAGTTAGGGAAGAGTACAACGTGAATTCCAATCAAAAAGGAACTTGTTATACACACACATTAAAGTTGAGAAAAAAAGGACACAAAATATCCCAACCATGGAGAAATCACTTTAAAAAATACCAAGTTTTTAAGTACAAACATCTGAGAGGTTAGAAAAAAATAAGAAATGGGAGAGGAGCTTGGATCAAACAAAAAACTTCTAGTTTTACTGTAATTTTGGCTGTAAATAGGAGTGAGACAAAGCACTTACAGACAGTTGTTAAAGTACCAAGTGAACTCTTCCTCTGCTCTTTAATTCTCCAATTTTTGACTGGTTTTGGTTCTGCCTGAGCCTACAGGAGACCAGTCGCCCACAGAACAGGCATCTAGCTAGAGAAGACACATCTAAGGTTAACAGCTGGACTACAAGTTGACAGATGCCTCCTTTATGAAAAGCAAGTAACTCATTATTAATCTACCAATTCCCACCTGGACTTTAGCTACCACACATAGAAAACAGACTTAAATAAACCTCTACATACTTCCAGTTTGTGTAACATTTCCCAGGCAAGAGATTAAAACCACCGCCTGAAACAACCAGACCCTGGGAAATGGTCACCAGCAAACGTCTCCCCAAATTGCTAAGGCTGTTTCCAAGGTTGCAATAGAGACAAGGTTGCACGGAGACAAACAATAAAGAGCATGAGAAGAGTTTGGTTGAAACAGTGCTGTAAGAATGTTGCATTATGAAAATGGGATAGTGGAGTAATGAGGTAATGAAACACGGGGTTAGAGAAGTCTTCTGGAACCATGGACTTCGCACTTTGGTTTAGAAGTTTGGGGTACATTCTGTGAACAAACAGGGACCATTGAAGGTCTTTGATCTGCTGACAGGTTCACAGAACTAAGATCTGTCAGTGTTGTTTGGAAAGGGTGTAAAATGGCTGGTTAACATCTTTCTTTACTGAGGGGATTTTAAAGAATTGTTGCATAGTTACACCATTTATATGTAATATTTTCCTCATCAACTAAAGGGTGGTAAACTCTTTATCCATCAAAAGTTTATACATGCATATTTCATAATAACATTTTTTTCCTTAAAAAAGCTCATACAGGGGCTTCCCTGGTGGCGCAGTGATTGGGAGTCCGCCTGCCGATGCAGGGGACACGGGTTCGTGCCCCGGTCCGGGAAGACCCCACATGCCACGGAGCAACTGGACCCGTGAGCCATGGCCGCTGAGCCTGTGCTCCGGAGCCTGTGCTCCGGAGCCTGTGCTCTGCAACGGAAGAGGCCACAACAGTGAGAGGCCCGCGTACCGCGAAAAAGAAAAAAAAAAAAAAAAAAAAAAAAGCTCATATAAACATTTTAGATTTTTTTGGTGCTAGATAATATGTTTTGACATTTAGACAAGACTGTTTCAAAAGACTGCCTACTTAATGTATTTTTGAACATGGACAATCCACTTTTTATTCAAGCATTTATCAATATGTAAATAAATTACAAAGTGACTATAGTTTTCTTCCTGGCTTCACTTACAATGAGAACTTACAAATCATTTCATTTACAATAATTTAATAGATACACAGTTCTAACTGCTTTAACAATATCACATTTTTATTTGGAGGATTTACTTTGAACACCTAAGCAAGGCATATTTCTACGTATAGAAAGAGGGTTGGATAACAGTTAAATAAAGAAAGAAAATTTGGCCAGGTAGAACCTAATCAATGCCTGATACAATTTTCAATACTGTGGGCCAGGTAGAAAAAGCTGTTAATATCTAACATTTAGTAAGTAAGTGTATCAAAGCTTTATTCTCAGACATTACATGTATTAAGTCTTAATTCTCAAAACAACCCTGTAAGGTAGTAATATCCTCCTCCACAAAGCTGTTCCTGATCTTTCTACCCAGAATAAGCCCCATTTTACCTGTAAGGAAACCCAGGAACAGAGTGGTTAAATAACTGTAACCAGTTAACAGTTGGTCCGGGGCAGGCTTTAGACCCAGCACTTGGCCTCCAAAAGGCACGCTCTGAAGGCCTGGGCTTCTGTGGCCCTCCTTACAGGCAGTGCCTCATCACCACAGGTCAGGCTGTAGGAGAGAGAACTTGGAAGAGCTCTCTTTTGATTTAAACTACTACCTACCTATCCTTTATTGGAGTCATTTCAGATTTGAACACTTGGGTTCTCACTTTCAAATCTGAGACTATAAGTATCACTGTGAAGACCAACACTAGCACTAACTTTTTACAGGACAACAGTTACACTGTGCTGTAGAAGTGGAAGGGACCAATTTTAAAATAATATTTTTAGGTAACACAATTGGATCCGGTGCCCACCTGCACAGTGTGGCTAGAACACTGGTAAGAGGTATGCCTTGGGACTTCCCTGGTGGCACAGTGGTTGGGAATCCGCCTGCCAATGCAGGGGACATGGGTTCGAGCCCTGGTCCGGGAAGATCCCACATGCCGCAGAGCAGCTGGGCCCGTCAGCCACAACTACTGAGCCTGCACTCTAGAGCTCACGTGCCACAACTACTGAGCGCGTGTGCTGCAAATACTGAGGCCCGCACGCCTAGAGCCCATGCTCTGCAACAAGAGAAGCCACCACAATAAGAAGCCCACACACCACAACAAAGAGTAGCCCCCGCTCAACATAACTAGAGAAAGCCCGTGTGCAGCAGCGAAGACCCAATGCAGCCAAAAGTAAAAATAAAAAATAAATAAATTTACTAAAAAAAAAAAAAGAGGTATGCCTTGATCCAAATGGATTGGCTGTGGGGACATAATTAATATTGCTTCTGTTTTTTAAATTGACAACAGTACTGGGCAAGGAAGAGAAAAAGATTTTGTTTGTTCATTCGTTTTCTGTGTTTAATCAGTGAGTAGGACTATGACGAAATGAAACTATCTGAAGGGTCTGTTGATTTTTTTAAATTTTGATAAAATGCATATGACAAACTTTACTATCTTAACCATTGTTAAGTGCACAGTTCAGAGGCATTAAGCCCATTCACACTGCTATGCAACCATCACCACCATCCATCCACAGAACTCTTCATCTTCCCAGACTGAAACTACCTAACTTCCCATTCCCCCTCCCCCCAGGGCCTGGCAACCACCATTCTTTCTGTCTCTTATGAGTGTGGCTACTCTAGTTACCTCATAAAAGTAGAATCATACAGTATTTGTCCTTTTTTTTTTTTTACCAGCTTATGTCACTTAGCATAATGTCACCAAGGTTCATCCAATGCTGTATCATATGTTAGAATATCCATCCTTTATAAAGGCTGAATAATATTCCATTACACATATGTGCTACATTTTATCTACTCATCCATCTGTGGACAGTGGAGTTGCTTCCACCCTTTGGCTACTATGAATCATGCTGCTATGAACATGTTGTACAAATATCTCTTCAAGCTCCTGTTTTCAGTTCTTTAGGGTAGACACCCAGAAGTGGAATTGCTGGATCATATATAATTCTATATTCAATTTTTTGAGAAACCACCGTTCTGCTTCCATGATGGCTACATAATTTGGCATTACCAGCAACAATGCACAAGGGTCCCAATTTCTCCACATCCTCACCGATACTTGTTATATTCAGGTTTTTTGATAAGAGCCATCTTTTTTTTTTAATTGACGTATAGTTGATTTACAATATCATGCTAGTTTCAGATGTAGTTAGGAGCCATCTTAATTAGTGTGAAGTATTATTTGTTGGATTTTTTTTTGTATTTTTTTTATATAAATGATTTATCTTATTTTATATTTTTTGGCTGTTTTCAGTCTTCAGTGCTGCGCGCAGGCTTTCTCTTGTTGCGGAGAGCGGGGGCTACTCTTCATTGCGGTGTGCGGGCTTCTCATTGCAGTGGCTTCTCTTGTTGCAGAGCTTGGGCTCTAGGCAAGCAGGCTTCAGTAGCTGTGGCTCATGGGCTCTAGAGCACAGGCTCAGTAATTGTGGCACATGGGCTTAGTTGCTCCGTGGCACGTGGGATCTTCCCAGACCAGGGATCAAACCCGTGTCCCCTGCATTGGCAGCTGGATTCTTAACCACTGTGCCACCAGGGAAGTCCCTGTTGGACTTTTTAAACACTATTATTTAAGATTGTATCTATGTCAACCAAGAGTAACTATCGTGAAGTATAGCAATTCATTTTTCCTTTGGTCTTGAGAAGTCCTACAATCTGTATTGATTAATATTACTACAATGTCACTAAGTAAGATTTTGGAGCATTCACCCAAGTGGGCTTATGAATTGAAAACTGAAAAGGCTTATGAATAAGTTTCTAAACACAGTGTAAGCATTTTAACATCTGCAGCAGTATTACATTCTGGAATCCCTGGACGTAACAGTAATTATTTTGATCAAGCTCAGACAGGGTCACCCAGTGGCTTCTTCACATTGGGGAGTCACGTCTGCTTGTAGTCTGGGCAATGCTGTCTGGATACAACAGATGCAATATTGGGAGTCAAAGACTAAGCCAGCACCAGATAATATAAGTAAACACACTAAAAGTATTAAAATTATATTAATAAGATCAACCAGGCAAAAAATTTTATCTCAAGTAGTGTGTATTTGACCTGTAACACCATACAGCTCCTATTGAAGGTTTCAGTGTCTGATTTTTATTCTAATTATAATTTGCTGTTTTATCTCTCAAGCACAATAGTCTGAGAAGATATTAATTATGTATTAGCCATACAGGTCACAGATTTTGGCTTTGTAAGAAAAAAAAAAAGGATCCTCATCTAGACCCTGGTACAGTCTCAACTGGTGGTAATATTACGTAGAGAAACTTTAATTATTAAATAGCCTCCAAATAAATACATATATTTATTATTTTAATGCTTTAGTAATCTACTTTTTAAAAGCCAACTAAGAATACCAGAAAATGTAACTTAAGTCATATTTGGAATTAACAGAACAAGCATCTTAAAACAGTTGACCATTAAACCTTCACTACTAGACTAACAGGTCTCTAGTTTTTAATATTTTATGATTTCTAGAAGAACTTATAAAACATATTGACGTGTTTTGATGTAAACATTTTAGTTTCAGTTTTACTTTAAATCATACTTAGATGCTTTAACACCTTTATAAGGAATTTTTAGATAATTTTAATCCATTCCCAGTGATTATTAACACACAAAACAAATAGAATCCAATCAGTTTTACTAACAAAGTTTTAGTGTAAATCTCCAAATTTAGGTATGAATTTTGCACACGTATTCATTTGGTGGCCTGTACAATTAAAAGACAAAAAACAAGGAGTGATTTTTTGGGGCAGTTACTTGGGGAATAGAAGCCAACAAGTTCCCTAAGTATGGGACACAGTTTTGTTAAAGTTACAACCTCTGTGAGCACATGTCAAGATCCCAAACTGTCCTAAACCAGATGATCTATTTCTTTTAAGACTTGAAACACTGACAAGGCTACAGTACTTTTTCTTTAGTCTATGAAGGCCATTTTTACCTCAATGAAATTTCATCTGAAGAAAAATTATTCAAAACTCTAGTTGTACCATTTCATTATATTTTAATTTAGTATATTTAGCACAGATCACACTTAAAATTATTAAACGTAGTTGTTACTTTTAAAAGCTAATTTAAATAGAGTTACTTGTTTTACCTGACCAGTTAAAATAGGGTTGACCTGTGTTTGTAGGACACTCAGGCTAAGAACAGTTTTGACATTTTTAAGAGTAAAATAAATGGCTAGTGGGAAGCTGCTGCATAGCACAGGGAGATCAGCTCGAAGCTTTGTGACGACCTAGAGGGGTGGGATAGGGAGGGTGGGAGGGAGGCTCAAGAGGGAGGAGATATGGGGATATATGTATACATATAAGCTGATTCACTTTGTTGTACAGCAGAAACTAACACAACACTGTAAAGCAATTATACGCCAATAAAGATTTAAAAAAAAAGTAAAATGAGACATCTGACATGGCTAGCAAATCCTAAAATATTACATTAAAATATAAATCTAAGTTTTAAAAGGAATTGTCTCTTTTATGCTCCAATCAATAGCAATTTACATTACACACACACACACACACACACACACACACACACACACACACACACACACACACACACACACACACACACACACACACACCCTCTCCCTCCCTCCCTCCCTCCCTCCCTCCCTCCTTTAATCTAATCCGGAGAATACCTGATCTGAGTAGAGATTTGTTTCTTCCTCAGTCTCTAGTCAACAAAACACAAGCTCCCTCTTCTGTAGTACAAAGCTGTTCCGTGGGCAGGACTACATTCCCCGGCTTCCCTTTATATGGGCGTAGTCACAGGGCTGTTCTCCCTGTGGGATGATAGCACCAGTGATGTGAGTCACTTCAAGCCAGGGCTTTTAAGAAGCAGTTGTGCTTTCTCCATATTCTCTTTCCTTTCTCTGGCTGAATGCTGAGGGTGCTGAGTCCCTAAAGGATGCTAAAGCCATGATCAGCCAGGACCACTGACAGAAGACAATACACCTCTGTGTTAAGCCACTGAAATGTCTGTTATTACAGTTAGTGAAGAAAAACACTGTAATACTCAACATACACATTGTATATTTGCTGCCTTTCACATTTAACTAACTTGGACTTAATGTGGACATTTTCCCAATCCTAAAACAAAACAAAACAACCCTATGAAAACAGACTGTTTATACTGCCGAAAGCCGTCTGTTTGTTCTACCCATCAGTTTTTTCCTTGACAACTGGCTACTGTTGCTCTTTTTTCCATTTACTGTACACTCAGATGAATTTTAATTTAAAGCCTCACTATAACTACATTTCAAATGAGCTGAAATTTCAAGCCATTCCTGCTCCATACATGTAGTTCAAGGGCTGATGTGGCATTGAGACATTAGCTCATTCCATCCAATGACTATGTTACAGAAGCAGAAATTTAAAAGTGGATTGAAATAGCCCCTCTTCACTTCTTTATTGTATATAAAGGCCAACAAAGCATGAGAAGAATAACTTTCACTTAACCTTGAAATGCTGTACTATCTCCACAACTAGAACTTCGCAGAACAATAGAACCTTGACAACTCCAAGAGCTGCATCTTGACACCATCACAGATCCAAAAACATGTCAGTTATGCCACAATGCACGCTCTTGTAACATGGATTGTTTCACACATGACTGGCAAAATGAGAACGACAATAGTATAATGGGGAAATAGTTTTGGTTTGTAAGTGATCCTTCCCAGCATGTTAATGTTTTGAAGCTATCAAGGGCAAGGTTTTTCACAAATAATAAAGACTTAGGAAAAAACAAGAATAAGGAAACCGGTGAGAATCTTACCAAAATACCTTCCTTTGGTACAAGCAGTGGTGGCTGGTTTAGTGTCTTCCATATTCCTTATGCTTTCCTCTACCTAGTGATGCTGTGGGCACACATGAAGGCTAAACCCTGGACCAGAGCTTTAATTTTGGTGAAAATGGCCTCCAGTAGAAGCTAATAGCTACAAGAATCTACATATCAAAAAAGTAAAAACATGTCCCAGGATAAAATAAGGCCTTGAACCATCTGGATATGAAGCTGAGTGCAAATGTCCCCTGATACTACGGTGTTAATATTTTTATTTGGATTGTCATTGTTTTGTTAGTGTTCTGGTTACAAAGTCACATGGTTTTAAGTAGTCTAGCCTTAATCCTATTTTTCCCACAGCCCTGTTGTTTTTATTGTGTGATTTTACAGAATGAGAGGGTTTTCAGGAATATCACATTATGGTAGATATGATTATACCACGAATTGAGAGAGTGAACTACAGATGCCAAACAAATAGACAGAATGACACATTCCAATCTCACAGGGTCCTATTCAAAATCTTGTAACATGCCTGACAAATACCATCTCATTTAATCCTAGACTACATCTTGAAAACTACCTAAAAATTATGTGGTCCCTATCAAATAGTGGAAACCACAAATACGGTCCACAAATGCTATAAACATGTTGTAATTCTCTATTTTTCCAAATTTACAACGTAATTGCTTTTAACTTCAGCTTCGTTTTGATAACTTTTGTTTAATTTGTGAACAGAGTAAAAAGTCCTTCATGTAGTTTCTCTTTTCTTCCAACCCCAAAACGCGCCATCACGCACTAGGTCTAAGCAAAGCCATTTGAGATTGCTTAAATTTTGAATACATAATTCCTCTATTGGAATGCATATCTTCTCCTTCAGAGACAGCTTTAATGAAAACTGCCTTACAGAAGGCAAAATGGCAGCATCCTAAACATACAGGGCTATTTATAACTACTATTATAACAGGGCTATTTATAACTACTATTTAGTTTACTACTCAAAAGCTGCATTCCTTATAACCAAGCAAAATGACAGATTTGGAGTTCTGTTCATTTTTATCCAGAATCACAGAGGATCCAACCCAGTGTACGGTGTGCCTGCCCATACATCCTGTGTCCCTCTCTGCCAGCTGTTATCTCTCCTAGAAGTTCTGACCTTGAGCTTCCGAGTTACAAGGAGCCTGGGTTTTCTCACCACTGCCACAGTACATTCCTAGATGGAGCTCAAAGGATGTTATTTTGGTTTGTGTAGATTTTAGGGGTCCCTGTTGATCCACTGTACTAAATATCTTACAGCAGGGAAGAGTAAAGCCTGTAAAACCCCTTCCCAACCCCTCCCCTAGCTACTCCTCCCCGTGAATCCATCAAGCAAAACGTAGTTAGGTCATTTTTCTTCTCTGCTTCCTTCAATCCTGTCTCTAATGACACCTATTTAATACCTATTAGGACACTTCTCCCCTTTCATTCACCAGTTCTTCTTAGGAATCCTATCCTTGGCACCAATTTTAACAAATATAACATTTCTGAAAATTTGAGACATGCAATTCACTCTGCACGGAATATCAATTTTCCCAACATAATGAAATGCCTCTAACCTGGCACTTTTAGAGCACCAACAGTGATCATTTGTGTTAATAATGACCTTGGGGTACTTCAAACTTCCAAAGAAGCTTCTGAATCAAAAGAATATTCAATTATATGCTGTACAGTTTTAATGTAAAATGCCTTTACAGTATTCTAAACCTTAAGTATAACCCATATGCCATAGTATATGGCAAATATAGCTACCATCTGATTAATACGCACTTTCACCAACCATTCCAGCTAAGAGTAAGGTCCGATCAGAGACTGTTTAAATACTGGTGTTCCATTAACATCATCATCAGAGCTTCCTTTATCCATTCAACCCCTCTATATCTGATACGCCTAGTGCTCAAGTTCACACACACAAAAAATATTCCCAAGTGATTCTAATATAAATTCCTTCTCCCTGAGAACTACCGCTGTAAATATTGGTAGAAATCAGCTTGTAGAAATGTGGTTCTCATCCCTGTCTGTGCACTGCTTGGGAATCTTTCTGAAAACACAGGCTTTTTAAAATAGATTCTAAGGCCCATCCCAGACCTACTGGATCATAATCTCTTATGGTAGAACCCAAATATCTGACTCCCCAGGTGACCCCAAAGCACAGTCAAGTTTGAAAACAACTGCTTTATAACCTTAAGGAAAGAGCTACTACTCTTGGTATTTCCAACAGGTAAACAGAGAATCAATATATGGGTGCATCTTGTCTGCAGAGTCTAATACACTAGAGCTGAAACCAGAGGTCTCAAAGGACCTCAGCGTGTACATCAAGAGGCCCCAGTGGTTCAAGAATATCATTCCTCCACTTTCAACAAGCCAAGACAGAGAAGTCCCAGAGTAAAGCAAAGTAATTAGTGAGAAGAGGCTCCGGATCCTTACAAGAGATATAGAAAACTGCGTATATTTTGCCGTCAGTGAGATCTGGCTTCAAAACTTTCCTCCACCAGTTACCAGTGACTTATCAGATTTCTTAATCTCTCTAAACCCATTTCTTCAACTGAAAATGGGCACAAAAAAAACTTACAAAAATTTAAACGAGACATTTGTAAAAAAAAGAATTTCTAATACAGTTTCCTTTCCACCTTAGTAATTTCTATGCATCCTCCACTCTCCTTTGAGTCGTACACTCTAACCTGTTATATTAGCCCTTATATCAGGTTATTGCTGTTACATACAGAGAACACATGAGACATACTTCAAATTTGTTCCTCCAACACTAACATGAAGTTTAAACTCTGTCTACTGACAACCAGCTGAAAACCCACCAGTGTCTAGATTCATAGTAACTTCTTCAGGACAGAATTTTTTTTTCTTTAACTCTCAGTTCCTGATTCCAGTACAGCAATGGCTCTCCAACTTTAGAGACCTGAGAATGACTAGGGAGCTTGTTTAAAATACAAATCCCACCTCCCACCAGCAATTCATAATTGATTCAGGCAAGGATTCTCAATGGCCACTGGAACTATTAGGTAAAAGGTTGTCAGGAAATAGGCCTTGACACCTTGCCAAAAGTCTTACTCCACAAGTTACTTACTGACTGCAAAGGGGAAAATGTACCTTTATACAGAAGAATCTGGCAGTCAGAACCCTAACCAAGAGATAAAACTTAGCATCATGAACAGTGAGATGAATCAGGTTATAATGTGATATGATGCAAATATGAAGTGGAAAGCAGGACTTCTGACAACAGTATGTAGTCTGAATATAATCAAGCCCCTAGAAGCACCTTCAAGTTTACCCGGAATACAGAGGGCAGATGAAAGTTGGAGGAAACAATCAGGCAATCCAAAATATGGAACATACAACAGAAGTGGCCCAGACTCTGCAAAAGTTAACATCACGAAGAAAATAAAAATTTAAGAATTGTTCTAGCGTTAAAGAAACATAAAAGCAATGCTGATTAAGAAATTTTGATTAATCCGTGTTAGGAGGGAGAAAACCTATAAAAGATATTGTTGGCGACAAATAAGCAAATCTGAACGTGAAACAACTATTAGATGATTTTCTTGAATTATGGAATAATTATGGGATTACCATTAATTTTCTAAGATGGGATAATAGTATTATAGCTATGTAGAATTAGTCTAATTATTTAGTATTTGAGGCAAAGTATGGAGAGGTGCAACCTCATGATACATGTTAAACACACATAAAGCTATCTATGTTAATTACAGAATCCAGGTAGTTGGTAATGGGTGTTCAATATACTCCTCTATTTCCCTGTATGCTTAAAAGTTTCCATTATAAAGACAGCAAAAATACACATTCCCTGGTCCAACTCCCTGAGGTTCTGATTCTTTAAGCCCATAGTAGACTCACAAATCTGCATTCTAACAAGCCCCAGGCCTATCCTAATACAAGAGGTTCTCTGACCACTCTAAGAAACACAGCCAAAGAGAGAAAGCAGAAAGCGTCTGCTGTCTGGAAGGGCCTGGGTTCCTAATTTCCTGCCGGCTCTATTTTATCACCAGGCTTTCCAAGCCAAGAATTTGGTGTCTTCCTCACCTCTGCCATCTTTCTTCATGTGTACAATATGTTTAAGAGAGAATGAAAAAGCGGACACAATGGTAAAAGAGAAACTTTCTACTTCATGTACTTATGATTCTTTGAGAGCATCTGGCCAGGGTAAACAATAACTATCAACTCTCCCTCCCTTCCCAGGGTGCTGTGAAGAAAACTGATATGTTTACCTTTCTGTGAACTGAATATTCAAATTTCTTCCTAGAAATGATTTGATGGACATATAATCCATGCTCTGTATATTAATGACCAATATGAAACAGAAATAGCTTTCTCACAATTAAAAAGAAAAAAGACCAAAATATTGCATACAAAACGAAAGTTATTTTTAAAACCACTTGCTTGATATTTCAGGATAAAAGCAATATATACGTGAAGATACTTTTTGTTAGCAATATGCAAAATACCTTAGGATACTGTCATTTGTTTTAAAGTATATTAAAATATAGTAATGCAATATACCAAGATCTACCCACATTAGACATACAGAAAAGAAAAATCTAAAGCTGAATTTTATGTACAAATGTGTTCTTGTCATAATAATATACACTGAATCCTTCAAGCAAATCACGTCTTTTCCCCAAATTCAACTTAAACCAAAAAAAGTACCTATACCTTAATCTAATAAAATACAAAACACAAAAAAAGCTCACTTAGAATCATTTCCTAAAACAGCTCACAACTGACAAGAAAGCTATTAAAAAAAATTTACAAACATTAACTTTTCAAAGTTAGAGAATACATATCAAACGATAAATTGCAGTAGATTTTGAGGTTCCTCCCCAATTAGAAATTAATCTAGGTAAACGACTCAGAAAAACCTCCAAAATATATGTTAGATATATGCATTGCTTTAGCTTAACCTAACAGTAAAAAATTTTAAACATAGGATTATAAAAGGACACCTTAATGTAATTTTAGCTGAAATTGCAAGTTCCCAAAAGTAGCTAATAAACCAGGATACCAAGTTTCTCAGAAAGTCTTATCTGCTATAAATTTTGACATTAGGTAGCAATATATACATAATGCCTCTATAGGTAGCAAAGTGATTACGAGTGATGAAAAAATTTTAAATTAGTAAGTCAAAATAATACATGATAGGACTTCAAAGCAGTTCCTGAGAAATCCACATTTTTAAATATTTTAATTGTTCAAACTAGAGTCTGAAATTCCTTGTTTAAAACTTCGGAGTGCTAATACCTATAGCATAATAGACTTTCTAAAATTGAGGGACCTGAAAGATCAATCAATTTAACTCCTTATTTGATAAATATGAGGAAATGGAGGCCAGAGATTTTTTTGAACTTGCAGAATGATAAACCTGATTTCTTAACTCCAATGTTCCCTTTATAATATTGTTGTGTCCTGTGGTGTTTTTCTTTGTTTTTGTTTTGTTTTGTTTTGTTGAGTATCTCCAGCAGTGGTAAATAGTGGATTGTCTTTCGGCAAAAAACAAAAGTCAGGGAACTTTTTAAACGAGGCTATATTTTCATGATTTAAAAAAATTAATTCTTTGAAGTTCACAATTTCTGACTGGGAACTAGGTAAACAGAGTATCGCAAGGAGTAAAGTTTTAACCACAATCTTGTTTGCAGAAAGCACACTGTAAATCAAACCAACCCATGATGAAAATAGCAACAATTGAGACAGTTTCTTTCTTTTTGCATCCCACTTAATCTTTCCAACTCTCCAGAATTTATCCATTACATAATGCTTACTAATTGGCCTTAGGAGCAAAGCAAATGATGTTAAAAGACAGAAATGAACTGTTCATGATTTCTGACATGTGCCTACTAGGTTTCCGGAATGCTAGCCTTCTGCAATACAAATTTGGTGTTTCGTTTCTAGATCATTCTGGAAATACTATCCTTCAGCACTGTTTGCAATTTTACTCAAAGTGTGCCATTTTTTCATCACCTTCCCTTGAAAATTCACCATAGATGTCAAGTTTTTACTGTTTCTGTTCACTCAAAAATGAGAAATGATCTTCAGAGATGCTTTCTTCATTCTCGCTCCCCTTTAGGTAAGTAGCTCGTTGTCTAAATATAACTCTTCTACCCTCACAACTCATCATGTATTTCCACGATTTTTCAGGTAGGGGGAGGAGGAAGGGAGTAACTAAATGAGACTTTATGTTGTTAAATTTATCCCTTTTCTCCTTGATGGTATCAAAGCATCTTGCCCATTTCACGATTATAAAATTATTATCCTACATTTTCTTCTAGTGTTTTTACAATTTAATGTTTCATGTTTACACTTTTAATTCTTTTAGAATTTTTGTTTATGTAAGGTAGAGAGCTATTTTTTCCCCCAATTGTGTAGTCAATTGTCTCAATATCATTTGATAAATAATCTTTTTTTCCTTCACTGATTAGGAATGCCACCTTTACTATCTACTAAATTCCCACAAACCTGTCAATTTCTCTCTTTACTCTGCTTCAACACCTATTTGCTTAATTCCTCTGCCAGCGGCACATTGATCTAATTACTGACACTATAGCACATTCACTTCTTGACAGAGGAACATTTTTCCCAACATTTTTCTTTTGAATTTTGAAAGGTTTTTTTGACTACTCAAACACATTACTTTTCTCCAATCAATTTTCCTCAAGTTTCCCCTCAAAAAAATCCCAGAGTTTCTTTTGAACCAGAATTCCATTAAACATATGGACCAAAATGGGAAAAAAAAAAGATGTTTACAATATAGAGATTCTCATCCAGTAATAAGCCGATACTATATAAAGTCTCCTACACACACGGACACACACACAAATACACATATACAATCTTTTATCGTGACTAGGACTGGTATTCTGGCCCCACGAGTGAATTTCCTTATTTGAAAGGTAACATTTCCATTCCTAAATCACATCATCTTAGAGCTAGAGGAACATTACAGATCACTTAGTCCAACATCTCTTGTAATCGCGTTGTTTACCTCAAGCCTACTTAAGAGAATCATTTCAAAATTAATTTCCCTTTTACATGCAACACAATCATAAACCTGCTGTTTGAATCACATAAAAGGCAGAGAAGTGAGCTACATTTATTGAAGAACGCTTTGAATTTAGGAATCCTTTTAGAATAAGATCCATACTTAGGCTCAAAGAAAAAAACACTGAGTACTATAAGTGCATACACTTGAGACAGCCCCAAGTACTGTATTTAGACAATCATGTTTCCAAGGTAAAGTCATTTTGTTATGGTGTTGTCCAGGAACCAAGCTTCACAATACCAAAGCATTCCATTCCCAACTGTTCCATCCTATTTATTAAGAACACAAACCCAATAACAATCTCGAAATGGAATAAGCCTGAAACCCAATTCTAAAAGTGCTTCTCAAGCCTGGCTGCCCATCTGATCACCTGTGGAGCTTCTAAAAATAAGACTGCTTGGGTCCCACCTTGGGATTCTTCCTCAGCAGGTCCAGCAATGCTCAGGCATTTTTTAAGCTGCAGTAGGTTCTATTCTCAGCCAGAGTTAAGAACCGCTATTCCAGAATATTCAGTAAGAACAAAGCCCCATAATTTTCCAAGTATCCCTACACTGAGGGGGGGCGAGATAAGTTAAAAAAGCATCTTCACCAGCCCAGCAACATTTGCTGCTGATTAGAAAGAGCTGTGTCCCTACATTACATCAAAGTCTTGAAATGGAAAAAAATGCTAAAACAAAGCTTTAGATTGTTTGCAGGCTGATGACCCCATTACGGCAGGTGAAACACCGCTTCCTTCCTCTCACTTGAAGGCAACCCTCTCCATCGCCTCATCTCCCAAGATAAAGAACAGCTGACATCCACTTTAAAAATGGCAGATAAAATTCAGATTTTAATCTTAATTAAAATTTTTTAATCTTTAAAACATACCCATAAAAACAAATACATAAAAAGGGAGATTAATGATTTGGCTGCAACATCATGACATTACATGAAATTCTAGTCAAAGAACTTGCTTCTTGACTGCAGTGAACTGCCAACACACTAAGCACCCCCTAAAAGTAGCACAGAAGCAAAGAAAAGCCGATACACTGAAGGAAAAAATTTACACACAAAAATGCAATATGCAAACCTGCTTCTAAGCTCTAACCCTCCAAGGAAACGATCTCACTTTCTAGTAACAACTCATTGTACTAAACTGAAGCCTGGTGAGACCCCTATTCCTGGTATGGGTGACTCATAGACCCGCTATCCCTGGGAAAAGCACCTGAAAAACAGAGCACATAAAGGGAGACGGTAAGTTCCACGTTAAGTAATTAATTAGGGAAGGTAAAGCATGCATTAAACAGACCTTAATCACACAGCAGCGCTCTGCAAAACAAGGTTCATGAAACCAAATCATCCTACAGGCAACTATTCTTCCATGCTCCAATTCTGGCCCAGCCAAAAATAGTTTCTTACATTCTGTGGAGTCATTTGGTGAAAGAGATGTCAAGTATTTTCCATCTTGATAGGGAAGGCATCATGCATAGAAATTTACCACCTTAATGTCAAGGGAAACTAATTTTTCTTAAATAAGCACTGTGCTTTTGTTCACGCGAGTCAAATACTTTTACATTTTAAAAAAAAAGCATATGAAGAGATACGCTTCATGGTTTAATGCAATCAGTTTTCACAACATACTTCACCAATATCTTTTCTTAGAAATGTGGCCCAAATCAAATTCTTAGACCTTAACCTTTATGTCACATGACCACATGAAATAAAATTTCAGTAGCAAATATGATTAAGGGAACAAACTGTAACCCCAAAAGATGTGCAGAAAAAACTGAGATGATGTATGTTTATACACACTGACAAGTTTGCCAAGAGATTAAAACAAGAAAAGAATAAATGCCTTTCTCCAAAGCTTTTACTTATGAATGATTTCCATGCAAGCCACATGCCTAGCAGGTATTAAAGAGCAGACTCTGCTCCTGGAGTATTTCAAGTAAAACAAGCTTACCGAAAAAAAATAAAATCCTTCCTCAGTAAATATTTCTTTTGAAGTATAGTACGTTGGAATAAATAACTTAGATGAATTAGCATGTCTTTTAATACCTCAACTTCACAAAATATTTAGACATATATTCTAATCTTGAAAAAGGACCAAAAAATTTAGACATAGTAAAATCACAGGCATCTTTTCAAAAAAAAAAGTAAAGATATATATATATATATTTACCACTACAGACTCTGAAAGTTCAATAAAAATCTGGAAAAATAATACACTACCCTGTTTTAAACAATTATAAAAGCTAAATTCATATTTAAAATGTACTTTTCAGTTTGTCCACAACCGGAACTTCTACTACTTTACCAAATACAGTTAAGGTTTAGGTCAATGGTGGGGGATTATTCTTCCTAAAACATCTGTGAAACAGGACTCCAACTTCAGCATGTCCGAAAAGTTTACTGCTAATAAATATCTAGGATGGATTACATCAGAAACAATTCTCTCAGGAATTTTAACCTGACACCAAGGTTTTGATTGCCCACATCTCCACGTCTAACACGGGGAGATAGGTGACTTTCGGTACAAGCCTACTTATTAATCAGATGCTGTTAAATTTTACTACTATTTCTAAATCTCTCCCCATACTTTCTGTCCCTCTCCCCTTCATACCTTTGCATTTTACCAACCTGCAAGAAACCAAAAAAAGGTATCCCCCATGTTAAACACACTATCTTTGATTCAGTATGGATTGGGGAGTTTTTAGATTTCGATTTCAAATTCAAAACATATGTCAAATTTTTCCTTGGCCCCATATTAGGCTCGTAATCGCTAAAAGTTAATCAATCATCTTTGTTTCTATTTTATTCCCTCTCTTCTTATAAACCTATCAGCAGGAAATAAATTATCTGCAGACAATGAGAGCTAGGAAAAAAGGTTGCTTGGTTCAATCTAGGAACACCAGTAAACAACCCTGAGAGGACCAGGAAAATCAAGAACCACTCACATGTCCCCTATCCTGAATTTGCATGTCAATTCTGCAGGACAAAGTTCTTGCATGCTCTTGTGATTCGACTTAATTCAACCCCATGCTTTCTGAAATGTTTCTATTTAAAATTCTGAACAGAGACCCAGACAAACAATTCAAAACACGCTGAACTTTATTTCAGTTAACCTGAGTACATACCAGTAAACTGAAATTCTGAGCACCTAATATCTCCTACTAGGAATAGGTGCCTGAGCAGTGTAGGCAAAATGTCTTCTCACAGAAGCAACGTACCTGAGGAGCTCTGTATAATTTCTCTTCAGTAAGATTTCTTTTTCTTGCAAACGCTCTCACCCACAACTCAGTTTGCAGAATACACTCAAGCTGATTTAAGTTGGCGGGCACAGATTTACCAACGCTTTAATGGAATCATTTCCTTAGTTTAGCCAGTTAGGCTAATTTAAAAAAAAAAAAAATCTGCAAGTGGTTTTTGAGGGATTCACCTGGCACATGGGAAATAAATTTACAAGGGAAAGAGCCCCAGGGCTAAGCTTGGGGCTTGTGTAAACATCAATCACCTGCGCACTGGCCTGGCTACCGAAAACAACGTTCCACCAGAAGAGATGTCCAGGTGGCTAAGTGATTTTCGGAGGTGAGAGTTAAAAACAAACGCTTACACCTATCACATATTATACAATTTTACCTGTCACTAAGAAAAGGGCACGTCTAATCCAGCAAAAAAGTCATTTTTCCTTCAAGGAGAGCAGCGCTTTGGAGTCCTTTGCTGGGGATGGGGGTCGCAGGAAGGAGGGAGGGGGCGTGGAATAAAGGAGCACTGAAAGGAGAGGCAGCCAGGGGGGTTGCACAGAGCCCCACACAGGCCACTGCGGAGAGAAGACGGGGAAAGAGGGGAAGGTGCCTCACCGGGGCACAAAACCGAGTGCAAAACCGGCTGGAAGAAGGAAGGTTCCCCCAGGAGGCGAGCTAGGGTGCAGATAAAAAGCGCCAGCGCCTGGTTACCTTGGGATACAGGGGCAAGGGACCAAGGGAACATAAGAGATCTACAGAGACAGAGGGGAGGGAGGATGAGGCAGGGTCTCCGCTAAGTGCGAACCAGGGATGAAGACATACAGCGGGACTTGGGCCTCCCCGGGCCAAAAGGCGTGGCCAGGGATCCAGACCGCACGATGGTCTTTTTGAGACGCCAGGGGAAGTGCGTGGCAAAGCCCTCCTTCAAGACCCCGTGCCAGGCCTGTCCGAGGGGCCCACCTGCGGGGCCCCTCGAGGGCGGAGCGCACTCCGGAGGGCTCCGGCCTCGCCCGCGGGGCCCTCTGCAGGGCCAGGCCCCCGCCCCCACCCCCGCAGTGCTCTTACCTCCACACCTGCCCCATCTGCAGCAGGTGGATGACCGTCTGCCAGATCCACACGGAGAGGCGGCAGAGGCGCTGCGCCCCCGGCGTGGCCGGGACCCCCGCGCCATGGCCGTAGACGGCCCCCATCATGGGGGGGCCCCGGCTGCTGAGCCCCTCCACGGCGCCCAGCCCGCCGCCCGTGTAGTCCTGCACGAACCAGCGGAAGCTCAGGCTCTGCACCAACAGGGACGGCACCAGCACGAAGAAGAGGGTCAGCCCGAAGTAGCCGTAGTCCCCCTTGCGGTAGTAGTCGAGGGCAAGCCACAGGTCGGTGCCCACGTCCCCGAAGAAGACTAGCAGCGCCAGCACGATCCACAGGCAGTCGAGCCACGGCCGCTCCACCTGCGGCGGCTGCGGCCGCTCGGCCGAGGGCGTCGGGGGGTGGCGGCCGGCGGCCGCGGGCGGCTGCAGCGGCTGGTCCCCCCCGTCGGCGGCGGCGGCGCTGCGGCGCGGCGTCTTGCCCAGGAGGGAGCGCAGGCAGGCGGAGCGGCAGCCCCAGTAGCACGAGGACGTGTTGCAGCAGTGGCAGATGTGCAGCGCGCTGCTCTCGCCGGGCTCGCCGCCGTCGCCGCCGCCGCCGCAGCCGCCTCCCCCGGGCTCCCCGTCCTCCTCGCCGCCGCTGCCCACCGCCTCGTCCAGGTTGTGCAGCTGGGCGAAGCCCACCCCCACGCCACCGCCATCGGATTTCGCCGCCATCTTGACTCTCTTCCCAGCTCCGGAGGTTGTGGGGGGAGGGACGGGTGGGGGGGGGAGAAGGCAGGGAAAGGGGGGGAAACGAATGGAGAGGAAGGGGGGCGGGGAGGAAGCGGGGGAGCAAACGAACGAGGGGGGAGTGGGCCAGGGAACCCCCTCCGCTTCCGGGTAGTTGGCGTCACTTCCGGGCGAGCCCCCCAATCGCACGGCGCCCGCAGCTCCCCAGCCCTACCCTCCCGGCCAAGATGGCCGCCCTCCTGTGCCTCAGCTGCTGGGCGGGGGACCGGGGGGTTCACCCCGCCAGGGCTCCCCTTCCCCTCTTCCGTTGACCCCGAAACCCATCAGGTTGACCCCTCGGCGTTTCTGAATCCCGCTGGGCCGAGTGAGGCGGTCCAAAGTGATCCCTGGAGGGGGCAGTGCCAGACGTTTTGGGGTCCCCTTCCTCAGCGTCGCAGCTCACAGCTTTCCTCCTGGAGAAACGCCCCCTAACACCCTCCCGGCTGCTGGCGGAGGGGCGGGACCTGTGAGGGAAGGGGCGGAGCTAGTGCAAAGCAGGTGATTACGTGTCACTTCCGGTAGATAGGATGACCTCATTGTGTAGTTAGACGCCCCCCCCATCAAAATGGCTGTGTCTCACCTCTTTGGCTGTTTCTTTTCCTTTTTTGATTTTTTTCTTTTAAATTTGTCTCCTTTTCTTATTTTGAGGGTCTTTAGAAATTGTGTAAGTCAGTTTAGATTCCCACACACAACTAACTGATTCTCACTTCTATTTAGGCAACTCCCTCCTCTTTTACCTCTGTTGATCCCCTGATTTTCTTGTCACTGATAACTTTACCATCTTTTGCAATAAAGTTTTCCCCATTCCCTTAAGAAAAGTGCAGGCAAAAATCCAGTGATAACCAGCCTGATTGGGTCTTGAAAATTACAGCGAAGACTGAATTGGCATATTGTGACCTTGAGTGTATTTTCTTCACCATTAAAATGTCTTTCTACCAACTTTTTTTTAAGTATGCAATTTTTCAATTCTGCATTTTCAATTTTCAATTCAATTCTGTGATCTTAAGTTGGAAAATTCAGAACTAGCCAGGGTTTAAGCTGTCAGTTACTTCTTCAAGCTTTTGGATGTGTGAAAATTGCCTTTTAGAATTTTTTTGGTGCTAAGGATCTGTCAGTAAACATGACTTTAAATAAGTGAAAATGTTATCATTGTGCTATATCATTAAAATAGGTGCAGGGTACACTACTTAACTAACAATTTACAAAAGTGAAGCAGCACTGAATGGATTTGAATTACAATGATCTTCTAGTGAAAGTATATTTGAAGCCAGATAGAGAAAGCTACATGGTCACAATTGATACTGATCAGGTGAATAGAACATTTTGGAGTTAAAAGAAAAAATTTTCTAACCCTGAATTTTCTCATTGACCTCTCTGGATTTTTGTGCTCATTTTTCTGATTCTGTCTACTTCTTCCTTCAGTAAAACCTTCTAATCATGCCAATAATTTTCCTTCAAATGGGACAAATTAGGTAATATTTGTATGGCATTGAGGTTTCAGGGAAGAAAGATGCCTTTGAAATGTTCAGTATCATTATTTTGAGATATATAATATTTAACACTATAGCTCCTAGTTAAATTTTGGGGGTGGCAGGGCAAGGTGAGGATTCCATATTTTGGTACACAACTTTTCATGGGTATTTATGCCAAGCTAAAACCTGTAAAGACTTTTACAGAAAGTACTCAAAGAGAATTTTTACCTTTGCCATTTGAGGGGGGAAGGGGGGAAGAAATAATCCAAAATCTACTTTTGGAAACATGTCACATAAGGGTATCCTTTTACTTCACACTATAATTTAAGCCTCCTTGTTCCTATGGGCGTAAAACTTATAGCCAGCGGGTAAGGATTACTCTGCATTTAGATGAGATACTGCTTCTTTCTTTACTGAATTTGAGTTAATAACACCTTTAAAAGATGGCATAGTCCCAGTTCCACTAAAATAGTAACATGAATAATGTGAACAAGATCGTTAACCTCTTTAAACCCCAGTTTCCTCCATTATATAAATGGGAATATAACAGTGGCTTCTTTGAAAAGTTGTTCGACAGGGCTTCCCTGGTGGCACAGTGGTTAAGAATCTGCCTGCCAATGCAGGGGACACGGGTTCGAGCCCTGGTCTGGGAAGATCCCACATGCCGCAGAGCAACTAAGCCTGTGCACCACGACTACTGAGCCTGTGCTCTAGAGCCTGTGAGCCACAACTCCTGAAGCCCATGTGCCTAGAGCCTGTGCTCCGCAGCAAGAGAAGCCACCGCAGTGAGAAGCCTGCCACCACAACAGAGAGTAGCCCCTGCTCACCGCAACTAGAGAAAGCCCGCTAGCAGCAACGAAGACCCGATGCAGCCAAAAATAAATAAATAAAACAAATAAATTTATTTTTTAAAAAAGTTGTTGGACAGGTTAAAGATTATAGTCTATTCAAAGCTCTCAACACAATGCCTGATAGGTAGTAAGCACTGGATTAATGATAACTATTATTATTATTACTATTGCTATTATTGTTATTGCTATGTTCACATATGCCAACATATAGTTACTTAAATTCTATCATCCAGTAGATTTGGTATCTCTAATAAATGAAAGCATTTTCAAGTACTTCTAGGAAATAGATGCAATTAATTTTTTTAAAATACATTTTCTCTATTTGAGCCTGTGAGCCTGTGAAATGAGATAAAAACGCAAGCAGCAATGACATATTTATGATTTTCTGTTTCTCTGTGCCCTGAAAGAACATAATCTACTAGTGAAATTAGCTAAGTAAATTACGGTCACTATATAAGGCGGACAAATGAGGCTAAGTCAAAAGGGTTTATCACAATTGAAGTTTAAAGTAGATATATAAGATTCACAGACTGTCAAGTGATTTCAACTTTACATTTGCTGTTTCAACAATTTTACCATTCTGCCTTCTATGGAAGGGATACTTTGTAGAACCCAGGAGTTTCTAAAATTGAAATCAATGATGATAAACCTCTCATGAAGACTCATTGAAAGGTTAACATAAATTTGGACTGTGCTATGAATGGTACTTTTTTTTTTTAACCTAGAATTTTGGAGCAATTAGATGTCCAAGCCAGTCCAGCATTTAGCACAGTCCTGAACACATAGTGAGCACTCTATAAATATTGGTTAAATGAGTGAATTAATTACTTTTTCACATAACTGAAATTTACCCTTTGAAGTGGGTTTCATTGCATTACTTTACATTTTATGATGTAAATCTTCATAAACTCAATTGATATATTACAGAGATATCTCAATTCTTTAGTAAACTGGGGGTGGGGAAGGGAATACAAGAAATGCATTACCCACTGGTCTGCTTTCTTACCAGCACACCAATTAACCCTTTCTTGATGATTTGCCCTTAAGGTAGCCTTATGCTAAGAGGCTCTGGCTGTCTATGGGCCTGCTAAAGAGGCACCCAGGCCTACTGGTCACTTTTGCTGTTATTGTTGTTTCTAAATAACAATTTTTTTAAGCTCTGCTTTTCATTATTCAGTCAGTTAACAACTTTGGCCCCTGTTATTTCCACTCGGATATAAGCTGGGAAGCCAAACTACAAAAGATGTTGGAGTAACATGTAAAATAATAGTAAATAGATTTTTAGAGCCTCTTCTAGGAGTAAAGTGAAACAGATTTAATATATGGAAATTGTGGCATACATTTTGACTGTTTAGAGAGAACTTTGGGGTTTTTTGTCACAATTCTCTGTTATTTTCAGAAAGGTAAAGAGGGAAAGTTAGTGTCAAATGCTGTTGTGTGTTAGTCACTATCCCAAATATTATTCCATTTAATCTTACAGCAGTCCAAAAAGGCATGAGCATTAGTGTCCCCATTCTAATGGTCTAGAACGCAGGCTTGAATCAGCCTCATGACACCCAGAGTCTCACCCTTAGGAGGTAGGGTAGGCATGGATTAGACTCTAAAGCCTAAACCACTTACTCTACCCTTGCCCTGGGCCAGACAGCTATTGGCGCCTTGAAATGAAGTCAGTGTTACTGGTTTAGTCACTGGGGGGACCCTATTATGTAAGAAGCTGATACACATCTGAGAGACAGGACACTTGAATTCCAACACGAGGATTTGCCCAGCAAAAGCATTGCAAAGGGGCTTCCTACATTCTTCACAAGATTTTCCTAATTTGAGCCTAGGTAAAGCCTCACAACCAGTAGGGGGATGTCATCCTTATCAATTCTATTCCTCGTATCCAATTGTCTTCTATAGAAATAGGACTTCTTTGAGCACTGCGGAGTAGCACAGAGAACCCATTATCCTGAGAGGCTCCATTTCTATATTTGATGTTAAGAACTGAAATGTTAACAAGCCCTCTCACACATTCCTGCTGGTGTTACAAAATGATACAACCTCTATGGAAGGGAATTAGGCACTATCTATCAAGATTGCAAATGCAATCACCCTCTGAGACAGCAGTCCCTCTTACGGGAATTTATCCTACAGATAAACATGCACATGCCAGAAATGACATGTGACCAAGATTATTCATTTAGCATTGTTTATAATAGCAAGAAAAAAGATGGGAGAGAAAAAAAATGAAGTGTCAATCCAAAAGGAGACTAGTTCAATTAGTTAGATTGTGGCATATCTACACTACAGAATACATGCAGTGATATTGTAAATTTACACTTTTCTTTTTTAGTGATATAGAAAGAGTTGCAGTATACTTTGTTCTCCAAAAAGAGTAAGGTGCAAAACAATACAGCTTGCTATGTTTTCTGTAAGGAAGGGGAAGGGATAAGTTTATCTATTCTTATTTGCTTGTATTTTTCCAAAAAAATAAAGTAATACCTATAGGATGGTGGTAGTGGTAGGAAGAAATGGGAGGGATGGGAGAAAGGCAATAAATGTTTGAGGGAGGGTTTTATTTTTGAAGGGGGCAGAGTGTGCACACACATGCAGGGCTGCAGAGACAGGTAGGAATGAAGGGGTAAGCACATCTGTGTTTTTGGACAGCAGCTCCACTGAGGAGTACTTTGTAAGTGTTTCTGTCTCTTAAGAACTCTGTCATCTGTGAATTGACTTAAACCTGTCTTGAATTTTCTTATATTTCTATAAGGATTAGAGGAAGTGGCGGAGAAGAGCTGGAAGAGTTAAAGAAGGCATTGTAGGGGAAGGGAGAATTAACCCCAAAAGTTGGAGCAATGGACAAGGAGGATCTAGATACAGGTTGGTGTGAGGCAGGGATTCCACCAGCTCTAGTCAGGGCATCAGGCAGCCCAGAGACAAGGATTTGCATAGAAAAGCGATCCAGCTGGAGAGCAAGGATGAGAGAGGGATGGGGAGACTAGAAAGTTGGGTTGATACAGGAGGCAGGGGGCGCTGTTGCTATCAGTGCAGCAGGATGAAGTGCAAAATTGAGTGATCAAGTGCCCAAGCACTGGGGGCAATCAGGAAGGAGAAAGAGGAACTCAGTGATAGATGGAGGCACAGAGAAAAGCTTTAAGGGGGAGCGGGGACTCTGCTACATTTGGGTTCCATCAGATCTCAACCTTCATCCTTCCAGACTTCGGGGTTCCAGTCTTTTCAGTCATCTTTATACAGAATCTCCTCTATCCTGCTGACAGATTCCATCTACTTAGTGTACATTGGGTGCCTACAATCTACTCAAGACTGTTTTAAGCACCCTGGAGAGCAAATAATGATATAAACATCCATGACCTCAAGCCAATTACAATCTTCTGTGTGAGTTTGGCATGGGGGGTGTGTGTGTGTCATATATTTTCAAGTGATAATTAAATTATGCCTTTCTCTAGCTCTTCCTTTTTTAAATTTATTATTTTATTTTATTTTTGGCTGCATTGGGTCTTCATTGCTGAGTGTGGGCTTTCTCTAGTTGTGGCGAGTGGGGGCTGCTCTTCGTTGCTGTACGCGGGCTTCTCATTGCAGTGACTTCTCTTGTTGCGGAGCACAGGCTCTAGGCACGCGGGCTCAGTTGTTGTGGAGCACGGGCTGTAGAGCACAGGCTCAGTACTTGTGGCGCATGGGCTTAGTAGCTCCGTGGCATGTGGGGTCTTCCTGGACCAGGGCTCAAACCCGTGCCCCCTGCATTGGCAGGCAAATTCTTAACCACTGCACCACCAGGGAAGCCCCTCATTTTTTTTTTAATGAAAGTTTTTGGGGTTTTTGTTTTGTTTTGTTTTGTTAGTCAAAAAGGTGAGCTTTGTATTTAAATCCCAGCTCTGTCATTAGCTATAGGATTTTGGTCAAGGTAGTTTCTTATTTAAGCCTCAGTTCCTCAGATATAAAAACAGGGAGAATAAATTGTACCTCATAGCATGGTTTGTGATGGTTTATCGAAATAGTGTAAAATGTACCTGTCACTGAGTTACCGTTGATGCTGGCCCATCCCTGCCTCATGTTGCTAGATCTTAATGTTGCTAGATCATCGCTGTTCCCAAGCTCCTAGTTCATTGATTTTTTACCATATTTCCTCTGGTTTTCCAGCACTGTGAGATTAAGCAACCATGCAGGTTTCTTGTGGACTTTGCCTTTCATACCGGAAATTGGATGATGGAACCGTCAGTCACACAGCCCAGAATCTGAATTCCCACTCTTACTGTGTCACCTGGGCAAGTTACTTCTGCTCTCAGGTTTACTTTCCTGATGGAAAAAAACAGTGAACACACTGATTCCCCCACAAGCTTATTGGGATATCAACGCCTGGGATACAGTAGGTGGCAGTGAATATTAGTCCTCCCTCCCTAGACAGTCCATGTATTTGTTTCCTGAGGCTGCTGTAAGAAATTGTCACAAACTTAGTGGCTTAAACCAGCACAGATTTATTACCTCACAGTTCTGGAGGTCATAAGTCCGGGGGCCGGGGTTGGGGAGGGACTTCCCTGGTGGTCCAGTGGTAAAGAATCCACCTTGCAATGCATGGGACACGGGTTCGATCCCTGGTCAGGGAACTGAGATCCCACATGCCGCGGGACAACTAAGCCCGCGCACCACAACTACTGAGCTCGTGCACCTCAACTAGAGCCTGTGTGCCTCAAACTACAGAGCCCACGCACCACAACTACAGAGCCCATGCGCCCTGGAGCCTGTGTGCCACAACTAGAGAGAAACCGTGCGCGGCAAGGAAATATCTCACATGGCTCAACAAAGATCCCACGTGCCGCAACTAAGACCCGAGGCAGCCAAAAATTAAATAAATAATAAATAAATCTTAAAAAAAAAAAAAAAGAAGTCCAGAGGGGATCTCAGCGAGTGTCAAGGTATCAGCAGGGCTGTGGCCCTTCTGGAGGCCCTAGGGGAGAGGCCATGTCCTTGCTTCTTCTAGATCTGCCTGCATTCCTCAGCTCATATCCCTCCTCCATCTTCAAAGCTAACATCTTCACGTCTGCGTCTGTCATTAAATTTTCTTTTCTAACTCTGACTCTCCTTCCTCCCTCTTCCCACCGAGATAATCCAGGATAATCTCCCTATCTCAAAAAAATACTTATTTTAATTACATCTGCAATTTCTCTTGCATGTAAGGTAACATGTTCACAGATTCCAGGGATAAGGATGTGGCCATATCTGGAGGACTGTTATTCTGCCAGCCACTCCCTTTAACTTTTTCCTGATGTGCAAACCTGAGTTCATCATTCCTGGCCCTCAAATTGACGCTGTCCTCCAATTTTCATACTGCGTGATACCTGCCTTACTTGGTCATCCAGACCTCTAGCTGATGATACACTCACAAACTCCAAGACCATTGAGCCAGAATGAATTGAAAGAGCATTTTGTGAACAACCTTCATGTTACAGATGAGGAAGAGGAAGCTGGCCGTAGAAGACATTCATTTAAGGTCACACTAGATCACAATAACTCAAGGATTAGGACTTATATTTCCTGATATTCAGGCCACAACTTACTGCTACATAATGTGAATTATACCTTATAAAGTTGTATATTTTCAGTTTTTGATATCTCCTCTTTCATTTCTATTTCTTAATGACAGGAATACTGGTCTTAGAGATTAAAAAGGCACAAAATAGGTTTGAGTTCCAGGAACACTATTTGACAGTTCTGTGACTTTGGACAAATCCAGATTGAATCTCAATTCTATATAAGATAAGAATATTAATATCTACCCTACCTTCCTCTGAGGCTTGTTGTGAGAAGTTCTCTTATGGGCTTATTGGATGCTTTCTAAATCATAAAGAGATGTAAAAAATATAAGGAATGACTTTTATCCAAGTTGAGGCTTCCTACCTAATCTCCATGACTTTATTCTCTTGTTTTCCCACCCAGCCTGCTCACCATCACCAGGCTAACAAACCTAAACTTCTATCATGCTATTGTGAAAACAAGTAATAGCTCACTATTTACTACAGTACAAAATTCAGTCTGCACCCCTCAGTTTTCAGATCTTCCATAATCTTTTTCCCAACCTACATAGTCAAAATTAATCTTCACTGTTGAACAGAACACACCCTTATCAGGAAAATTTTCTCATTGTCCACACATATCTGGCTCATTCCTGCACTAGAGCTTCTGATCTCATTGTTTTTTTCATTCACAAAGTCTATTTACCTCCCCTTTGTCTATCATTCAATTCAAAAATTCAAATCAATAAACTTAATGGAGGCCTACAAGAAGAAGGTATCATGCTAACAATGGCTCAAAATCACTCTCATCTTTCAACACCTGTTTCAAATCCTGCCTTCTTCAGCAAAAAATGTCCTTGATTATTCCAACACAGAATGATACCTCCTTCCTCTGAAATACTGTAGCATTTAGAATTTCAATCACAAATTTTAATTTATTTATGTGTACTCTTACATTGTCTACATTTCTGTAATTATTTTAAAAAGAGAGACATAAGGAACCATCATTTCATCCAATCTCTCATTTTACATAAAAATAGTCTGAGACTCATCTATTCAAGCAATATGTATTGAGTACTTACTAAATATTAACCACTTTGCCCAAGGAATCTAGTAGAACAAAGCAAAGTCTCTAGAACTCCCAGAGAAGGGGATGGACGTATGCCAAGTTGAGGACATAACAGACGCAGAGGCAGCACCATGAAGGAGCTCTGGTGCTCTTGAAACTGTTCAGTGTGCCTACAGCATCAGATGCAGGTAGAAGTGTGAAAGAAGAGGAAGATGGTAAGGGCAGACTGGGATCATTCTTGAAGATACATAAAAGTCAGGTTTAAGACTTTAAAGTTGATTGTATAGGGCAGTGGAAAGTCATCAGAGGCTTTGATTCAGAGCAATGACAAAATTAAGTTTTTGTTTTAGACAAACAGCTTTGATGAAAGTGTAGAAGTTAGAGCACAAGCTGACAACATGCGGGTATCCTAAGCTGACGAATTAATTGGCATCTCTATAAACCAGTATTTTTTGGCTCAACCTTTATTAGTGAAGACAGGGAGAAACTAATATTCTTTTTGATAAAAATCATATTCATAAACAGATGAAATTTTCCTAGCCCAAACAGAATCAATTGTCCTTTAAAAAATTGGCAAAATAATTCCTTCTGTATATAGTTCTCTTGCATTTATCAGTTCTATTTTATGACTTTCTAAACTAAAGAACTTTTGGGGGAGCACATTAAAGGATTTAAATTTTAGATACTAAAATTAGTCACTCCTTCCAAACAGCCAGCACTACGCAATGCATTCTTTGGTTTTAAAATTTCCATGGAAAGCCAACTTTCAGTTAATTAAAATCACACATAATCTTTGGGAAGAGACTTTAAAATATATATATATATATATATATATATATATATATATATATGGCTGACTAGGATTTTTTTTCCTACTCCAAATCACTGTCTACTTAGGCATATGTAGTGGACAGACCCTAAAAGATGAGCTTCAAGGATTTGTCTCCTGTTGTTCACACTTTTGTGCAATCCCATCCCTTTGAATGTGGAAAGAACTGTGGCTTGCTTCTAACCCATAGAATGTGGCAGAGGTGACATGATGTCACTCTTCTGGATTACATTACATTATATAAGACTCCATCTCAGCAGGCTGAAGCTGGAGACTCCCCTGGTGGGCTGGTTGTGGCAAGGTGACTTCTGGGATGGGAGAGCAGCCTCATACTAACAGACAGCAAGAAGCTAGGGCCTTCAGTGATAAAACCACAGGGAAACAAATTCTGCCAGCAACCTGAGCTAGGCAGCAGATCCTTCCCCGGTTGAGCCTCCGGATGAAAATGCAGACCAGCCAATGCCTTGATCACAGCCGTGTGAGAGCTGAGCAGAGGAGCCAGCCAAGCTGTGCCTGACCTCCTGCCGCAACAAACTGTGGGAGAGTAACTGTGTGTTGTTTTAAACTGCTCGGTTTGTAGTAATTTGTTACAGAACAATAGAAAACTAATATAGCAGGTAGATAGAATCAATTCACACTTCGCTGGTTATTTAGAGTTGTAGAAAACTTCAGTTAACTGGTACCATATTTCTAATGGGTTCAAATATGTTCGTGTCTCTAATAGACTGAATCTCCCCATCCACAACTACCCTATTGGCTTGCCCCATCATCCAGCTGCAGTTTCAACCCTGGGTGAAGACAGAGACAGAGAGAGAAGTAAAGGGGCTGGTGTCATGGTCTAGATGAATGTCTCCAGCCTGGGCCTCAGCAATGGAATCGGGAAGGAAAATAGGAGACAGATGCAAGAAACAACTCAGACTCTTATTTCATATATATATATAAATATACATATATATATAAAATATAATATATATGTGTGTGTGTGTATATATATATATATATATATATATATATATATATATATATATATTATATGTATATACTTTTTTTTTTTTTGGCTGTGCCCACAACATGTGGAATCTTAGTTCCCTGACCAGGGATTGAACCCGTGCCCCCTGCATTGGACGTGTGGAGTCTTAACCACTGGACTGCCAGGGAAGTCCTTATTTTATATTTTGACAAAAGCATTATGCTGTGCATCCAGAGTATCGTACACTTGTAACTGATGCTCATAATAATGGTCCCAAGGCAGGATTGATAAGTGCCAAAGAAACACTAAGTAAAATACAAAAGCTTTAACTGTATTTTTAACATTCTAGTTCTTAAGAGGTGGGTTCATAGCTATTCATTTATTATTATGCTTTGTAACTTACATATGTATGTCGTAGATTTTTTGTATATATCAGTGAATGTCAAAAAATATAAATAAACATTAAGATCAGCCTAATGTATTTCTTTATTTTTTTATTTTATTGTTTTTGCAGTACGCGGACCTCTCACTGTTGTGGCCTCTCCCGTTGAGGAGCACGGGCTCCGGACACGCAGGCTCAGTGGCCATGGCTCATGGGCCCAGCCACTCCGTGGCATGGGGGATCTTCCCAGACCGGGGCACGAACCCGTGTCCCCTGCATCGGCAGGCGGACTCTCAACCACTGTGCCACCAGGGAAGCCCCTAGTGTACTTCTTAATTGTTAACCTATTTCTCTTACCTACCATAAAAGGATTGTGCCATTTGAAAGAGTAGAATATCAATTAAACACAAACTCTGCTAACCAGAATATCACACGCCCTGAGGACATAATTCATTGAGATGGCTTTTGTTTCCCATCTTTTGTAGCATAGGTATAATGAGAAAAAGGAAAGAGTACAAAGCAAAACAAAACAGGATGAGAAGACAGAAAAGGAAAAACCAACTGAGAAATTCCTTTTTATGTTGCTAAAAAAGGAAAGGGGAAAATCTGGGATGAAGGAAGGCCGAGCTAAGTGGGAGGAGCTGACAGAAGAGAGAAAACGCAGAATTATACATAACAGAGACAGAAATAATTTACACACTGCATGCAAATCAGGTACTGTGAGGCTGAGCCAGGCACAGAGTGGGCTTTCAGGCCCACTCAAAAGCTCTTTTAGACACGCAACTTCAGACGCAGCAGCCAGTGAGGAACAGACGCAGCAATTGTCAGCAGCATTTACTGCTATGTATGGCATAGAGCTGCTTCTTCATTGCAACATTTTCAACCAATCTCCATGGGGCAAAGTACTATGCTTAATGCAGTGCAGGATACAAGACTAAGACACAGCCCTATCCTCCACGGACCTTCGGATTAGGGAGGAGGCGTGCTCACATACGTGAATCTAAAAGCCTTTAAGCACGCTCCATTCTGACCCAGTCCCCACCCTTCCCTGAAGTCTTACCATGACAACTCACACATTTACTCACCTGCTTGGTCCTTGGAGGTATTTGAGTTCATGTCCCTCTTATGTAAGTGAATACGTTTGATTCTTGAGTTTTTATTCTTCTTCTGTCACCTTCTTGCATCCTAATGGCTAACATGGTGAGATTCCTGACTAGATCAAAGTCCTTTTCAAACTAACGGTTGCCACCTACAGTTTCTGTGCTTTCTCTTTGCTAACACTGTGTTTGCTTTTGTTCCCAGAACTATGCACTAGACTGAGTTTTAATGATTTTTCAAGAATAATCCCTAAATCATTTTCTTGATCTCTGTGTTAGAGGATTATTTTCTGCCTAGGCACATCACTGGACTGGCCTCCTTGCTCCCCAATTAATTATTAGTTTGTCTATATTAAATTACACTTGCCATCTGCTGATAAAATCACAAAAGTCTCCAAGCCTTTTCCATTGTTCTCACTATTTATTGGTGGTTTATTCTGCCTTCCATCAGCTGAATCAGCTGCAAACTGGGGGATCTGGTTTCCAATTCCTTCTCCCAAGTCTTGTCTCTATAGTGGAATTTCTTTGTGAAGATTTCCTATGGAGAATATATATATATACATATATATATATATATATGTATATATATATATATATGCATACAGCTTGGAACAATTAACACAAATTTTACTATAACCAAGCTTACTGGAAAAAAAGAAAGTGAGAAATGTACTAGATGATTTCGAACAACTTCACAATGGGTCATAAAATAATGAGTTCTAAGAGAGACACATTAAAAAGAATGAATAATAAATAATAGAAATAAAATCAGATCCCTCAAATATAATGCAGCAAAATCAACATGAAACAAAATAGTGTGAGTAATAAGTTTGAATCATAGAGCTCAAGTTTTGGTGTGGAAGAAATAAGGTTTTATTCTCCATTAAACAATTGAGTTTCTATTCCAAGCCCTAATCCTTTAAGATTGACAGTTTTCTGCCTCGATCATCCTGGAGTTGTCCTCCCAGGGATGTGACATGGTTCTGAGATCACATGTAGAGTCAGTGTGTATTAGTTTGCTCAGGCTGTCATAACAAAGTGCCACAGACTGTGTGGCTCAAACAACAAAAATTTATGTCTCACAGTTCTGGAGGCTAGAAGTCCAAGACTAAAGTGTCAAGAGGGGTGGCTTCTCCTGAGGACCTCTCTCCTGGGCTTGTAGATGGTTGTCTCCCTGCTCTGTCTTCCCAAGTCTTCCCTCTGTGCATGTCTGTGTCCTAATCTCCTCTTCGTATAGGGACACCAGTAGGATTGGATTAAGGCTCACCACTATGGCCTTGGTTTACCTTAATTACCTCTTTAATACCTTCTCTCCAAATACAGTCTTACTCTGAGGCACTGGGGGTTAAGTTTACATATAAATGTGGGTGTGGGACACAACTTAGCCCATAACAGCTTAGAATGAGGTAACTCCTTCTGACCATCAGCCAGTCTTCCATGCAGAGGTAAGAGCCTTATCTGGATCCAAGAAGGGCTGGGTACATTCAGGCCAACTGCTTTCAAGCCATGTTGGGGTATCAGGATGGGTCCCTAAGGCTACGATCCCTTCGTGCCCATGGTCCCATGTCCCAAGCACATCTTGCCCCGCCCCCCCACCAGGGTCATGACAGAGAGGACTCTGGTATTCCAACACTCCGATCCTCGATTCTGTCATCCACATGGGAATTTTTTCTTTTTGGTTTTGGGAAGGCCCTCTCTACCTCAGACTCTACCATTCTTAATGAATTAGACTTTTTGGAACACAAGCCTGGAGATTTGATAGACTCTTTCTACTTCCTGCCTGCCTCTGCCTTTCCCTAAGGTGACGAAGGATGTGCTTGAATTGAAAGATACAAAAAAGTAGAAAAAATTAGGATTTCAAACTACTATTTAGTTACATATAATTAATACACGTGTCCGTGAGCGTTTGTACTTTTTCTAATTCCAGTGTTCTAAGAGTTCCATTTAGTATTTTCTAACTGTATGATTTTTTTCAATCAAGAAGGACAGGGTCTTCTAGAAATGGAATATATTATTAATAAATATCATGACAACAAGTACTTGTTGAGGACCTGTATTAAACTTTACACTGAGGACACATGAAATATTTCTGGACCTTGGGGTATAAAGCACAAAGATGAAACAAAACCCAACACAATCATTATTGCATCTGAATGTCCCTCTTTTAAAACATACTTTTTTTCTGATTTAAAAAAAAGGATACACATTCTTGGTTAAAAACCTGAAAACATAGAGTGAAAATCATCTGTAATCCTACCACTCAGAAGTGGGCCATTAAGTTTTAGATCCCTGTTATACATTAAGACAGTCTTTATAACTAGTTGTTGCTCATTTGTTTATTCATCAATTGTGTATTAGATGTTTACTATGTGTAAGGAAATCCTTGTGCTTCTAATAACTCCCTAAATGCAGAATTTCTTACAGCAGAGTTGGCTAATGCCTTTCGGATCCCAGCTTAGGTTGTTCCAACAAGCCCCAGATGATGGTGATTAAACACATACTTGAGCCCATGACCCACCATGGGCAGGTAATGGCCACAGGTCTAAAACAATGTTCCTTCCCCAAGAGGAGTCCAGTGATCCACTGGGGCTTGAGAAGCACTCCTGTGAAGCACTGTATACTGCATCCTATCATAAAAAATCATATGCCATGGGCAGTAAGAGCAAGGACTCTGAAGCAAGGCTGTCTGGATTTGAATATTGACTCTACACCCATTTTACCTGTGTGACCTTGGACAAGTTACTTAGCCTCTCTCAGCCACAGTATCTTCAACTATACAATGGGGATGACAACAACTACCTTGATGTAGGATGTTGTAAGAATTAAGTGAGTTGCTACATATAAACTCTTAGAACAATGCACGTAAGCACATAGTAAGTACTCGCTATCATTTCATTTTAATCATGAAGCACCTGTGCTCCAGATGTCCTGGGACACACACATAAACACACACTTTTTGTCTTCTGATCCTCCCCCAAAATGATTTTATTATCAAAGGTATGGGTCAATTAGTTGATGAAAAGGAGGCAGACAACTCAGTAAACAGTTGATTGCAGGCTCTAGCCTGCAAACTTTAAAATAATAACCTGTGGTGATTGCTGCATTGTTATGAGTAGATTGATTTAAAACCAACTATCAGTGGGGATAGTGGTGGGGGGTTGGTGGTGGGATGAATTGGGAGATTGGGATTGACATGTATACACTAATATATATAAAATGGATGACTAATAAGAACCTGTTGTATAAAAAAAATAATAAAATTCAAAAATTCAATAAATAAATAAATAAAACCAACTACCTCCAGAGAAGATTTTCTCAAAGGAGAGAAGACTTGATTTCCCTTCCTCCTTTTTTCCTCTCCCACCTCCACAATCAAAATACTTTATCTTGGGAATAAAGAAAAGCAGATCCCCAAGGATGGCTAACTGGAGGATTACAAGTTCACTTGGGAAAGGGTGTAGCAACTGGTGCCTGAGACATCCAAGATAGTTCATCCCTATTTGTTTTACCAGATTTATCCAAGTGGTGGGAAATATGTCCACTGTGATTCTCAAGTTTCACATCTTATAGTTTGTGTCAGTAGAGAAATGCTAATTGACCTCTTTTGTTTTGAGGCCAAAAATCCTAGAAAACAGACTCATTGGCTCTGCTTCTGGGTTCCCTCTCCTGGGCCAATCAATCATGGTTGGGGCAGGAGTCAGAGTAAGTCAGGGAAGAACATTACAGGGTAAATCACAGAAAGGCTGGGTTCCCAAGAGAAGGGAAAATCCCATAAAAGTCCAGAACAAACAGATTTATCATGTATACCCATGGCTGGTTTCCCAGCTGATAAGAGCATCCATTTTTAGTGTTCACTATTATAGAAAGAAATAATAAAATATATATTTAACTTACTTAAATGTGCTTAAAATTGCAACCCAGCTGACTTTTCAAATGTTTAATCCAACCTCCTAAGGTTCTGATTTATGAAGTGAAAGCTAGCATTTCGCAAAGGAGAAGAGAGTTAATACAGCTGCTCTTTTTCTAGAGAAGTAGAAATAAGAACCCAGCTTTCATGGCATGTGCATTTGAAAATGTCTGATTCAGGATGAAGAGCCTGTGAATGTCATTTGTGGCTTAAAACCAAAAAGAGCTAGCTCCTAGCCCTAGCTCCCTACCCAGTGTCCAGGGTAAGAAGGGTTTTGATTGTCTTTTTGTTTATCTGCTTACCAGAAGCAGAGACAGGGAAACTCACCTCAATTAAGAACTTGCTCTGTACCAGGCATTGGGCCAGGGGTTTAACATGCATTATTATTTAATTTTTACCACCCTCCTGAAGACAAGAAATTATCTCTATTTTGCCCAAGAGGAAACTTAGATGCAGAGAAGCTAAGTGATTTCCCCAAGTTAACAGCCGATAAGTGGTGAAGCTGGGATTTTGAGTTCGTCTGAAAGTTGCCTGCAAGAGTTCATGCTCTTTGAGGTATACCCAGCAGGCAAAGTGGAATAACAAGAGAATTGGTCTGAGTTGAGGTAAGAAATGGGGTGGAGTCCTTAGTACCACACGCGTAAACTTTCTTTCTTTTTTTTTAAATTAATTAATTTGTTTTTTTATTTTTGGCTGTGTTGGTTCTTCGTTGCTGCACGCAGGCTTTCTCTAGTTGCAGGCGAGCGGGGGCTTCTCTTGTTGCGGAGCACGGGCTGTAGGTGCACAGGCTTCAGTAGTTGTGGCACGCGGACTCAGTAGTTGTGGCTCGCGGGATCTAGAGTGCAGGCTCAATAGTCGTGGTGCACGGGCTTAGTTGCTCTGCGGCATGTGGGATCTTCCCAGACCAGGGCTCGAACCTGTGTCCCCTGCATTGGCAGGAGGATTCTTAACCACTGCGCCACCAGGGAAGCCCCACACGGGTAAACTTTCAACTTTGAAAACATAAAATATGAAGTTAATGAATTACACTTTAGCTACCTCAATTTATTTAAGGAAATGATCAGAATCACCTCTATTACCCAATGGAAAAAGGAAGACGTTGCATGGTGAAGGAACAGAACATAGCAGTGAGTAAAAAGGGAAAGTGTAACTATTTATGTGTCTATTCAATAGCTCAGAAATTTTGCTGTTGCTTTTTTTAAAAATGAAGTTCAGGAGTGAGTTGAGATATAAAGAATTACAGGATCCCTTAGGATATGGTAAAAAAAAAAAATTTTTTTTAAGGTATAAAACACTGGTATGGGTTAAGCCAGAAAGATTCTTTGTAGTCTAGAATTTTCATATTTTAGTGTCTAATGATTTCAAGGTACTTCAAAGTTTTAAGATAGTTATATGAAAATAAAAAATCATCCTCATTGTTATCAATGCTCTTACTTAAAATTTTAAAAATATAAATACAAACTATATGGAATTTAATAGTCCTTGGACCAATTAATACTTTTTAAGGGTTTGTAGTTATAAAAGGATTTTTGAGGAAAATGTTCTATTAAAACATTAAATTTTAAAAATATATTTATTAAAGTGTCTTATTAAAACATTTTGTTCTTTCCCAACAGGCAACAGTTAAGGATGAAGTATTTAATTCCCTATGTTAAATAATTGCTTTACCAGGTTCTATCATTTTTTTCAGTCCATGTTTTAAAATCTCAAAACAATAATACATAATAGAAGTGTCACTTTTTCCATTATAGTAATGTAAATTATTAGTTGCCACTACCTCCGCAGTAACTCAGGTGCTACTGAGACATGTCACATGATGTAAGGATTTGCTTTGAGCACCACTCCAAAGATAGAATGATCTGGGATCCACATTTGTTTAGCCTCCATCTGTGCCCTCAACCCTTCTGGGCCCCAGTTTCATTATGTAAAAATAATCTTGTCCCCTACTTATATCTTAAATTTATTAGGAAGATGAGATGGGACCAAGGACTGACTGTGTCCCCCACCCCAACCCAAGGGGCCTGATCTACGGTGGGTATTCAGTGGGTTTTCAACGAATACTTGAAGGGTGCATTGAAGAAGGAAATCCATCTGAGTCTAAAAATAAAATCAAGCATCTGCAAACCTCAGGTCCTCAGTGTTCCTACCCACCATTACACTTTTACTACCATCTGGAAATTGTTTGTGTTTGTGCACTTTGCCTTAACGGCTAGGATTCACAGAAGGAGAGGAAAGAAGAAAAGCACACGATCCAAGAACATACATGTAAAAATCAACTTAATTGAAAGGTTTTAAAAAGGGTTAAATATGAACTTTTATTCACCAACTTTTAAATTTCCAAACAGAAATAAAATTATTCAGTAAAAGCTAATATTAAGTGTAATATTAAGGCCACTTAGAAAGACAAGGAAAGAAAGGGAAAGACAGAGAAGAGGGAAGACTCAAAGCCCACATAGCACTCCCCAGACCCCGGGGCAAAGATTTACCTCATTGTCTAAGACTGCCTTTGAAATGCCTGCCTTTAAGTGTGTAGGATGTGAATGCACTGCGTGAAATTGTTGCCAAGAGCTGGGGCAAAGGGGTTAAATTCCTCTTTTTAAATTTGAAAGGTGCTCGCTTCGGCAGCACATATACTAAAATTGGAACGATACAGAGAAGATTAGCATGGCCCCTGCGCAAGGATGACACGCAAATTCGTGAAGCGTTCCATATTTTTAAAAAAAGAAAAAAAAAAAAGAAAAAAAAAATTTGAAAGGACGGGCAATCTTGAAATCACTTCTAATCTTCAGAGGAGGGGGAAGGGAGAAAAACCTCACACTTTGGTACTTTGGTAGGGAAATGGGCCCTGACACTTTTCATGCTACTAAAAAAATAACTTAATGGAGAATGAAGACATTCATCTTTGTGACTATCAAGCATAATACTTTCCAAGACTCACTGACCATTGCTTTATCACAACTGTAGTACAGGCAAAAATGGCTCCCCTGGCCCAAAGAAATTAAGAAAAAGTTAGATATTCTTACGTCTCTTTTTGTCCATCTTCACCCTCCAGAGTTGTTATAAAACGGGTCTCTCTTATCACTCTTCTGAAAAACATGCTGTCAATACTTTGAGGATGATCTTCTTCCTCCTCTCCTCCCTCTGTATCTCCTTCTCCTCTTCCACGACTGCCAGCATCTTCATGATGCAGCCCCAGCTTACCTTTCCAGTATGTCCTCCACATCACCAAAGTGCCACACTAGACTCTTCTCCATTCTCCAAACCTGCTCCTTCCATATCTCTGTGCCTTTAGCAATTCCATGACTCTTTTTGCCTAGAAAACATCTACTCCTTGTACAAAGGCTGGGATAACTTTGATATCGAACAACTATTTTTAACCCCAGTTGCACTAGAATCACCTGAGGAGCTTTTAAAATATACTATTGTCCAAGTCCCACCCCACAGAGAGCCTGATTTAACTGGTGTTTTGAAATGTGTAGCCAGGGATGAGAACGACTCGTCTATACCTTTTGTGACCCTTCTCTTCTCTATGTGGGATGAATCATTCCTTCATGTGACTTTCCAGAGATTTCTCTACATACCTCCGTCATACCACATGGCACAGCATCGTGCAGTTCTGGCTCACCATCTAGCTACTCACGTGTTAGACCTCAACTCTCCTGGGACTGGGGTCTTATTTTTCATCCTTTTGTGTACCCCATGTCAGAATCACCTGGAGTGCCTTTTCCAATACACACCCAACCCCTAGAAAGTCTATCTGGAGTCTTGGAGATAAGCATGAGAGCAAGGGAGTAGAACATGAGGTTTTTGTCATTCAAGTGGGTTCATAGGTGACTCTGATTGTCTGTCTCCAATACGGTTTCCTCCACCTCACGTACCTCTCTAAAGACCAGTGCAACTCCTGTCTGTCTTTCTGGGAGTGCATTCTGTCACCTCTCTCTCCATGGTATTTCCCAATTACACACCTGTTTCCTCCTGTTCCTGTCAGAATCATCTCCCTCAAGTGTTTTGCTCCTGTCACAACCCTTCTTAGAAACTTACGCAGGTTTCTAATGGTTCCTTGAGTCAAATTTAAACTAATCATGCACTCTGAGGTTTTTCCACTACAGTAAGTTCCCTATATACGAACGAGTTCCATTCCAAGAGTGCGTGCGTAAGTTCAATTTGTTCGTAAGTCCAACAAAGTTAGCCAGGTACCCAACTAACACAGTCGGTTATATAATACTGTATTGTAATAGGTTTATAATACTTTTCACACAAATAATACATACAAAACAAACACAAAAAATAAAGACAACATTTTTAATCTTACAGTACAGTACTTTGAAAAATATAGTCGTACAGTACAACAGCTGGCATACAGGGGCTGGCATGGAGTGAACAGTTAAGAAGAGTTACTGACTGGAAGAGGGAGAGGAGGTGGGAGATGGTAGAGCTGAAGGATGGTCAGCAATAGGGGACGATGGGCAGGCTGCAGTGTCACTCACGCCTGACGCTGATGGAACGCACGTTGGCATCTTTGAAAGTTCACAGCTTGAAGGTTCGTATGTAGGGGACTTACTGTAATTTATCCAAGTGCCCTCTCTTGGCACCAAGAGAGGTTTCATTGTATCTTCAGATTAGCAAAGCACTAGCTTCTCTCCTGCCTCTAGAGACCCCATGTTCTCTTCTTCCACATGAAAAAAGGCTGCGTTCCGTTCTCTTCCACCAAAATATACGTTTCCTTACGCAAAAAAACAAACAAAATTTGTTTAAAAATCACGTCTTAGGGCTTCCCTGGTGGCGCAGTGGTTGAGAGTCCGTCTGCTGATGCAGGGGACACGGGTTCGTGCCCCGGTCCGGGAAGATCCCACATGCCGCGGAGCGGCTGGGCCCGTGAGCCATGGCCGCTGAGCCTGCGCGTCAGGAGCCTGTGCTCCGCAACGGGAGAGGCCACAGCAGTGAGAGGCCCCCATACCGCAAAAAAAAAAAAAAAAAAAAAAATCACGTCTTAAACCTCTATAAAGCCTCTCCCCATCACTCCTGACATTGTTTCTCTCTTTTTTTATTTTTATTTATTTATTTATTTTTGCGGTATGCGGGCCTCTCACTGCTGTGGCCTCTCCCGTTGCGGAGCACAGGCTCCGGACGCGCAGGCTCAGCGGTCATGGCTCACGGGCGCAGCCTCTCCGCGGCATGTGGGATCTCCCCGGACCGGGGCACGAACCCGTGTCCCCTGCATTGGCAGGCGGACTCTCAACCACTGTGCCACCAGGGAAGCCGTTCTTTTAAATCATTGAGTATGTGTCTTTGTTATTCTTCTTGATGTATTTTGCTTTTTATTTTGGTATATTTCTTTTTTTGTTTGGTAGGACAAAAAAAGCAGCGGGGGGAGGCGGGGATTTGAAACCAGAAGACTTTACTAGCTATTTTGCTCAGACTTTTCACTTTGGAGAGCGTGGTTGTTCCCACCTATGACATAGAGGCAATCACGATCAGGTTCACCTGCTTACCTGAATTCAGTGTTGTAGGACTGCAGAAGATAAAGTGCATGGAGTGTGCTTTGTGGGTTCTAAACTGCTTTACAAAGAAACGACAGTTATTATTACCGTGATTATTTTCTGCCACCCAGCTTCACCCCAGTAGTTATACACACAGCTCTCCACCAATGAAATCCTCCCTTGGAAGCATTTTAAGCTGTTTGGCAAGGAAGAGGATGCAAAATGTTTATGCTTTATCTTCATTTCATTACTATGCTCATGGCATTTATTTAGTTACATGTTTCCAACCAGCTTCTGCAAGTTCTGAATGTTTCCCTCCAAAGCTGTCTAAAAGCCAGCCGCTGAAGACACGTGAAGTCACAGCAAGGCACCGCATGGAGACCAGGGTCCCCCAGAAAGGCAAGTGCCTTGTGGGAAAAAGAATCCAGAATATGGGCTCCATTCTCCTTGGGCTTTTTCTCAGTGGTCGTTCTGCTTCTGAAGTGACTTGGGAGCCCCAGAAGAAAAACACCACATATAGTGGCCAGCCTCCCACCCCCATCATTCCTTCAGCTCTGCCTAAGCAAGTCACAGGAATATTTGAAGCTGGCAAAGCAGCTTCTTTCCAGGGTGATCACAGCACTGAGGTGTTCCCTGCTTAATGCTCACAGCTGTCCTGTGGAGGAGGTGGGTGGCAAGCAATTTCAAATCCTTTTCTTCTTTACTTACCAAAGAGTCTTTGCTTTCAATAACTGACACAAAGGAGTGAACCGTTTTGGTTATAAGATTATGATTTGCCCACCACCCCTCATTAACGCTATTAAAACAACCTTTGTCTTTCTTAAAATCTGTGCAGCCAAGTGTGTGGCAGAGATAAAGAGAGCATGAAGACTGCCCTGGATGTCTGTATGTGACCGGGCATTAGATACGACATCCTTTGTCTGGCTTGGGAAAACTCCCACAGGACAAATAGGATTAAAGGTGACACTTTTCTTTCTCCGACAGCCTCCTAAGCCTCACCTCTTTTCACAACCTCTTAACCCCAGACACAGCCCCCTAGGTCTCTGCCCTGTCCATCACACTGGACACCCAGAAATGCCTCTGTCTGCCTCGCCCTCTTGCCCCACCCAGGCAAGGATTCATTGTTTCCATGATGTAAGAGAGGGCAAACAAGCCAGAAGTCAAAATACCAAACTGCGGGCACCCCTGGGTTCCCCCACTTCCACATCCATGCTGGAGGCTCAGAGCTTTCACGCTGGTCCTTCTGGAGTTTCCTCCGAGACCACTCATCTGGGCCACACTTAGAGCAGGTGCAACACCACGTGTTCTGGGCTCCATCGCAACGTGCACTCTGCTAAATAACTGGATCTACTAATGGAAAGTTTAAAGGTCACCATATGGGAGAATAGAAGGGGAGACAGCTAGTATTGAGCAGGGATTTACTATTTGCAAAGACTGTGTCAGGTTCTGTGCTATCATTTCATGGTCGCAATAGACTCTACAGGAGGTACTGACATCTTTGTTTTGAGTTTTGCTCAAAATCCCAGTGGCTTAACACAACAAAGCTTTAGTTCTCATTTTTGAATCCTATGCATCATCCCTCTGCTGCACATGGGTCACTCAGGCATCCAGGTGATGGAGGCGCTGCCATTTGGTAGCTGCACCGGCTGAACCCCACTGCCATGTCAGTCACCACAGCAGCAGAGGAAAGCCTGGGAGGATCACACGTGGGCTTTTCATTGTTTTAGTAGAATCACTTGTGGTCATATCCCATTGGCTAAATACGCGCATGGTCCCACCTAACCCACGGCAAGGAGGCAGGGAGATGCGTGAAAGCAGACGGAATGTCCTGTGAGTAGCTCTGGTCACACCAGGGTAGCACAAATGCAAATGCCAATAGCTATACTTCTGTATCTTTTAAAGGCATGACCCCACTGCATGACTGATCCATACCCGATTCATCTGGGCCTCTGTTGAAATCATTTTCCATCAATTAACATTCTTTGAACACTTATAATGTGCGGGGCCTTGTAGATGGGGGACCAAGAGGGTGTTTAGAGATTCAGAGGGAAAGTCAGACATATTCACAAATAAATGTCATTTTAATAAAAGGCAGATTTCGGTGAATGGAACAAGAAAACTACCAAGTGCTTTGGAGCTGCAGGGGAAGCAATCATTCCCTGCCAAGGTGCTAGGAAAGGACTTAGAGAGGATCTAGCTATTTCAATTGGGCTTTAAAGATTGATTAGCATTTCCCAACAGGTAAAGAGGGGGAGGGGCAAAGACCCTCAGGCAGCAAAGCTCAGAAGGTGTTCGGGGCACAGTAAGCCCTCTGCTGTGTGACTTAGGAGAGGGTGCAAGAGGAGAAGGTGGAAGAGAAAATATTTTGGATTCAGATAGGAGGGTCGTGAGTGCCGTGCATGGGAGCATGGGTATTCTGGGGAAATGGGGAGCCATCCACAGAGGGTCTCTGAGCACAGGGGTGCCATGGTGAGACCTATCTAGATTCTCCTAAAGACAGCTGACATCAGGGTATTAACTAATGATTTTTTCCTCTTCCTCCCTTTGGGAACTCCTTGTCTTCATGAACATATTTATTTTCCTTCTACCCTAGGGTTTGTAATCAGCATGAATTTAATCTGCCTAAACACACATACCACAAAAGCAAAGTTTCTTTTTTATCCAAAGAAGACTGTAATCAGGCATTCACACTCCTTCAGCTCTTTGGGTATTTCTTTTAATTCTCTTTGAAATAAATATTCTTGTAAAACAGTGCAACCTCAGAATGAAGATCAAGGGACAGAGCCTCACATTGTAGTTTTGTTCTCATGTTGAATTCAGTTGTGCTTGGATTTGGATGCCTGTTAGGTCTAAAGTCCAGCTTACTATCTACTTACTGTGTGCTTTTGCCAACTTACTTGGCCTCTCTGTGCTTTTGGTTTTTTGATTTAGTAGGAAACAGTTATTCGTTCCTTCCTGGAGCCCGTGGGGACCTTCCACGTACCTTCCACAGGCCAGGACATGTATCAATCACAGATGACCTTAGTAAAAGCATTTTAGCCTCTTCTGAAGAAAAGAGGCCAGGAAGGAAATGAATGGATATTAACTGCATACCTACATCTGCTTGTGGTTGCACATGTGCTATGTCAGTCACTTCCAACATGATTCCCACGAGGGAGGTATTTCCCCTGTTCTGCAAGGAAGATGCCAAGGGACACCGATGGTAACTTACACAATGACATCTGGCTGATGAGTGGAGACCCAGGTTGGGAGCCCTGTGAACTGCTGGATCCCAAGGTCCACACCAGCTTTACCCACCAAGGCTCGAGGCGCTGGGAGGCACTTGTGTTTCTCCCACAGCGTTTTTCTTCTCAAAGCTGCCACGGACCTCTTGGCATCCATGTTAGGCCTCTTGGCTCTCCCGACCTGCTTTTCTGGATCATATTCAGCTGTGATGGATCAATCCACAATTTTGGGCTCCATGCTGCCTCTGTAGCCCTCAGGTGCTCCTCACCCACCCAGCCAGACTTGCTGTTTCCATGGGCTTCCTTGTCTCTGGAGGATTCCTCTGAATCACCGTTTGGTCACTTCCTCTTAATTGCTCACAATTACCCAAGTTTCTAGTCCTACAATAAGCAAGGGAAAGGGTAACATTTTCTAAGACATATGTGTTTGGTGTTGCTGGCAGATTTGTAAACTTATTACTGTCTCTGCATATCATATAATTAAGATTGAATTATCCAAGACTTTAAAATAGTGCCTGCTGCTATTGTGCTGCTGAAAATAATAAGGAAAAGATTTTTGCCTTTTTTTGTTTTTAACACATGCAGCTCACCTCTCCCCTGTCTTCTCTGAAATCCCCATTCTCATTAGGGCCACAGGACTGAGTATAGCTGGCCTGATAGAGAGGGCTCTCTAAGCTGATATTCTTTGCTTTTGGAAATGCTGCCACATCAGAAGCATAGGGGCACATTCTAAGATATCTGCTGTGGCTTCTAGAAGGGACCTGCAGTGCCAGGCAGGTGAACTGACAGCAGGCTGGGAGGGGAATTCACACAAAGGCAGAGGCTCAGACACTGGGCCAGATCTCCCTGAGACTAGAGCAAAAATGGTTCAGGGCTGATACTTCAGAGGGAGAGTGGTGCACAGCTCTGTAGGTTACTGATACTTGGTGCCCTGGATAAACAGATAAACACAAGAGTACATGCACTGTGGGAGCCCGGAGAGAAAGATGGGACAGAAAAGGACCAGTCTGGGCACATGTATGAAGTGCCCACCCCAAGACACTCTTCTGGGCTCGTCCTCATCTCGGAGAGGCAGCAGTGAGTGGTGGCGTGAAGCGAGATCTTACTTCCCTGCCCAGGAACTGAACCCGGGTAGCCTGGATGAAAATCAGGAATCCTAGCCACCACACCCCCTGGCTCTTGCCCCCAGTGAAAAATGCATTTCTCACGGAGGCAAAAACTGTAAAAACAGGTACCAAACTTATTGTTAGAGACATAACACAACAACAAGTGGGAGAGCACATAGAGAAACAGTTTGTTTAGTTAGGATAGAAGCAAGGCAGAGATGCACACCCGGAGAGCAAGGGTGTGGGTGTCCTCCCTAATGCTGAGGAGTGCAGTAAAGGGGCGGTTAAGTCATTTATATAGGGCAGTTCTTCTGGGTCTTTGTTTACCTTTGGCCAGTTACCTGGTTTCTTTTTCCACACCTGACCTGCCCTAGGACCCTCTCCAACATGCGTGTGCAACTGTTTTTCCAAGATGGATTTTAGCCCAGAGGCCTATGGGACGGCCTTAGCATCACATATTATGGGGTGGTGCCCCCTCCTTCTTGGCTCCCAAGGAGGCTTTCTGCACATGTGCAATGTTTCCCTTGCCCCAAGGATGGGAAATGTATGACCTCTTGATCTTTTAACAGGGTTTAGCCCCTCTCTGTCCCTGCCATAACAGTGTCCAGTGTCCAGTTATCTACCCTATTCCTGTTGTTGTTTTCTTATATCGAAGTGCGGATCTTGAAATATAGACAGAGTCCGGTCATACATATGCAGTCCAGAGCCCATTTGTCTCTTGTCTCAGAAAATGTAAGCAGGGTGTCTTTGGTTTGGGTAAGTCACTTAACATCTCTTTGCCTTAGATTCCCCATCTGGTAAAATGGGATGATAACAGAACCTTCTCCCCCCTTGCCTTACTGCATAGTCTACAGCAGCCAGGATAATGTGGAGTGGAAGTGATGGATGATCGTGGATAATCTCGCCTTGTTCCTCATTTGTTGCAGGGTGGGGGGGGAGAGTTTCAAAAAAAAAGCTGGAGGGCTAACACTGCCAGTATTAAGACCTGTTGAAATCTGTAGTAATTAAGACAAATATGGTATTGGTGCAAGAATAGACAAGTAGACCACTGGGAAAGAATAGAGAGTCCAGAGATAGGCTTGTACATATATGGTCCCCTGAAATACAATAAAGGTGACATTGAAGTGGAGTGGAGAAAGGTGATCTTTTCTTTTTTAAAAAAAATTTATTTATTTATTTTAATGGAAGTATAGTTGATTTACAATGTCATGTTACTTTCAGATGTACAGCATAGTGTTGCAGTTATACATACATATATATGTATGTATATATGTATATGTGTGTGTATATATATATATATATATATATATATTCTTTTTCAGATTCTTTTCCCTTATAGCTTCTTACAAAACATTGAGTAGAGTTCCCTGTGCTATATAGTAGGACCTTGTTGGTTGTCTATTTTATATATAGTCGTGTGTATATGTTAATCCCGTCCTCCCAATTCATCCCTCCCCACCCCCCTTCCCCTTTGGTAACCATAAGTTTGTTTTCTATGTCTGTGGATCTATTTCTGTTTTGTAAATAAGTTCATTTGTATCCTTTTTTTTTTTTTCAGATTCCACATATAAGCAATATCATATAATATTTGTCTTTCTCTGTCTGGCTTACTTCACTTACTATGATCATCTCTAGGTCCATCCATGTTGCTGCAAATGACATTACTTCATTCGTTTTTATGACTAATATTCATATATATATATATATATATATATATACACACCATAACTTCTTTATCCATTCATCTATCAATGGACATTTAGATCACTTCCATGTCTTGGCTATTGTAAATAGTGCTGCAATGAACACTGGGGTGCATGTACCTTTTCTTATTATGCTTTTCTGCAGATATATGCCCAGGAGTGGGGTTGAGGAATCATGTGGTAACTATTATTAGTGTTTTAAGGAACCTCCATACTGTTCTCCATAGTGGCTGTACCAATTTACATTCCCACCAACATTGTAGGAGGTTTCATTTTCTCCACACCCTTTCTAGCATTTATTATTTGTAGACTTTTTGGTAATGGCCATTCTGATTGGAGTGAGGTGATACGTCATTGTAATTTTGATTTGTGTTTCTCTAATCATTAGGTGAGCTTTTCAATAGATGGTGCTGGATCAATTGGATCTCCATATGAGAGAAAATTAATCATGATCCTTACCTCACACCAAACAAAAGAGCCAGTCCCAATGGATTGCATATCTAAACATGAAAAGTAAAACAACACAAATTTTAGGAAAAAATGGGAGAACATTTTCATGACCTTGAAGTAGATAAAGATTTTTAAAACAGGATGCAAAAAGCAGTAGCCATAAAGGAAAAAAATAGATAAATTAGATTACTTTAAAATTAAGAACTTCTGTTCATCAAACATCGCCATAAGAGAGTCAAATGTGACTCACAGAATGGGAGAAGACATTTGTAATATGTATACAAAACAAAAATTCTTATCTAGAATATATAGAAAACAATCCTACAAATCTATAAGAAATAAGAATATCACTCAATAGAAGAAATGCAGAAAAGACATGAACATTCACTTCAAAAGAAGGATATCCAAATGGCCAGTAAACTCATGAAAAGGGGCTAAAATTCATTTGCCATCAGGGAAATGCAAATTAAAACCAAAATGAGATGCCACCTTATCCCAACCAGAATGGCTGAAATGAAAAAGACAGAACATATTAAGTACTGGAGAAGATGTGTAACTGAAACTCTCATAGACTGTCGATAGGAGTGTATATTGGTACAACCACTTTGAAAAAAAACATTTCACATTATCTATAAAGCTGAACATGTACATAATCTATAACCCAGCATTTCTACTGCTAGGTGTATACTCTACATAAAAATGTACATGGGGCTTCCCTGGTGGCACAGTGGTTAAGAATCTGCCTGCCCATGCAGGGGACATGGGTTCGAGCCCTGGTCCGGGAAGATCCCACATGCCACAGAGCAACTAAGCCTGTGCACCACAACTACTGAGCCTGCGCCCTAGAGCCTGCGGGCCACAACTACTGAAGCCCGTGTGCCACAACTACTGAAGCCCATGCGCCACAACTACTGAAGCCCATGCGCCTAGAGCCTATGCTCTGCAACAAGAGAAGCCACCACAATGAGAAGCCTGGGCCCCGCAACAAAGAGTAGCCCCCGCTCACTGCAACTAGAGAAAGCCCACGTGCAGCAGCGAAGACCTAATGCAGCCAAAAATTAAATAAATGAATAAATAAATAAATTTATTTTAAAAAAATGTACACGTATTCACCAAAAGACACAAGAATGTTCATAGCAGCACAAGTCATAGTAGCCAAACACTGGAACACAGTAGAATGAGTGTTTTACTCTAGGGACTACTTTATGGTGATAAGAATGAACAAATACCGCCACATAGCAACATGGAAAACTCTCTTGAGCATAAAGTTGAATAAAAAGAAGCCACACAGAAATGAGTACAAACTGTATGATTTCAATTATAGGTACAACAAATATCAGATCTCTAGAGCTAACTTATCTTGCATAATTAAAATTTTATACATGTTGACTAGCAACCTATTTCCTCTTCCCCCAGGCACCTACCTTTATATTTTTTGCTTCTATGTGTTTGACTTATTTTATTTTATTTTATTTTATTTATTTTTTTGGCCATGCCGCATGGCTTGTGGGATCTTAGTTCCCTGACTGGGGATCGAACCTGGGCCCTCAGCAGTGAGAGCATGGAGCACCACCCACTGGACCACCAGGGAATTCCTGGGATTGACTATTTTAGATACTTAATATAACTGGAATCATGCATATTTTTTTAAAACTCCCTAGAGTTGGCTGTATAGCCATGTTGAGGACTTTTGACATAGTATTTTGCTCCTACCCCTGGTACAGTAACAATCATTTTGTATTAGGAATATTTCTTGCTGGTTTGCCTTCAGTAGCTCTAGGCTCATTAATTGAAGGAATGATACTCTGTTCACTTTGGTATTTTCAGTGCCCAGAAGAACACATGGCACAGAGTGAATAGTCCATATATGTTTGTTGAATTGGAGTGACCCTTCCAATAATCATAGAGGGTAGGATTTACCATTGCCACCAGCAGCCAAACTTCTTCAACATAGCTCTTCAATTCAACATACATTTTTAAAGAGTCTACTTTGAGTCAAACGCTGGACTGGTGTGCTGGAGTTGTGAGGAAGAGGAAGGTCCGTCCTTGTAGCCAGATGCTCAGTCAGGCAGGGGCGACATCAGAGACTCCCGGGGACAGGTCCATGCTTGGTGGAGGAGCCTCAGATGAAGTGATCAGCTCTGCTTGGGTGGACCTGAGATATTTCCAAGAGTGAGTGATGCCTGAGCCACATCCCAACGAGTGACGAGGAGTTTGCCAGGGGAGCACAGAAGGCAAAAGCATTTCGGGAAGATAGAAAAGCCATGTCCATGAGTAGAACAGCTTGACACCAGGTGGAGAGATGGAGGAGGGCGAAGGGTGAGAGGTGAATGGCTTGGTAAGGAGGTTGGATGCATCCTGCAACAATGGGAAGTCAGTGAAGGGTGAAACAGGAGAGTAGCAGGACCCAGGGTGCAGTTTTAGAGCGATCACTCTGGTTGCAGTGGGGAGGATGGATTATAAAGCAAAACTGAAGACCGAGGGACCAGTAGGAGAGGGTGGGGATATTGTAATGATCCAGACGTGAGAAGACAGGCGCTTGAGTTGGGCAAAGCCCATGGGGATGGAAAGGTGGGGACAGGTAAGGACCTGAGTAGGAAGATTCTCCACCTTCTCCTGTAAAAAGTTTGGGGAAAGGGAGGTGAGTAAGAAGTATATTGTACAGGTAACATTCTCTTTTCAAATTTTCCTCCTTCGTGCCAGAAAAAGACAGAAAAGCAGAAAGAGGGGGTGGGATTCTGGAGGACAGGCAGTCCATATACTAATGTCACTGGGAAATGTAACCCGCTCACAACATCCATCTATTATGTTAGGTGAAGATACATTTTCAGCTGAAAAGAATTATTTTAATACATGGGCGTGAAACAAGTGAGCACATGAAATCATGTTGTCCATAAGGCCTCAGCAGAAAGTTTTCCTTAGATAGCAGCCTCGGGCTAACACTGCCAGCATTCCGCAGTCCCAGAAAGAATCCGTGCTTTTGTCACTCAGTGATTTGTAACAGGAATAAAAAACCCCTCTGCTTATATAAGAAACGCATCTGAAACTCCATGGCTGGCAGGTGCTTGAGATCGTTGAGCAGATGTCTGTGTGAAGCACCCAAAGTCCTATATGTACGTGGGAAAGCACACATACACCAGCTCCCTGCTGCTGTCCTGGAGAAAATATTCCAGACATGCAGCAAGGGGCTCTGTGCCTTTCCTCCCTGACTTCTCTCCTGCGGAGTATGGGCCCAGGATATTGCCTACTCAGAATCCTCTGTCCATTGGCATTTGGAAAGGTCTTAACTGACTCCATCTATTTGGTACCTCCAAGCAAGACTGAACCCAGCTAACCAAGGATCTCTGTGCAGCTTCTGGAGTTGTCACCGAGTCTCACAAGCCTTCCTGGTGTTAATCCTGCGTCCTGGATGCCCCTCCCCCCAGACTCCCTCTCGTAGGTTTTGGGGCAGCCACCTGTCGCCTCTCCCCCCTCCCCCCATAGTGATGGGATCCTTACATTCTTTTTCAAGCTGACTACCACCTGCTGCCCTTTCCCTTTGACAGGTGGATGGTGCCTCTCCCTTCAGGGGAAAAGGAAAGCACAGGTGCACATTCCTGCTTTGCACAGGGTGGTGCGCAGGGCAGCCTGGTGCCCTTGGAGGGGGGCTGGGAGCCAGGAAAATGTGGGGCTCCAATGACAGCTCTTTCTCTCCTCATTTCGGGGATCCTGGGCAGGTCATATATCCTCTCTACCCCCCTGTTTCTTCCTGCAGAAAACAAGGGCAAACCCTCCCTTAAGTAAGACAATCCTTTCCAGGGATCCAAACATGCAGGAGGGCACAAGGCATATACTCAGCAAACGTGGGTTCCCTTCTGTGGGACGCACACAGTGACCCTAGCAAAGGGCATCGTTAACTATATTTCACATCGGAGGAAGCTGGGGGAGGGAATGACGTGAATTAATCAAAAAATCATGCAGCAGAAATGCCAGAATTTGAACCCAGATCTGCTTGGCTCCAAAGCGAACCTTCCCTCTGCCCTGCCCTGCCTTCCTCCAAGACCCTCACCCTCTCATCTTCTTTCTTTACTGTTTTCTTTTCTTTTTTTTTTTTTTTTTTTGCGGTACGCGGGCCTCTCACTGTTGTGGCCTCTCCCGTTGCGGAGCACAGGCTCCGGATGCGCAGGCTCAGCGGCCATGGCTCACGGGCCCAGCCGCTCCGCGGCATGTGGGATCTTCCCAGACCGGGGCATGAACCCGTGTCCCCTGAATCGGCAGGCAGACTCTCAACCACTGCGCCACCAGGGAAGCCCTACTGTTTTCTTTTCTTCTGCCTATAATATATTCAGGGCTGAGCTGTTATTAGAAATAAAAACCCAGTCTTAAAAAAGAGGGAAATTCTGATACAGGCTACAACATAAGTGAAACTTGAGGATGTTATGATAAGTGAAAGCAGCCAGTCACAAAAGGACAAATACTGTATGTGCCCCTTACATGAGGTCCTACAGAAGTCAGATTCACAGAGACTGAGAGGAGGGTGGAGTTGCCAGGAATTGGACAGAGGAGGAGATGGGAGCTAGTTTTAATGGGTGCGCAGTTTCAGTTTGGGAAGATGAAAAGAGTTCTGTGGATGGATGGCGTTGATGCTTCACAAGGTGAATGTGCTTAATGACATTTGAACTGGACACTTAAAAATGACTAAAATGGGGCTTCCCTGGTGGCGCAGTGGTTGAGAGTCCGCCTGCCGATGCAGGGGACACGGGTTCGTGCCCCGGTCCGGGAAGATGCCACATGCCGCGGAGCGGCTGGGCCCGTGAGCCATGGCCGCTGAGCCTGCGCGTCCGGAGCCTGTGCTCCTCAACGGGAGAGGCCACGACAGTGAGAGGCCTGCGTACCGCCAAAAAAAAAATAGACTAAAATGGTAAATTTTAGCTTTTGTCTATTTAACCACAATTTAAAAATGAAATAAAGACAAATACAGTAAAATATCTATGGCCTTGTTTACCTTTTGCTCCTCCTCCCCCAGGTAGATGCTTTAAGATGCTTGGTCATGTTTTAAGATGAGTGTAAATGAATTACCTCACAGCTGTTTGGTGGCTACTATGGACTGAATTGCATCCCCCTCCCCAATTCATATGTTGAAGCCCTAACCCCCAATGCGACTATATTTGGAGGCCTTTAGGAAGGTAATTAAGGTGAAATGAGGTCACAAGGATGGGGCCCTCATCTAGTAGGGCTGGTGTTCTTATAAAAATGGGAAGAGGGGCTTCCCTGGCGGTCCAGCGGTTGAGACTCCGCGCTTCCACTGCAGGGGGCGCGGATTCCATTCCTGGTCGGGGAACTAAGATCCCACATGCCGGGTGGCACAGCCAAAAAGTAAAAAAAAAATTAAAAAATAGAAAATAAATAAAAATAAAAAGAGGAAGAGACACTGGCGCACTCTCTCTCTCTCTCCCCGCGCGCACACAGAGGAAAGGCTGTATGAAGACGGATCAGGAAGGTGGCCGTCTGCAAGCCAGGAAGAGTGCTCTCATCAGGATTTGAAGTTGTCAACACCTTGACCCGGGACTTCCAGGCTCCAGAACTGAGAAAATATATTTCCACAGTTTAAACCATGCAGTCTGTGGCATTTGTGATGGGAACTCTAATAGCGGGGCTTGCCCCAAGGGAGTTTCTTCTGTCACCTGGCTTGGTGGTGGGCGGGTCGTGTGGCTCAGTGGTCAGTGACCCTTCCTTTGGGTCAGCACAGCCAGCCCAGCTCTGACCCCTCCTGACGCCTGTCCCTTCAGAGGTGGACATAGAGCCATTCCTCAGGGAGAACATCCTCACTGACAGTGACAGAGGGAGGAGCAAGACCCCTTCCCCACCCCACCCCCCCCGCCGACCCAGGAGACTGGTATTGGGTAGGGAGGGCCAACAACTGGGCGGCGGAGTGTCTGAGATTTACCCTACTCACAAGCTAGTGAGTTAGCCGGCCAGTTTTCTGCTTGCTGGTAGGAGACATGAGACTCCTGGGTCAGAGATAAAGGATCCTACTATTCAGAGCAACCGCAGAACCCAGGGTATCAGCATCTGTGCTTGTCTTCCCCCACCCCGTTCCCAGAGGGTGCTGTGATGGGGCCAGTGCTGCCTGCACAGGAACAGGTGGCTTAATGGGGAAGGAGCTTCGTGAGCCCAAGTCATTTCCAAAGGGCAGGAAGCTGGTCTGAATTTTGCTCCACAGGGCAAACTGTGACTCTCTCTTACATTAGACAGCAAACACACCTGCCCTTGGCTGCAGAGGGCCACACCCCTCTCTCTCCAGGCAATCTGCCATAGCAGCACCCCGGTAGGATACACAGCGAGATACAGTATCTAGTGGCTCTGCTGCATTGATTGAACCCTGCCTGGGACAGCCCCACCCACAGCTTCAAGAAGCTGCACTATTTCTGATCCACAGCAGATACTCATCCTACCTAGTGGAAGCTGTCCTGGAACCTACACTTGAACATGCATGGGTCTGATACCCTGCAACTTCACAATATGTCTGCTTTTAAAAGGTGGGTTTTATTATGATTCAGGTATGGTAAGGCTAACAGGTCAAGAGAAGACTCAGCACTGACACAGTAGTTTATGACTCACAGTTCTCAAGAGGAGGGGACCACACCCACTGAACCACACGGGGAAGCGCCAGGGTCTGTCCGGAGGCAGAGGGAGTGAGGGGCAATCGTGGTTTCCACAGGGAGGGGCTGGCAAGGCAGAGGAAGCAGGCTTAGGATAGGCTAGTCTGAATCATTTCAGCGGGCTCTGGGGCCCAAAGCTGTCCGTACTTGTCTGGTACCTGGGCCTCCGGTGATTAGGACAGGGGGACAGTGGCCCAGAGTGTGGGCGCTGGTTAAAGGAGGTTGCTGGGGAAGGGGGCTGGAATTGGTTGGTTTGCACATGAAAGGTGAGCACCTACCCAGTTCCTTTACTTTGCCCAAGAACTGGCTGGCGCTGGGGGCAGGAGAGGGTCCTTCCTGGGTCAGCAAGGCCCCAGATGTCAACGCATCGGAGTCAAAAGACATATTTAATTCAAAGTCAGATAAAAGCAATACGTGGCTCTGAAGGTGATGCCAGAAGAAGGTGGAAATGAGGAGGCATATCAGCTAAGGCACTTCTGGAACTAAAAAGCATTTCACCCTCAAGTCAGTCCATCAATCATAAGTGTTCTCTGAGTAGCTGCCACGAGCCAGGCACCGTGCTAGGTGCTGGGCAGACGGGTGAACCAAACAGACCCGGCCCTGCCTCGTGGAGCCTGGGGTCAAGCCCTCGCAAGGACCAGCTACGTGAAGTCCTCAGCAGCTCCCTGGGGAGCATAAGGACCCCCACCACCACCACAACGCACCCCGAGAACACTCAATTTGTTACCGAGTCCAAGCTCGCTCTGCTCGCCGCACAACAGGCCAATAAATCGGAGACGGGGTGTGGAGACAAGGAAAGCCGGCATACCAAGGAGATGGCAGACTAGAGTCTCCAAATAACCATCTTACCGGGATCTGGATGCCAGTTTCTTTTATAGAATCAGAGAGGGAGAAGGGGTGAGGAAGTAAAGTAAAAAGGGTCATCAATCTTGCAAAACATCTCCTGGAATGGCCAGCCTGAGGGCGGGGATGTGTTAATTTCAGCCATTTACAGGTGGGCAGGGTCAGGTTGTCTCCCTGTGAGTGGAACAAAGGCGCTTTAACAGTCAGGCAGAGGGGCAGAGAGTCAAGCCATTCTGTATGATTATAATAACAAAAGCAACGAAAAGCAAAGGTTAAAGTCAAAGAAACAGATCCAACATGGGGTCCAATTTAGCTCTTCCCTGTTACAATTTGTCACCTGAAATTGGAGGCGTATCTCTCTGGGGCACATTTGGGCCCGAAGACATCATGCACCTCTCACTATATGGCGTGCTGGGCGGGAAGAAAGACCCTGCCTTTTGGAGCTCCTAGTCTCCACCAGAGGCATTTCCAAAGTTTGCTCAGCAGCCCGAGGACCTGTCTGAATCCTCGCATCCGGGCCTCAGCGTTATTTCTTTGTCAGACTGTGTAAGCTCTGTCTGCAGCAGGCACCGTCCATCACTGCGGTTCTCTACGGTGCTCTTTTGGAAAAGAAATTTAAGTGTTTCTGTAGCTCAGAGGGGCATTTGTCTTAGTCCATCCGGGCTGCTGTAATAAAGTACCATAGACGGGGTGGCTTATAAACAACAGAAATTTATTTCTCACAGTTCTGGAGGCTGGGAAGTCCAAGATCAAGGTGCCAGCAGATTCGGTGTCTGGTGAGAGCCCGCTTCCTGGTTCATGGATGGCCAACTTCTCTGTGTCCCCACGTTGTCAGGGAGGGAAAAGGGCTTCACCCCCCTGATCTAATCACCTCCCAGAGGGCCCATCTCCAAATACATTGGGAGTTAGGCCTTCAACATATGAATTTTAGGGGAACACAAACATTCAGTCTACAGCAGCATTTTGTTTGTTTGTTTGTTTTGCGGTACGCAGGCCTCTCACTGTTGTGGCCTCTCCCGTTGCGGAGCATAGGCTCTGGACGTGCAGGCTCAGCGGCCATGGCTCACGGGCCTAGCCACTCCATGGCATGTGGGATCTTCCCGGACCGGGGCACGAACCTGTGTCCCCTGCATCGGCAGGCGGACTCTCAAGCACTGCGCCACCAGGGAAGCCCCCCTTTTTTTAATTAGATAGTTGATTTACAATGTGTTAGTTTCTGCTGTACAACAAAGTGAATCAGTTATACATATATACATATCCAGTCTTTTTTTTACATTTCCTTCCCATTTAGGTCACCACAGAGCATTGAGTAGAGTAAAGCAGCATTCTTATTTGGGGGGTTTTCTCCACTGTTCTTCTCCCTCCCACCCTCTTCCACCTTCTCTGGAGGACTGTTTGAAGAATTTCCCTCTGTGATGGATGAAAACTAAATTTTTGTTGGTGCGCACGCTATAGTGTACACAGAAGTAGAAGTATAATGTTTTACACACGAAACTTATAGAATGTTATAAACCAATGTGTCCTCAATAAAAAAGAAATTTAAAAAAAAGAATCTATCAGATGTCCTTTTAGCAGACTAAGACATCCAGCACGGGGGCCAATGAAGAGATTCCAGAATTAAGTGAAGGATGGCACTTGCTGACATAAACTTTTCTCCAACTCTGATTCTAAAATGTCTTTTTTTTCCACATTAGCCCATGGGTCACAAACTCCTTTGATAATATTTAATAAGTGTTTGCAAATATTTTAGGCTTTGCTGGCCGTGGAGTCTCTGTCCCAGCTACATAGCTCTGCCAGTACAGTGCAGAAGCTGCCAGAGAGCCATATAAAGAGCCACTGACATGAGCTACAAGGATGAACCTTGAAAACACGATGCTAAGTGAAGAAAAGCCTGGCACAAAAGTCTGTGTATTGTATGGTTACATTTATGTGAAATGTCCAGAATAAGCAAATCGATAGAGACAGAAAATAGATGAGTGGCTTCCAGGGGCTGGTGGGAGGGGAGAATGTATCAGCAAGCATACTCAGGATCTGAATGTACTAAAAACCACCGAATTGTACACTGTAAAAGGGTGAATCTTATGGTATGTGAACTATAGTTCAACAAAGCTAGTTTTTAAAAACAACCATAGACAACAGGTAGATAAGTGGGTGTGGCTTTGTTCCAATGAAACTTTATTTACAAAATGAGGGTGGATGTGGCCCATGGGCTGTAGTTTGCTGAGCCCTGTGCTAGACTGTAAGAGCCATGTAGTCAGGGCTGTGCCTCGCTTATCATTAACTTCCAGGACCTAGTATAATAGCGGTCAAATAAATAAGAACCCAATAAATGTTTGCTGAATGAAAAAAAAAAAAAGCATTTCCCTCTGTAAGATTAGGCCCAATGCCAGGGCTACTTCAAGCCTTTAACTAAGACACAGAGATAGACTTAAGAAATTGCAGGCTGGGCTTCCCTGGTGGCACAGTGGATAAGAATCCGCCTGCCAATGCAGGGGACATGGGTTCGAGCCCTGGTCCGGGAAGATCCCACATGCTGCGGAGCAACTGAGCCCATGTGCCACAACTACTGAAGCCCACGCGCCTAGAGCCCATGTTCCACAACAAAGAGAAGCCACCACAGTGAGGAGCCTGCACATCATAACGAAGAGTAGCCCCCGCTCACCGCAACTAGAGAAAGCCCGCGTGCAGCAGCAAAGGCCCAACGCAGCCGAAAAAAAAAAAATTAAAAAAAAAAAGAAATTGCAGGCCACTCATAATTATGCAAATATGAGCTTCTGGTGAAATATACATCAATGCTCTAGTTTTTAAATTCTAATGCAGTAAAATGTTTCAATTTGGGTTCTGGCAACTACTGTGATCATCTTAAGAGATGTATAAATACATGTAAATAAGGTATTAACATCACAAGACTGTTTTGGACCATTTCCCCATCTGGTTTGGTCCTGTAATTGTGTGGGAAGGTACAGTTCTTGGAATCTGGCCTGAAAAAAATCATCACTTTCACTCTAGGTTCTCAGTAGCCTGCAAGGTGCTTACTTCCAAAGCCAATTTCAGATTAAGTTATAAGGTCTGTGTGGTACCCATAAACATTAGGTCAACATTTTATGGTGGTTGTTATAGGGAGACGGTTTTTCTGAACTTGGTTAGTTATCGGAGTGATCTGGAGGGTTTCTAAAAATTCATATTCTAGGCTCTGCTCTTAGAGATTACGACGATACAGCTTTGCAGTGGGGCTGGGAAGCTGTATTTTTCAAAAGTTGCTCAGATGCCTGCGATGCTGAACCACAGATCTCGCCTGAGGGCCCTGCTGGCCTGGGTGTGCTCTCCTTGCCAGGGCCCTCACCAGGGGGCTTGTTAGAGACACCCACTCTGCATTTTCACAGGCTCCCCAGACGATAGGCAGGAAAACGTGGGAAGCACTGGTGTAGGGTGTCCACAGCTCTGGGAAGTCTTTGGGAGACCATGATGGTCTCACTGTTAGCTAGTCAGGAAAGACTTTATGGAGAAGTTGGGCTGTTAAGAGGGTCAAAAAGGCAGAGTGAACCACTGCTTCTATTTGACCAACACAGAAGCAGAGGAAGCAAGAGAAAGCAGAGAGGATGCAGCAAATGGAACACAGGTGCTGTCTCCCCAGTATTACCAAAAGACGAAATGCAGACTCGATTTTGTTGGCACGTTTTTGCTGTAATTCATCATTTACACTTGGCCTTCACACTAGAGCATTATCTTAGGTATTTATCGAGGGTATTTGCAGAGCACGTTAATACTGTCTTTTTAGAGCTTTTACTCAACTGAGGCTGCTTACTGCCAAAGAAAGCCCTGGGGAACCAGGAGATTGTGCCTGGAACCAGCCCTTCCTGTAACCCACTGTGCACCCTAGCAGAGCCACTTGGGATCCCGGGGCCTCAGCTTCCTCGTCTGTAAAACATCTGTGTCTCCCAGCCTCATCGATCCTATGTCCTGTTTTGTTTTTGCTTTTGTTTTTTATAATACTTATTTATTTAGGCTGCACTGGGTCTTCATTGAGACATGCAGGATCTTCGTTGTGGCCTGCGGGCTTCTTAGTTGCGGCATGCATGTGGGATCTAGTTCCCTGACCAGGGATTGAACCTGGGCCCCCAGGGAAGTCCCCTATGTCCTGCTTTGAAATAAACATTTGTAACATCTTCTTTGCTGTTCTAAAATGAAAATTGTAGCTATAACCACCTATAGACATAATTTTTAAAAACCACTCTGATGCCCTAACTGTAATTTAAGTGGAAAATTCAAGTGAATAGATTGTAACCAATAATACGTATTTTAATCTGTAAAGGCTTGGGCAGTGTACTAAACCTGTCTTTTATTGTCTGTATTCTGATGCTTTGCTGGGGTCTTGCTGCTCCTGGAGAGACTACACCTCCCAGGGCTGCTAGCCTGTCCCTAGAGGCAGTAAGCAACTTGCCCCAGAGCAGGAGTCCTAACCACTGGACCTCCAGGGACTTCCCAAGAGCAGGATTTTAAAATTCAAACCAACCAGTTCAGAGCCCACAACCCAGCCACCTCCTTTCTCAGGCTCTCACGTTCCCAGTAGGCCACTATCCCCCAGTCCTAATCATCCCAGAGCCAGGTACCAGAACACTAGGGACAGCCCCGATGCCCCAGAGCCCACTGAAATTATCCAGACTAGCCAGTCCTAAGCCAGCTTCCCCTGCCTCACTTTTGCTTTCCCATAGAAACCACAGTGAAGACTCTTGCCCACATTTCCCCCTAGCTCCCTCTGCCTCCTGACCCACCCTGGTGCTTCCCTGTGTGTTCCATCCCCACGGCGTGGTGTACCCCCTCTTGGGAACTGTGGGTAACAAACTATCATTTCAATGGCAGTCATCTCTTGGCCTGTTGGCCTTACTATACCTCAAATTTTATATTAATACACTATATTTTTAACAGAACTAGACTGCAAGACATTAGGAAATGGTTTATTGCCCCTACTTATAATGAATAAGTTTAGGTTTAAGAAAAGTCAGGGACTTCCCTGGCGGTCCAGTGGTTAAGACCCTGCACTTCCACTGCAGGGGGCGTGGTTTCGATCCCTGGTCAGGGAACTAAGATCCTGCATGCCGCACGGCACAGCCAAAAAGAAAAGTCAAAGATGGGAATTCCCTGGCAGTCCAGTGTTTAGGACTCAGCACTCTCACTGTTGGGGTCTGGGTTTCATCCGTAGTCAGGGAACTAAGATCCCACAAGCCTCACAGCACGGCCAAAAAAAAAAAAAGTCAAAAATCAGGAGTCATTTCCTAGAAGGACAGCAAATGAAAAAGTCAAAGAACAGATAGACAAAGGGATAAAAGTTAGTGCTAAATATTAACAGAGCTGACTGATTTGTACATGGCAGGAGAAAGAGGAAAATACCTTAAGTTAAATAGAGATAAGATGCCGAGCTAAGTTATAGATTGCAGAGCAAAATAAGAAAGGATGAGTTCTTTGCAAATCATCCAGGCCTTATGTGTAAGTTCAGTGTCAAAATAATTCCTTGTGATGATATGGGATGTGGGAGGGATGAAATATCACAGAAAACATTGCAGCACTATTTACAATAGCCAGGACATGGAAGAAACCTAAATGTCCATCAACAGAGGAATGGATAAAGAAGATGTGGTACATATATGCAATGGAATATTACTCAGCCATAAAAAAGCTGAAATAATGCCATTTGCTGAAGCATGGATGGACCTAGAGATTGTCATACTGAGTGAAGTAAGTCAGACAGGGAAAGACAAACATCATATGATATCGCTTACATGTGGTATCTAAAAAAAATGGTATAAATGAACTTATTTATAAAACAGAAATAGAGTCACTGATGTAGAAAACAAACTTATGGTTACCAAGGGGGAAAAGGGGGACGGATAAACTGGGAGATTGGGACTGACATATACACACGACTATATATAAAATAGATAACCAATAAGATCTACTGTGTAGGACAGGGAACTCTACTCAATACTCTGTAATGGTCTATATGGGAAAAGCATCTAAGAAAGAGTGGATATATGTATATGTATAACAGATTCACTTTGCTGTACAGCAGAAACTAACACAACATTTTAAATCAACTATACTCCAATAAAAAATTTTTAAAATGTCACAGAAAAGATATCCCAGATCTTGAAATCCCATCACAGTTGAAGCAGATGTTCTAGCTCAGAATGTCTGGCAGGACGTTGGAAAGTCTTAAGGGACCTGGGTAAACTCCTTGTGTGACCTGCTGTGGGCATTGCAGGACATCCAGTGTCTCTCCCACTAAACATCAGCAGCCCCCTCCAAACACGTGACAACCAAAACTTCCTCCAGAGGTTTTCAAGATGCCCACCTTGGGAAACCACTAAACTGGATAACCCCAATCTGCTCCCAGGACCAGCTTTTTTCAATTCTATGGTTCTGAGATTGCCGAGGCTTCACAGATGAGGTATATTGCTAATGTTCTTTGAATTCTGAGAGTTACTATTGCTGGACACCAAAGCCCATTGCCATGAACTGGCCAGAACATGTTAAGACACAAAGGCAACAAGAATATATGAAGAAAGGAGTGACAAACCAAGCCACAGTGGTTTTTTGAGAGCAAATCACAACCTTTAAGTGAACATCAAAAACTCCCACAATTGTGCAAGTAGCTATAGTTCTGGAAGCACAGTTTGGGGTAGGCACTCCTCAAGCCCCCAGGCTCTAAGATGTGGAGCTGGTAGCAAGTCAGTCCATGGTGGTTAACAGCTTGGGCTCTGGAATGAGACAAAACTGGATTCAATCCCAGCTTTGCCACTTGTTAGCTGGGTAGCTGTAGTTAATTTACTTGGCCTCTCTTAGTTCTATAATTGGTAAAATTGGAATCAGATGCCTAATTATAGTCATTTGTAAGGATGAGATAATGCCCGCAAAAGGCCTAGCCAGAAGCAGAGCACGTAATAAACAATGTAAACGTAAGCTGTTATTAATTTATATAGTATCTGAGCTTTCTATTTTCAAACTGTCCACCAGAGGGCGCGCCAAACACCGTCCTGGAACTTGAAAAAGCTGTTGTCCAGTGTTGCTCCCAAATTCTCAATTTATAAAACATGCTCTAAAAATCCTAAGCACTGATATCTGAGAAAAGGGATTCAGCGACTTTCCATTCGTTTTCCCCTTCCCCACTGAGAGGTCCTATACCTAAAATAAAAGCGCTCAACTTCGAGACTGTTCGTTTAAATGAAGTCAGATGTGTAACCTTGCAGCACTGAGACTGCCTCTCTAAATCAGCTGCAAACAAAGCGCAGAGCTGGGGAAGCCGCCTGTCCTGGTGCAGGCAGTAAGGGACACATGGTTTGTAATTCAACACAATAATACCGACCAGAAGTCACTTCATATTTTTAGATCACCACGTGCCAGCAATTCTGAATAATGTCAGTGGTAAAATACTCCACACACACACACACACACACACAAAATAAATAATAAATCTCTCATTGTTTGAAGTTCTAAACAACTTCTGGCAGGTGTGCTTGTGTTTTATTAATACATATGTAAGCTTCAACTTGGTACATTTCCTATTTATCCATTAATAATTGTATCCTATCTGGAAGTTAATCCAGAGAAATCCCCGTTGTACTGAAGTTCCTGCTCCGTGGACTCAGCTTCATGCATTTTCCTTCCAGGGTAAGTTCCATTTGATTCAGAAACATTGAGAGCTTGGGGTTTAATTCTTGATTAATCCTTGAGCAGCAACTGTCTCCAACACCTGTTTAAATAGCAGGTTCAAAATGAACCATGATAACGCAGCGATTGCAAAGACAAAGGAACAGGCCTTGAGTTACTTCACTTTTGTCATTCTACATGATACAAACTTGGAGGTTTTGGTTGTGTTTAAAATTAAAAACAGTTCCAGCTATAGAATAAAAAAGTCCTGGGCATGTAAGGTACAGCATGGTGACTATAGTTAACAATACTGTTTTGTATATTTGAAAGATGCTAAGAGAGTAGATCTTAAAAGTTCTCATCACAAGAAAAAAGAATTGTAACTGTGGGTGGTGATGGTTGTTAACTAGTCTTATTGTGGTGATGATTTCTTAATATACACATATATCAAATTGTTATGTTGTACACCTAAAGCTAATACAATGTTATATTCAATTATATCTCAATAAAATTTTTTTGAAACAGTAAAATAGAGTGAGAACTGTGATATCTAATATTTTCCATTGGCAAGTGTAAATTTTGTTCGTACATGAAATATGTTCTAAACTTGAATAGCTACTGAATATTATTATATTGTTACTATAAGTAATTTTGTTGTATATGGAAGGGGAAGCGTTAAAAACCATCCACTCCAGGTGTTAATTATGCTAGGTCCGCCTTGGTCTTAAATCCCCAATAATTTCCTTTCCACCTCCCTTTCTGGGAGGTGTCCAGCTGCTGACAGCCATGCAAGAAAGGAAGGAAGGCTTTTCTATCAGGAAAGTGGATCCTGCTTTAGAGAAGCTGGGAGAGCAGTGCTGGGCTGGGAGGAGAATCTCAGAGAAGGAGAGAAGGGTGGGCGGCTCCAGCCAAGGCAGCGCGCTCCTTCCCGCCCGCCTCCCGCCCTCAGGCCAGAGATGACCACTGTCCAGTTTCCTAATCATGTCCGAGGTCAAGCCCATCCCCCTCCTGAGCCTTCCCTTCATTTAAGGAGGCCGTATTTGGGAAGATCTCAGAGCACCTGACAAATAGCAGCTTAGCCCTGGAGCTAGAGGAGCAGGCTCGGAGGGAAGACCCGTTGAAAGCCCGGAGGTGAGTGTGTTCTGGCCGCGACCGCGCGTGATACACGCGTCTTGTTAAATCTGCACACGTGCTTCAAAAATAAGTTATAGGGCTTCCCGGGTGGCGCAGTGGTTGGGAGTCCGCCTGTCGATGCAGGGGACGCGGGTTCGTACCCACGTCCGGGAGGATCCCACATGCCGCGGAGCGGCTGGGCCCGTGAGCCATGGCCGCTGAGCCTGCGCGTCCGGAGCCTGTGCTCCGCAACGGGAGAGGCCACAACAGTGGGAGGCCCGCGTACCGCAAAAAAAAAAAAAAAAAAACCCAAAACAAAAAAACCTTATAATTTCATGCCCCGTGCTCCGTGGAACTTGGTCAGGTTTTACCCGTTGAGAGAAACTGACCACACTTCTGTCTTCTTGTTGGCATTGCTGCAATGTTTCTGCCCCTCTGGTTTGCTCTGGAAGCCGTGTTCTCGGCCCCGAATGAGGGGCTGTCTGGATACCACCCCTGCAGGTCTGTGGTGCGGGTCACTGGCGGCTGAGTCAACCCCGTTCCCAGATAGATTCCAGGCTAGTCACGACTATTACCGTTTATTGAGGCTGGGACTACAGTCTAACAGTTGTTTCTGCTTTATTTCTAATTCTCACAGTGACTTCAGTTTATGGGTAAGGAAACTGAAGCCCAGAGGGCAAGCAGAGTTGCTGACCCTCACCGGGTGATGATGTGAACACGAGCCCCAGCAGACGGCAAAGGGCGCAGGGGTGCCAGGTGGAAATGAGCTCCTTATTCCTCCTCCCAATTTTTTTTTTTTTTTTTTAGTTTTATAAATTATTTTCAATTGTGGTAAAATACACAACATAGAATTTGCCAAGTGAGCCATTTTAACTCTTGTCATCTTGCAAAACTGAAACCCCGTATCCATTAACTGACTCCCCCTCCTCTCCTCTCCTCCTGCCCCAAATCTTATAAAGCAGATTTGTTATTACCCCCAGCTCCACTTTACAGATGAGGAAACCGAGGTCATGGGCTATTCTGACTGGTGTGGGGTGATACCTCATTGTTGTTTTGATTTGCATTTCTCTATAATTAGAGCATCTTTTCATGTGGCTATTGGCCATCTGTATGTCTTCTTTGGAGAAATGTCTATTTAGGTCTGCCATTTTTTTGATTGGGTTGTTTGTTTGTTATTGAGTTGTATGAGCTGTTTGTATATTTTGGAAATTAAGCTCTTGTTGGTCACATCATTTGCAAATAATTTCTCCCAGTCCATAGGTTGTCTTTCTGTTTTGTTCATGGTTTCCCTTGCTGTGCAAAAGCTTATAAATTAGATTAGGTCCCATTCGTTTATTTTTGTTTTTATTTCTATTGCCTTGGGAGACTGACCTAAGAAAACATTGCTATGATTTATGTCAGACAGTGTTTTGCCTGTGTTCTCTTCTAGGAGTTTTATGGTGTCCTGTCTTATATTTAAGTCTTTAAGCCATTTTGAGTTTATTTTTGTATATGGCGTGAGGGAGTGTTCTAACTTCACTGATTTATATGTGGCTGTGCAACTTTCCCAACACCACTTGTTGAAAAGACTGTCTTTTCTCCATTGTATATTCTTGCCTCCTTTGTCAAATATTAACTGACTGAGAAACTAACACACCATTGTAAAGCAATTATACTCCAATAAAGATATTAAAAAAAAAAGATTTACTGTAGGTGTGTGGGTTTCTTTCTGGGCTCTCTATTCTGTTCCATTCATCTATATGTCTGTTTTTGTGCCAATACACTGTTTTGATTACTGTGGCTTTGCAGCATTGTCTGAAGAATGGAAGGGTTATACCTCCAGCTTTGTTCTTTTTCCTCAGGATTGCTTTGGTAATTCTGGGTCTTTTGTGGTTCCATATAAATTTTAGGAATATTTATTCTAGTTTTGTGAAAAATGTCATGGGTAATTTTATAGGGATTGCATTAAATCTATAGATTACTTTGGGTAGTATGGCCATTTAAACTACATTAATTCTTCCAAACCAAGAGCATGGGTATCTTTCCATTACCTTGAATCATCTTCAATTTCCTTTATTAATGTTTTATTGTTCTGAGATTATAAATCTTTCACCTCCTTGGTTAGTTTTATTCCTAGGTATTCTTTTAAATGTGATTTTAAAAGGGATTTTTTTTTTTACATTCTCTTTCTGATATTTCATTGTTAGTGTAAAGAAATGCAACTGATTTCTGTATACGAGTCTTGTATTCTGCTACCTTGCTGAACTTGTCAGTTCTAATAGTTTTTGCATGGAGTTTTTAGGGTTTATTATATAGAGCATCATGTCATCTGCATATAATGACAACTTTACCTCTTTCCTTCCACTTTTGATACATTTTATTTCTTTTTCTTTTCTGGTGGCTGTGGCTAGGAATTCCAATACTATGTTGAAGAGAAATGGTGAGAGTGGGCATCCTTGTCTTGTTCCAGATTTTAGCAGGAAGACTTTCAGCTTTTCACTGTCAAGCATTATATTGACTATGGGTTTGTCATAAATAGCTTTTATTATGTTGAGATATGTTCCCTGTATTCCCACTTTCATAAGGGTTTTTATCATGAATGGATGTTGAATTTTATCAAATGCTTTTTCTGCCTCTATTGAGATGATCATGTGGTTTCTGTCTTTTCTTTTGTTGATGTGGGGTATCACATTGATTGATTTGTGAATGTTGAACCATCCTTGTGACCTTGGAATGAATCCAACTTGATCATGGTATAAGATCCTTTTTATGTGTTGTTAGATTCAGTTTGTTAATATTTTGTTAAGGATTTTTGTATCTATATTCATCAAAGATATCAGCCTATAATTTTCTTTTTTGCTACTATCTTTGTCTGGTTTTGGTATGAGGGTGATTGTGGCTTCATAGAATGACTTTGGGAGTGTTCCTTCTTCTTCCATCTTTTGGAAGCATTTGATAAGGATTGCTATAACCTCTTCTTTGTATATTTGGTAGAATTCCGCAGTGAAGCCATTCAGTCCTGGACTTTTGTTTGCAGGCAGTTGTTTGTCTGTTTGTTTTTATTACACATTCTGTTTCACTTCTAGTGATTAGTCTGTTCAAATCATCTTTTTCTTCTTGACTCAGTTTTGGCATACTGTATATTTCTAGAAACTTTTCCATTTCTTCTAGGTTGTCCATTTTGTTGGCATAAAACTTTATAATATTTTCTTTTTATAATTTTATATTTCCACAGTATCAATTGTTATTTCTCCTCCTTCACTTCTTATTTTGTTTCGGTCTTCTCTCTTTTCTTCTTGGTGAGCCTAACTAGAGGTTTGTCAATATTGTTTATCCTCTCAAAAAAACAGCTCTTGGTTTTATTGATTTTTTTCTATTATTTTTAATCTCTAATTTATTTCCTTTCTGATCTTTATGATTTCCTCCCTTCTGCTGACTTTAGGTTTTGTTTGTTCTTCTTTTTCTAATTCTTCTAGACGTTAGATTAGGTTGTTTATTTGGGATTTTTCTTGTTTTTTTAAGAAGGCTTGTACCACTATGAACTTCCCTCTTAGAACTGCTTTTGCTGCATCCTGGAAATTCTGTATGGTCGTGTTTAGTAGTGTTTAAATATGAGCCAGTGTGATCTACAGATCCCTATCCAAAATCTCAATGTTTTTTTGAAGAAATAGAAAAATCTCTCCTAAAATTCATATGGAATATCAAGGGACTCTAAATAGCTAAAAGAATCTTAAAAAAGAAGAACAAAGTTAGAGGACTCACACATCCTGACTTCAAAACTTACTACAAAGTCACAGTAATCAAAACAGTGTGGTACTGGTATAAAGACAGACATATAGACCAGTGGAGTAAAATAGAGAGGCAAAATAAACCATTGCATATATGGTCAAATGCCTTTTGACAAAAGTGCCAAGACCACTCAATCTTTTCAACAAATGATGTTGGGAAACTGGATATTGACATGCAAATCATGAAGCTGTACCCTTACCTTACACCATATCAAAAATAAAAAGTTAATTGAAAATGAATCAAAGACCTAAACACAAGAACTAAAACTATAAAACTCTTAGAGGAAAACAGGGGGAAAACGTCATGACATCAGATATTTCTTGGATATCATACCAAAGGCAAGAAAAGAAAAAAATATAGATAAATTGGGTTACATCAAAATCTAAACCTGTGCATTGAAATATACAATCAACAGGGCTTCCCTGGTGGCGCAGTGGTTGAGAGTCTGCCTGCCGATGCAGGGGACACGGGTTCGTGCCCCGGTCCAGGAAGATCCCACATGCTGCGGAGCGGCTGGGCCCGTGAGCCATGGCTGCTGAGCCTGCGCGCCCGGAGCCTGTGCTCCGCAGCGGGAGAGGCCACATCAGTGAGAGGCCCACATACCAAAAAAAAAAAAAAAAAAAAAAAAGAAATATACAATCAACAGAGTGAAAGGACAACCCATGGATGGGAGAAAATATTTGTAAATCATATATCTGAGAAAAGGTTAATATCCATAATATATAAAGAACTCCTACAGTTCAATAACAACAACAACAAGAAAATAATCCAATTAAAAACTGAGCAAAGGACTTGAATAGACATTTCTCCAAAGAAGACATACAAACAATCAATAAGTACATGAAAAGATGCTCAACGTCACTAATCATTAGGGAAATACAAATCAAAACCACAATAAGCCACCATTAGGGTGGCTAATGGGTATGAGGTGATATCTGCCCCCACTAAAAATAAAACAGGAAATAAGTGTTCACAAGGATGTGGAGAAATGAGAACATTTGTGCACTGCTTGTGGGAATGTAAAATGGTGCAGCCTTTGTAGAAAACTGTATGACAGTTCTTCAAATAATTAAACGCAGGATTACCATATGATCCAGCAATTCCATTTCTGGGTATTTACCCAAATGAATTGAAAACAGGATTCAAAGACGTATTTGTACATCCATGTTTATAACAACATTATTCACAATAGCCAAAAGGTGGAAGCAACCCAAGTGTCCATCGATGGATGAATGGATAAACAAACTGTGGTCTACTTATACAATGGAATGTTATTCAGCCTTAAAAAGAAAAGAAATTCTGACACAGGCTACAACATAGATGAACCTTGAGGACATTATGCTAAGTGACATAAGCCAATCACAAAAGGACAGATACTGTAGATTCCACTTTTATGAGGTACATAGTATAGTTAAATTCATAAAGACAGAAAGTAGAATGGTTGTCACCAGTGGCTGGAGGGGTGGGGGGACTGAGGAGTTGTTTAATAGATACAGAGTTTCAATTTTTCAAGAAGTAGAGAGTTCTGGAGGTGGATGGTGTGACGGTAGACAACAGTGTGAGCATACTGAACTGTACACTTAAGATGGTTACATTTTATGTGTATTTCACAAAAAAGAAACATCCATCAGACCATGTTGCATGTCTTCTCTGAGCCCCCCATGGTTTTCCACCTCATTCAGAATAAAATCCAAATCCCTTCCCCCAGCTGAGAGGGCCCTACACTCCAGCCCCACCGGCCCAGCACATTCTGTCTCAGGACCTCTGCACTCGCTCTTCATTCCCTCTGCATGGAAGGCTCTTCTCCCAGATGACTGCACTGCTCGTTCCTTTATTTCACTCAGGACTCTGCACAAACATCACTTCCTTTGGCCACTAGATCTACAATGGCACATCCCACAAACCCATATCATACTTTATTTTTCTTTATAAGTTTCCTCAGTACCTGGCCTTCTCCTTACCAGTCATCAATCTCTTTATTGTTTGTGTCCATCACTAGAACGTGAACTCCACAAGGCCAGGGGTTTGCCTTCTTGTTTCCGTGTTCCCACTGCCTAGAATGGTGCTGACCCGTGGCTGATGTTCAGTCAGTATGTCCCATGGACTAGTGAAGGAAGAACAGCACACAACAGACATGTTGGTGAAACTGGTGGATGGGGTAGAGCTGGGAGTGACTGGATGCTGGAATCAGGATCCCACAAGATCTCATGAGGTTGATATGCTGGGCTCAAGTAATAAGGTGAAGCTTGGGGCTTCCCTGGTGATCCAATGGTTAAGACTCTGAGCTTCCACTGAAGGGGGCATGAGTTCAGTCCCTGGTCAGAGAACTAAGATCCTGCATGCCATGCGGAGCAGCCAAAAAAAAAAAAAGGGGGAAGCGTAACAAGGATACGTGTGAAAGGTTATATATACTTAGGTCAATGGCACAAATGAACACAGGATGTGGGGAAGATGTCTTAAGAGCAGCATCATAACCTGCAAAGACTTGGAAGATGTATGTCAATGGGAAGCTGGTGATGGGATGGATGGGGCCCTGCGGAAACAGCCTGTGATGGAAGGCTGCTGTGTTTTGCACAGAACATTCCATGGAGCAGCACCATCAGTTCTGGGCTGGACAATTTAAGCAGACAGGTTATTCAAGAACATTCAGAGCACATGACCAGGATGGCAACGGCATTCAAACTCACATTCTATAAGAAATAATAGAAGGATCTGGAATGTTTAGCCTATAGCTGGTAGATTTGGGAGCCAGACAGAACTGAGTCAAATCCTGGTTCTGCCTTTTATGAGCTGCAGCACACGGACAAAATTCTTAACCTCCGTAATCCTTCGCTGTCTTATTGTCAAGGCCAGTGTTGTAAAGGGTAACATATAACCGCTTGATAAGTACAAAGTTATCACACACAGAAACACTTACAGTGTCCTCTAGAAAATTTGAAGAGTCATCCTTTTAAAATATATATCCAATTGTCTTCACTGAAATAGTCAATGAAAGTCCTTGACATTATCTTTAATAGAGTCCAACCATCATGTGTGAATTTAGCATTTAATGCCCACTTTTTATGAATTTTTGTCTGTGGGTGGGCATCCCAACTTGAGGCATTACACATATGAGCAGAATTAAGACTAGATATAAGTGAGAGAATATCATGATAGTAGCAGCAGATGGAATATTAAGAACAGAAAAGCTCCAAACAAAGAATATCTTTTGTGTCGCCTCTGTTATGTTGTCTGTAACCTACAACAGTTCTGTTCTGGACCATCTTGGTCCAGCAACCTTGGTGGATCCTATGCTTGCACCCTGATGGAATTCATCGTGAAGAGGTTTGGTTTTAAATAACCTGAAGGCTGTGCCATTCAAGAGTCTTACCTTTGGGACACAGAGTTAACTTGCTCTCTGGTGGGTACTCACAGGTCTACTCCCTGTGCAGTTACTGCAGCACCTGAGCGTAGATTTAACGTGTCCTTCACTGGGATCTGAATGTTCTTTTTGCTGGGTGTACCTCCTGTCTCCAGTTTGTAGTTCATGGCATGGCCCTCAGTGAGGGGTAAGGAGCAAGATAGTGGCAACTTGCTGATGAGAACACTGACCAGCTCAGTCTAGCTTTTACCAAAGTGGACAATGTCAGAATCTAACAGCTGAGAGGGATCATCCAAACTGAGACACTGTGGGGAGTAAAATGAGGGTGTTGGTATGAATAGTTACACTGGGACAATGTATTAGACAGGGTTCTCCAGAAAAAAAAATCAAGAGGAATTATATACCTATATCTATATCTATCTATCTATCTATCTCTAAATTGGCTTATATTATTATGGAGGTTGAGAAGTCCCAAATTTGCAGTCATGAAGCTGGAGACCCAGGATTGGTGGAGATGTAGTTTCAGTTCAAATCCAAAGGCCCGAGAACCAGGAGAGCAGACAGTGTAAGTTCCAGTCTGAAGGCAGAAGAAGACTGATGTCCAGCCAAAACAGTCAGAGAGAGACAGAGAGAAATAGAGAGAAAGAGTGGGGGAGAACTGTGCCTTATTCACCTTTTTGTTGTGTTGAGGCCTTCAACTGATTGGATGAGACCCACCCACTTTAGAAAGGGCAGTCTGCTTTACTCAGTCTATAGACTCAAATGCTAATCTCATCCAGAAACACCCTCATAGACACACCAGAATAATGTTTAACTGAATATCTGGGCATCTTGTGGCCCAGTCAAGCTGACATATAAAATTAACCGTTACAGACAACAAGCATAAACTGGGGCTGTCCTGGGAAAACAAGGATGTATGGTTACCCCGAGTGGAGTCCTCTAAAGAAGATATAATCCTAAAATGCAGAGGCCGTGCAGGAGCTATTTCATAAGGATTCAGTATTTTTCTTGTGCAGAGGAATGAATTCTCCTGATCACGAAAGACAAAAGACCCGAGACATGTCAGCTTCACAAACTAGGTTAGCCAATTTGGTTCTGACAGTTCTATCAATCTGGGTCACTTTTTCCAAGTTTGGAAATGTGGATATAGATATGGAAAGTAAAATTGTTCAGTGGCCCCAGTAGCTTGCCTGACAGCTGAAAAGAACTTGTTCCATAAAGAGAGCCGTGTCTGTGGGATGCACTGAAGGTATTCTCCAGGCTGGAATGAGCGACATACTGTACTAATGTCTTTGAAACAGGGTAAAGGCGTGCTCTGCGACAAGGAAGTGCCTTCACCCAGTGGAAATAACACCCTCTTGGAAGGACATAGTCCATAAGTACAGGGGACCCGATTCACATGGCCCTAAGCAGTGCTGCTTGATGTCTTTGCCACACCTTTATAGATATTCTAGGGTTATGCTGGTTGCAGGTGAGACAACTATTTATATAAATGAAGATTTAATACAACTTCCACACCAGTTTGTTTGTACCCAGGTGTTAATTCTTGCCTTTCTAGCCTGTGTATGTGCCCAGTCAGGGATATGTGCACGAATTGTCTAGGCGCCACCTAGTGGCCATTTGGGGAAAAATCAAAGATGGTGGGAATTCCAAAAAAACTCGACAGGTTCTCAATTTGGGGCTAAGTCTTGGAAAGGGCAATTAAAACTAAACTAAAAAGTAGAGAAAGGGAGTTTTTAGGGCAACGAAACTATTCTGTATTATACAATAATGATGGACATATGTCATATGTTGTGTTGTACCCATAGACGGTACAACACAAAGAGTGACCTCTAATGTAAACTGAGGACTTTATTTTTTAAATAAATTTATTTATTTATTATTTTTGGCTGCACTGGGTCTTCGTTGCTGCGCGCGGGCTTTCTCTAGTTGCGGCGAGCGGGGGCTACTCTTTGTTGTGGAATGCGGGCTTCTCTTGTTGCAGAGCATGGGCTCTAGGCGCACAGGCTTCAGTAGTTGTGGCACGTGGGCTCAGTAGTTGTGGCTCGCAGGCTTAGTTGCTCTGCGGCATGTAGGATCTTCCCGGACCTGTGTCCCCTGCATTGTCAGGCAGATTCTTAACCACTGCACCACCAGGGGAAGCCCTAGCCTAATAGACGTCTGAAGGTAATATTACCACCACCATTAGGAATTTGCATAAAGTGGGGAGTATCCAAGAGCTGAATTCGAGTCTGTACAAACGTTAGCAGACCTTTCGAGAAGCCCGAGCACACCCCAGGGTATGCAGTAGGCACAGCGCACAGCGCATCATGTGTCACCGCGGGGCACAGGAGCCAGCGCGCGGCTGGGAGCGCACAGTCCTCGGCTGGATCGGCCGCGTGCCGGTAACTCATTCATTGCGACGAAGTGAGTACCATGCTCCGGGTGGGGACCGCGCTCCCCTGAGAGGCCCCAGGGCTAGACCAGTACAGGTGCTGCGCCACTGCCACTGCAGCGGCGGGGACCCCTCCCTGCAGGCCCTGAGGGGCCATCACATCTTACTCCCCAGGGTTTCTCCATGCCTTGCTCCTAATGGCCTTGTACCCAAACAATGTTTAAACGCCAACATTATTTAACCCTTTGAAACTCTAATTTTATACACATAATCCATCTTACCTAGCATATTATTAGGCAAAGTTTATAATTGATTTTCACTTATCTTCATGAGTGTCACAAAGATATATGTTTTTATATGACAAGAATACATAAGCCAAAACCACATGAGCATGTACTTTACTTTCTCTTTGCTTATAAATTTAAAATTCTTTCTTTGGAAAATTTCCAGATATGCAGAGATTACTCCCCAATTTCCTCAGTTGGCACTTAAAGGTCTCAGGTCAATTAGGGATCTTAGGAAATGTATTTTAGTTGACATTTAAAAAATATAATCACTGTTATTATTAAAAATTTGTCAGAGAAATACAACACTTGAAAACTTATCCAGGCAGATATGGAGTGATTCCATAGGTTCACATAATTTGCAGGGTTTTACATGAAACCATTCGTTGTTGTAACTCTCATTAAATACTCATGCTTATATTTACAGTCTCAAATATTTCACGTAAGTAATGATAACCTGATAACTGTAAGGAATTAAGGATATTCTATTTAGTTAAGCTTGTGGTAGGATAATAATTTCAAAGTCTTGCATAAACTGTTATCTTTAAATTATATTGCACACCGTGATAAAATCAGAGAGAAGATGTATAACTTTTTAAAATGAAAATTCATAATTGATTAGGAGTACTAAGTGAACTTGAAATGTAGATTTTTTTTTACAACTTTATTGGAGTATAATTGCTTCACAATGGTGTGTTAGTTTCTGCTTTATAACAAAGTGAATCAGTTATACATATACATCTGTTCCCATATCTCTTCCCTCTTGCGTCTCCCTCCCTCCCACCCTCCCTATCCCACCCCTCCAGGCAGTCACAAAGCACTGAGCTGAGCTCCCTGTGCCATGCGGCTGCTTCCCACTAGCTATCTATTTTACGTTTGGTAGTGTATATATGTCCATGCCACTCTCTCGCTTTGTCACAGCTTACCCTTCGCCCTCCCCATATCCTCAAGTCCATTCTCAAGTAGGTCTGTGTCTTTATTCCTGTTTTACCCTGAGGTTCTTCATGACATTTTTTTCTTAAATTCCATATAAATGTGTTAGCATACGGTATTTGTGTTTCTCTTTCTGACTTACTTCACTCTGTATGACAGACTCTAGGTCTATCCACCTCATTACAAATAGCTCAATTTCATTTCTTTTTATGGCTGAGTAATATTCCATTGTATATATGTGCCACATCTTCTTTATCCATTCATCGGATGATGGACACTTAGGTTGTTTCCATCTCCAGGCTATTGTAAATAGAGCTGCAATGAACATTTTGGTACATGACTCTTTTTGAATTATGGTTTTCTCAGGGTATATGCCCAGTAGTGGGATTGCTGGGTCATATGGTAGTTCTATTTGTAGTTTTTTAAGGAATCTCCAACTGTTCTCCATAGTGGAGGATCAACAGTGCAAGAGTGTTCCCTTTTCTCCACACCCTCTCCAGGATTTACTGTTTCTAGATTTTTTGATGATGGGCATTCTGACTGGTGTGAGATGATATCTCATTGTAGTTTTGATTTGCATTTCCCTAATGATTAGTGATGTTGAGCATCCTTTCATGTGTTTGTTGGCAGTCTGTATATCTTCTTCGGAGAAATGTCTATTTAGGTCTTCTGCCCATTTTTGGATTGGGTTGTTTGTTTTTTTGTTATTGAGCTGCATGAGCTGCTTATAAATTTTGGAGATTAATCCTGTGTTAGTTGCTTAATTGGCAAATATTTTCTCCCACTCTTAGGGTTGTCGTTTGGTCTTGTTTATGGTTTCCTTTGCTGTGCAAAAGCTTTTAAGTTTCATTAGGTCCCATTTGTTTATCTTTGTTTTTATTTCCATTTCTCTAGGAGGTGGGTCCAAAAGGATCTTGCTGTGATTGATGTCATAGAGTGTTCTGCCTATGTTTTCCTCTAAGAGTTTGATAGTTTCTGGCCTTACATTAAAGTCTTTAATCCATTTTGAGCTTATTTTTGTGTATGGTGTTAGGGAGTGATCTAATCTCATACTTTTACATGTCCCTGTCCAGTTTTCCCAGCAACACTTATTGAAGAGGCTGTCCTTTCTCCACTGTACATTCCTGCCTCCTTTATCAAAGATAAGGTGACCATATGTGCGTGGGTTTATCTCTGGGCTTGAAATGTAGATTTTTATATAATCTTCTTATCTTACTTATTTTTACTAAGTAATGTTAAAACTCTTATTTTACTTAAAATGTGAACACAGAAAGGAGTTTGTGGAATCATTATCTGATGAGTAATTGTTGACCAAATGCTGATTTGCATTTATTTATTCCTTGTAATTTATCAACAGGAACTGCTATGTTATTAAACTAATCTGGCATTTTTACTTTTCTGATCCAAACACATGTTTTAGAGAGACATGGTTTAATATTAGAAAACAGGAATTTTTTTTTTTTTTTTTTTTGGCGGTACGCGGGCCTCTCGCTACTGTGGCCTCTCCCGTTGCGGAGCACAGGCTCCGGACGCGCAGGCTCAGCGGCCATGACTCACGGGCCCAGCCGCTCACGGTCCCAGCCGCTCCGCGGCATGTGGGATCTTCCCGGACCGGGGCACAAACCCGCGTCCCCTGCATCAGCAGGCAGACTCTCAACCACTGCGCCACCAGGGAAGCCCAACAGGAATATTTTTTACACTTTTATTAATTACTTATTTAGACATTATTTTTAAATTTTTACTAGTTAGGGTAATATATACCCTTTTAAAAACCATGTTAACGATTTTTAAGTGTACAGCTATAGATGTTAAGTATATTCACATTGCTTTGAAAAAATATACCTTTTGATCCATGTTTTAATAACTATGTTAACTTTTTAAGTCTTCTTATTGGAGATTTCCCTTTCCAAAAAGGAAACTATTGGATGCTTCAGTTTCTAGAAGACCGATTTCTTTAAACTATTTGAAATACACATATAGGTGGTTACAGTACATAATTTGCAGCTTGACTCTCTCCTGGAAATTGCACATTTTATTTTTCATGGCTGAAGAGTCTTTCTTAAAGGGCCAGCATGTTTAAAGCATTAGGTGTTTTGACATAATTTCTTAAACGTTTTTGCTCTTTGGGGAGTCTTTGAGAGTCTTTATCTGTTTATTTATGTTCTTTGTAACTCCCAGAAACCATCAAAATAGGAGCTGTATTGAATTTGAAAGACTTTCCAACTGCACTTGCTAAGGCTCTGGGGAGACAGGCTATCCAGGTGATTCCCACGTGTATTTCTGAACAATTCTGGGAGCTGTATTAGGGGTGTAATTTGGAATTTGTTCACACATCTGGTACAGCATGGATTGGCTAGTATTGTAGGTTTTATAAATTTACTACAAACTTTTTAAAAAAATTTAAGGGCTCTTAATTAGATTTTAAAATAGCTCCCAGCTCTGCTCATGACCAAGGCTTATATATTACAACTTGTTCTTTCACTAAAGGTGGGCTTCCAGCGGGTATGTGTTAGTTGACAGCAGAGACCCATCTGTGTAAGAGATTTTTGAGAAAGGGTGTTGTTGGATCAGAGCCTGATTTCCTGTCACAGTTATAGAGGTTGGTGAGGGGAATTTCCTTTGTGTGGTATCTTAGTCCGTTCGGGCTGCTATAACAAGGTACCACAGACTGGGTGGCTTATAAACAACAGACACTTATTGCGCATATTTCTGGAAGCTGGAAGTCCAAGATCAGGGTGGCAACCTGGTCAGGTGAGGGCCCTCCTTCTGGTTCATGGCCGGTGCCTTTTTGCTGTGACCTCATGTGGTGGAAGAAACTTGGGTGCTCTCTGGGGTCTCTTTTATTTTTTTATTTTTTTGCGGTACGCGGGCCTCTCACTGTTGTGGCCTCTCCCGCTGTGGAGCACAGGCTCCGGACGCGCAGGCCCAGCGGCCACAACTCACGGGCCCAGCCGCTCCACGGCATGTGGGATCCTCCCAGACCGGGGCACGAACCCACGTCCCCCGCATCGGCAGGTGGACTCCCAACCACTGTGCCACCAGGGAAACCCTGAGGTCTCTTTTATAAGGGCACGAATCCCATTTTTGAAGGCTTCACCCTCACGACCTTATCACCTTCCAAAGGCCCACCTTCTAATACCATCACACTGGGCATTAGAACACAACATGGGAATTTGGGTGACACATTTAGTCCATAGCAGGAGGCATGGAAAGGGGGGATGGGAGTAACTCTAGGTGGAACAGTAGTTCCTGATGTGACTTAAGGCACCTTCTGGACTTTGGGCATTTTCACACCTTTAAATTTAAATGCCTCTTGGAATTCAATTACTTTGGTCTTATGAAGTTATCCCTATGAAGGCCATGGCCTTCTGTATGGGCTAACTGGTACACTGGTTCCATTTTTCTGATTAGTTGTAAGAATCTTTCGCATAATGTATGATCATGTAAAAATCAGGAGTTTCTTTGGTGAGAGATTTGTTTCCTTAGAACAGAACAACCCATCGTGCCAACATATACAGATTTGAAAATTCGGTTCCTTAGTCTCTCTAGACACATTTCAGTTGCTCAGTAGTCATGTGTGGGTAGTGGAGAGCACAGAATATTTCCATCATCTCTGAAATTTCTACCGGACATGCAGGTTTAGACCATATTTGCTGAAACATGGCTTAATGCAGATTAAGCATTAACCCTACGTCAATTTGCTTCTCTGCCCTTACCAGAAGCTTTTCCCTCTCTCTCCCTCTTCTCATAAGAGTTTTGTTGAGATATAATTCACATGCCACACAAATCACTCATTTAAACTGTACGGTTCGCTGGGTTTTAGTATATTCACAGAGTTGTGCAGCCATCACCATGATCGATTTTAGAACATTTTTACCACCTCAAAAAAGAAATTCCACATCCTTTAGCGATTGCCTCCAAGTCCTCCTATACCCCCGGCTCTAAGCAACCACCAAAATTATTTTCTGTCTCTATAGATTTCTCTATTCTGGACATTTTGTTACCGAATCGGGTCCCGCTGCTTGCCGCTTACAAAATCAATACTCACAGATGTTGGTAGAAAGGAAAGGTGCTTTTAATGAGAATGCTGGCAATCTGGGGAGATGGTGGACTCAACATCCCCCCAAACCACCTCTCAAGATTCTGCTCAGCCATGAAAGCTTTTAAAGGGAAATAGAGAAGTAATCTCAGTGAATCATTGAGATAGGGGGTCAGAGTCCTCTTCATCCCCCGCTGTGTGCAGGCTTCAGTGCAGGTTGTCGACTCCTCATGATATTTCTTTAGATGCTGTCTTGTTCACACAGTTTCTCTGCGAGATTACTGAATGGGAAGCTAGAGAAGAGATCTGGTCATCTGTTACATACTTATTCTTCATTTCTACTTCTTTGATCTACGGAGATAACCAACAAGTTAGACGAAGTATTGTGTAATCAACAGATTTGAAAGCTGTGCTAGGGCCAGAGATGAGTAGGGCATGGGGGTGTCTGGTTTAAGATTAGTGACAAGACAAAGGGGTGTCTCCTGCAGAGACCTCTTTCCTGCCAAAAGCTTTTTCCTGCCAAAAGCTGCTTGCAAATTATAAATGGAATCACATAATATGTGGTCTTTTGTGACTGGCTTCTTTCACTTAGTATGGTGTTTTGAAGGTTTATCCATGCTGTAGCATGTATCAGTACTTCACTCCTTTTTATGGCTAAACAATATCCTATCCTACCCTACATGTGGACTAAGAATGCGCCTGCCATATCAGCAAACAAAAGATGTTGCAGCCATCAAGCCATCAGCCACTAAAGCTGCCAGCTACGGTGAGCCCTGAGGGGACTCAGGGTGAGAAAGAACAGGAGACTTGCCCTAGATAGTTAAGGTGCAGATCAAAGGAATGGTTTCAGTGAGCCCAGACTCTTGCATCTTCCCATACAATACATTAACTTGGGATGTCTGGTTTTCTTTAATTAACTGTAATCTTTTGATGTTCGGACCACCTGGTTTTTGTTGCAAAAACCCCTATATGTCCTGGCTCCCCCCTTACTTCTTTGGAACAGTCCCTCAGAGCCATAGGAGAGGCTGCCTCTTGGGCTTGAGTCCTCAGAAAGTCCGCCAAATAAAACATAATTCTCAACTTTTAGGTTGTGCATTTTCTTTTCAGTCGACATATGGATGTACCACATTTTGTTTACCCATTCATTAGTTGATGAACATTTGGGTTTCCACCTTTTTGGCTAGTATGAATATTGCTGCTATAAACACTCTTATACAAGTTTTTGTGTGGATATATGTTTTCATTTCTGTAGGAGTGGATTGTAGGGTCAAATGGTAACTCTGTGTTTAGCTTTCTGAGGAACTGCCAGGATGTTTTCCAAAGTGGTTGTACCATTTTACATTCCAACCAGAAACGTAGGAAGATTCTAATTTCTCTATATCCTCACACTTATTATCTGACTTTTTGACTCTAGCCATCTTAAGTATTATCTCATTGTGGTTTTGATTTACATTTATCTGATTTCAAGCATATTTTTATGTGTTTCTTGGCCATTTCTGTGTCTTCTTCGGAGAAGTGATATTTTTCAGATCCTTGATCATTTTAAATTGGATTGTCTTTTTATTCTTTATTGGTAAAAGGTTTAAAAAAATATATTCTACATATAATCCCTTATCAACATGGTTTGCTAATATTTTCTTCCATTCTGTGGCTTGTCTGTTAAATTTCTTGATAGTGTCGCTTATAGCACAAAAGTATTTAATTCTGATGAGGTCCAATTGATCTCGGGTGGCCTCAGCCTGCAGTGGCTTGAAGCAGGGTTTTGGTTCCCGGCCAGAGATTGAGGTTGGGCCGCGGCGGTGAAAGCACTGAATCCTAGCCACTAGACCACTGGCCAGTGACAAGGCCCTGGGCCTTCAGCTTTGCAGAAAAGAATTCCCACAAAGATGGAAAGTAGTGAAACAAGTAAAGTGTTTATTAGGAGGAAAAAGAGTACAGTATGTGTGGATAGATACACGGGTGGACTCAGAGAGTTGTGCCCTTGTGGTAGTTTAAATCACTTATATGGGAATTTCTTCCAGGTTTCCTTTGGCCGATCATTTTGATTTGACAGGTTCTGAGTCTGTATTTGGTATATTTCAGGACCTTCCCATGTGTGCACATGCATCTCTCACCCAACGTGGATTCCAGCGGAGAGGCCTATGGGTAGCTTGACATGACTCCCCTTTTGACCTCCAAGGACCTTTATAGACAGAAAGGTCTTCTTGATTTTGAGAATAAGAAATATGTGGTCTCTTATCTTTTATCTGGGCAAGGCCCAGCCTCCTCTCTCAATTATCCTGTTGTTATGGAGTTTCTGTCCACAGGGGACAAACTCCAGCTGTTTGGCCTGGGGCCCATCTATCTCCTGCCTCATAATTTATCTATATTTCATTGTTGTTGCTCATGTTCTTCATGTCATATCTAAGAATCCATTTCCAGATCCAACATCATGAAGTTCTGCTTCTATATTTTCTTCTAAGGGTTGTTTTTTTTTTTTTTTTTTTTTTTGTACGCGGGCCTCTCACTGTTGTGGCCTCTCCCGTTGCGGGGCACAGGCTCTGGACACGCAGGCTCAGCGGCCATGGCTCACGGGCCTAGCCACTCTGCGGCATGTGGGATCTTCCCAGTCCAGGGCACGAACCCGTGTCCCCTGCCTCAGCAGGCGGACTCTCAACCACTGTGCCACCAGGGAAGCCCCTAAGGGTTTTATAATTTTAGTTTTTTCCATTCAGGTCTGTGATTCATTTTGAGTTAATTTTTGTATATGGTGTGAGGTAAGGGTCCAACTTCATTCTTTTGCATTTGTCTATCCAGTTGTTCTAGCACTGTTTGTTTAAAAGAATATTCTTGGGCACTTCCCTGGTGGTCCAGTGGTTAAAATTCCACGCTTCCAATGCAGGGGGTGCAGGTTCGATCCCTGGTCAGGGAATTAAGATCCCACATGCCGTGTGTGGCCATAAATAAATAAATAAATGTATACTTTTCCCCACTGAATGGTCTTGGCACCCTTGTTGAAAATCAATTCACCTTAGACATATAAGTTTAGTTTTGGACTCTCAGTTCTACTCCATTGATGTGTATATCTATCCTTGTGCCAATATCACACTATCTTGATAACAATTGCTTGGCAGTAACATTTGAATTTAGGAAGTGTGAACCCTCCAACTTTGTTCTTCTTTTTCAAGATTGCTTTCATTATTCTGAGTCCCTTGCATTTGCATATAAATTTTATAACCAGATTGGCAATTTCTACAAAGAAGCCAGCTGGGATTTCAATAGGGATTACGTTGAACCTGATCACTTTGGGGAATGTTGCCTTTTTAACAGTATTAAAGTTCTCAATCCATGAACATGAGATTCTTTCTATTTGTTTAGATCTTTAAAAATTTATTTCAACGATGTTTTACAGCTTTCAGAATATAAATTTTATACTTCTTTTGTTCAATTTATTCCTAAGTATTTTTTTGATGCTATCGTAAATGGAATTGTTTATTTTATTTTCAGATTGTTCATGGCAAGCATATATAAATACAAAAGATTTTTGTGTGTTTGATCTTATATCCTACAATCCTGGTGAACTTGTTTATTAGTTCTAATAGTTGTGGGGTTGTGTGTGTGTGTGTGTGTGTGTGTGTGTGTGTGTGAATTCTCTAGGATTTTCTCTATATGAGATTATGTCAAGTATAAATAGGTGTAATTTTATTTCTTCCTTTCTAATCTGGATGATTTTATTTTTTTTTATTGCCCAATTGCCTTACTAGAACCTTTCATTGAACAATGTTGAATAGAAGTGGCAAGAGCACTTTATATTATTCCTGATCTGTTGGAGCCATTAAGTATGATGTTAGCTGTGGGTTTTTCACAGATGCCATTTATCAGGTTGAGGAAGTTTCTTTGTGTAGTTTGTTGAGTGGTTTTGTTTGTTTGTTTGTTTTCGTTTGTTTGTTTGTTTTCGTGGGTTTTTTTTAACCAAGAAAGGGTGTTGGGGCTTCCCTGGTGGCACAGTGGTTAAGAATCTACCTGCTAATGCAGGGGACATGGGTTTGAGCACTGGTCCAGGAAGATCCCACATGCCGCGGAGCAACTAAGCCCGTGCACCACAACTACTGAGCCTGCACTCTAGAGCCCGTGAGCCACAACTACTGAAGCCCACATGCATATAGCCCGTGCTCCACAAGAGAAGCCACTGCAATGAGAAGCCTGTGCACTGCAATGAAGAGTAGCCCCTGCTTGCTGCAACCAGAGAAAAGCCTGCACGCAGCAACAAAGACCCAACACAGCCAAAAATAAAATAAATAAAATAAAATAAATACATTTATTAAAAAAAAGAAAGAAAAGAAAGGGTGTTGGGTCTTGTCAAAAACTTTTTCTGCATCTATTGAAATAATCGTGTGGGTTTTGTTTTTTATTCTATTGACATTGTGTATTACATTAATTGACTTCCAGGTGTTAAACCAACCTTGCATTCCTCAGATAAATCCTACCTGGTCATGGTGTGTAATTCTTTTTATATGTTGCTAGATTTGGTTTGCTAGCATTTTGTTGAGGGTGCATTTTTGCATTGATATTCACAAAGGAATTTCGTCTGTAGTTTTCTTTTCTTGTGATGTCTTTGTTTGATTTTGGTATCAGGGTAATGCTAGCCTCACAGAATGAGTTGAAAGTATTCTGTTGTATTTTTTGGGAGAGTTTGTGAAGAATTGGTATTAATTCTTTCTTAAATGTTTGGTAGAATTGACCAGTGAAA